>NC_058083.1:537786425-538096425 GCF_014858855.1 Bufo gargarizans | reverse complement strand
CTGACAGGGCACACCTGTGAAGTGAAGACCATTTCAGGTGACTGCCTCTGGAAGCTCATCAAGAGAATGCCAAGAGTGTGCAAAGCAGTAATCAAAGCAAAAGGTGGCTACTGTGAAGAACCTAGAATATGACATATTTTCAGTTGTTTCACACTTTTTGTTATGTATATAATTCCACATGTTATAATTCATAGTTTTGATGCCTTCAGTGTGAATCTACAATTGTCATAGTCATGAAAATAAAGAAAACTCTTTGAATGAGGAGTGTCCAAACTTTTGGTCTGTACTGTATGTCTGTGTGTGTATGTATTATTATTATTTATTATTAAAGCGCCATTCATTCCATAGCGATGTACATATGATAAGAGGTATATATACATAATACAGACAATAAGCATAAACAAGACAAGTTACAGACTGGTACAGAAGGAGAGAGGGCCCTGCCCGTGAGGCTTACAATCTACATATAAAACACAGAGAGAGAATGCACCAAACAGATATAACACTGACTATGCTGGCAAGACATAAATGCAGGTATTAAAAGCTGAGACTTTCGCCAATATATTCCAGTCATGGAGATATCGGAGCCCATCATGCACCACGTCACGGTTCTCAGCATGGCAAGGGGTCCTAACCGCTGCTCTAACTGTGGTGTGAATACGGACTGAAGGTGATATAATTCAGATCGCAGCCAAGCTCCCCACAAATGCCCAGCATGTATACTGCGGTAGTACTATGTGAATGAAGCCCGGCCGCGAGCCACACCCACACCAGACCATGTGATGGAGGTTACCAGGTGCAAGAGAGTGTTTGAATGCCAAGTAAAGGCAAACGCACTCAAATCTAATAAGGCAGAAAGAGAAAAACAAAAAAATATAGTGGCAATTCTGGAGGAGCTGCTAAACCCCTGACACTGTGGCGTGTCTTTTATTGGGGGAGCAGCCCGACCGCATGTGGACCGCAGTAATCTACATAGTATGGGAGAAGGACACAGTAGGTGCGGGTGAAGCTGGTCATGGCGGTATAGAGGCAGCAGGGTCACTGGTTGTAGGCTTGTCTGAAGAGGTGGGTTTTTAGGTTTCTTTTGAAGGATTCCACTGTAGGTGAGAGTCTGATATGTTGGGGCAGCAGGTTCCAGAGTATGAGGGATGCACGGGAGAAATCTTGGAGGAGATTGTGGGAAGAGGCAATAAGAGGAGAGGAGAGAAGGAGGTCCTGTGAGGATCGGAGAGTGCGTGTGGGGATGTATCGGGAAAGTAGCTCAGAGATGTAGGGAGGGGACAGGTTATGGACGGCCTTGTATGTATTTGTTAGTACTTTAAAGTGAATTCGTTGGGCAATGGGGAGCCAGTGAAGGGATTGGCAGAGGGGAGAGGCAGAGGAGTAATAGGGTGAGAGGTGGATTAGTTGGGCAGCAGAGTTGAGGATAGATTGGAGGGGTGCGAGAGTGCTAGATGGAAGGCCACAGAAGAGAGTGTTGCAGTAGTCTAGGCGGGAGATGATGAGGGCATGTACAAGCATTTTCGCAGATTCAAAGTTAAGGAAAGCGCGGATGCGGGAGATGTTTTTGAGTTGGAGGCGGCAGGTGGTGGAAAGGGCTTGGATGTGGGGTCGGAAGGAGAGGGAAGAATCCAAGGTCACTCCAAGGCAGCGGACTTTGTTGACCGGGGAGAGTGTGCATTCATTGATCGTGATAGATAGGTCTGTTGGGGGGGTTGAGCAAGATGGGGAAAAGAGGATGAATTCTGTTTTATCCATGTTAAGTTTTAGAAAGCGAGAGGAGAAGAAGGATGATATAGAAGATAGACATTGTGGGATTCTTGATAGTAAGGTGGTGATGTCTGCACCAGAGAGGTAGATTTGTGTGTCGTCAGCATAGGAGTGATACTGAAAGCCATGGGACTCTATGAGATGTCCTGGGCCGAGGGTGTAGATAGAGAAAAGCAGAGCCTTGCGGGACACCAACAGAGAGGAAATGAGATGAGGTGGTGCGGGAGTGGGAGACGCTAAACATCCGGTCTGTGAGGTATGATGTGATCCAGGAGAGGGCCAGGTCAGTGATGCCAAGAGATGAGAGAGTTTGCAACAGAAGGGAGTGGTCAACAGTGTCGAAGGCAGAGGACAGGTCAAGGAGAAGGAGGACAGAGTATTGTTTCTTGGTTTTGGCTGTCAGTAGGTCATTGGTGACTTTGGTGAGGGCAGTCTCAGTCAAGTGGTGGGGTCGGAAGCCAGATTGTAGGCGGTCAAAGAGGGAGCAGGAGGAGAGGTGGGAGGACAGTTCAGAATGGACATGTTGTTCAAGTAGCTTTGAGGCATACGGAGGAAGTGATATGGGGCGATAACTGGACAAAGAAGATGGGTCAAGTAAAGGCTTTTTGAGGATGGGTGTAATGGTAGCATGTTTAAAAGCAGAGGGGAAGACACCAGAGGTTAATGATAGGTTGTAGAGATGAGTTAGGGCTGGGATAAACACTGTGGTGAGGTTAGGGATGAGGTGGGATGGGATTGGGTCAAGTGCACAGGTGGTGACATGTGATCTGGATTGTAGAGTGGAGAGTTTTTCTTCTGTAATGGTGGAGAAGCGGGTTTTGGGAGAAGAGGACCGAGCAGTTGTGTAGAGGGTCTGTGGGGACTGGGTAGTGAAGCTTTCTCTGATGTGGACTATCTTTTGTTTGAAATATTTGGCAAAGTCCTCAGCTGAGAAGAGAGGAGAGGGTGGGGGCGCTGGGGGACGGAGAAGGGAGGTAAAAGTGCAAAAAATTTGTTTAGGGCTGTGGGCCAGGGAAGATATGAGAGATGAGAGGTAAGTCTGTTTTGCATCAGCGAGTGAGGATTTGAATATGAGAAGGGATTGCTTGTATGCGGTGAAATGATCTTTTGAATGGGATTTCTTCCATCGCCGCTCAGCAGCCCTCAAAGCTTGTCTGAGTTTTTTAGTCAGGTTGGTGTGCCAGGGTTGTCTGTTAATTTTTCGGATTTTGTTGTGTGTGAGGGGGGCAACAGTGTCCAGAGCTGTACTTATTGTGGTGTTATATAGGGTGGTGGCAGCATCTGGGTCTTGGAGGGAACAGATGGTAGAGAGTGCGAGAAGAGAGTCAGAAAGCAAGCGAAAGTCGAGATGTTTAAGGTTCCTGCGGGGGTGTGCTAGTGTGTGGACCGGGGGAGCAGCAGAAGAGACCAATGAAGAGAAGGTGAGTAGGTTGTGGTCGGATAGGGGGAGAGGCAAATTAGAAAGGTTAGATAGGGAGCAGAGGCGGGTAAAGATAAGATCCAAAGTGTGACCATCTCTGTGAGTGGGAGCTGAAGACCACTGTGATAGGCCGAAGGAGGAAGAGAGTGATAGTAGTTTATAGGCGGCCGAGTGGCAGGTGTCAATAGGGATGTTGAAGTCACCCATGATGATAGTGGGGATGTTGGCATAAAGAAAGTGTAGTAGTCAGGTGTTAAAGTGGTCAAGAAATATGGTGGCTGAGCCTGGAGGGCGGTAAATGACGGCTACTTGAAGGTTGGAGGGAGAGTAGATGCGAACAGAGTGTACTTCAAATGAGGTGAGGGTAATGGAGGGTGGCAGTGGAGTTGGGCTGTAGTAGCAGGTGTCTGATAGGAGAAGAACAACTCCTCCACCATGTTTGCAGCTGGGGCGGGGGGTGTGAGTGAATTGAAATCCACTATAAGAGAGTGCAGCAGGGGAGGAGGTGTCAGAGGGTGTCAGCCATGTTTCTGTGAGACCCAGAAAGGAAAGGTTTTGAGAGATGAAGAGGTCATGAATGTAGGATAGTTTGTTACAGACGGAGTGTGCATTCCATAATGCTCCTGCAAGAGGAACCAAAGGAGCAGGGGTCACAGGAATGGTTATTAGGTTTAAGTGGTTGCAGAAATTTGTAGAAGGAGATTTGTAGTGGGACATGGAGGTGATAGTGGGGATTGGCTGAGGGGTGGGGGTGGGGGGCTGGATTTGGAGAGATATCACCAGCAACAAGGAGAAGCAGAGAAAGTGTTAGTAGGTGAGAGTAAGAGAGGGCAGGAGGTATCTGTGTGTGTTTGGGAAGGAAGTGTTTTATGTTATTAAACAGGTTTGTGCAAGCGTCAGATGAGAAGGTAAGATGGAGGGAGAGATGAATAGTTCCTTGCTGGGTGAAGGGATGTGGGGGTAGTTCAGGAGGTTGTGGAAAAGTGGAAAGAGTAAGATGAAAAAGTGAAACATTGTTTGCATTAAATTATTTCTGTAATTACCTGTGGTCCAATTCTGGTATAATTCGGTACGTGCACTTAAAGAGTTGCACTTGAAAGATGGTGCATTGAAAAGACCAAAGGATGCATCAGGATTCAGGAATAGTGATGAGCGAGCATGCTCGGCCGAATACAGCTTCGGCTCGAGCATCGCTATGCTCGGCACATGGCAGTACTCGGCCGAGTACCGCAGTTGCTCGAGCGCCATGCTCGAGTCTCTTGCCCGCACGTTTCGCGGCCATGTTGGCTGCTGGCATTACAGTGATTGGCTGGCCGGAACGCGTCATCGGGTGCTATATATTGCCTGATTACACGTGCTCGGATGAGTCATAGTCAGGGAGAGCAGAGGGTAGGAAGGGAAAGGCAGTGTAGGGAGCGAAATGCACAGTTAGTATTCGCAGAAAGCTTTTAAGGACTACTGTGTGTGTTTTAGAGCAGCAATATATTTTACCTGCGCTAAACTGATCAGTCTCAGGGACATTCGTGCCGAGGAAGGGACAGATAGCGCAGGGAGAGAAATGTGCTCTTTTTACTACAAAAAGCTTTTCAAAGACCCCAAAGTCTTTTTAAGGACCACTGTGTGTGAGTTTGACAGCAGCAAGATATTATTCTTTCATACCTATTAGTGACATATGCTGTACAATCCGCAGACTGTCTTTTTGCGTAAATTCAAATCAGCTCCACATTTATTGTCTATAGTGTGCGTTTAATACACATCTGTGACATAAACATCCGAAAACTGTTTCTTTGCCGTAAATTTAACAAATCTGGGCCTAATCTAGGGTCCATAGTGTGTGGCTTTCTGTGACATATACAGTACGCCATCCGAAAACTGTTTCTTTAGCGTAAAGTTAAATAATCAGGGGCCAGTCCTCATCTACTGTCTCTGTAGCGTGTGCGTGTAATACACATCCGTGACATATACAGCACTCCATCCGAAAACTGTTTCTTTAGGGCAAATTCCAATAATCTGTGCCTAATCTAGTGTCCATATTCTGTGTGTTTCTGTGACATATACTGTCCTGCATCAGAAAACAGTGTCTGTATTGCAAATTCCAAAAATCTGGGCCTAATCTAGTGTCCATAGTGTGTTGTTTTCTGTGACATATACTGTACTACATCCGAAAACGGTGTCTTTAGTGGACTGTAAAACAATCTGCGCCACATCTAGTGACAAAACCATTAATATGAAGAAGGCGAGCACTAAGGGACGGGGAGGTGGCCGTGATGTTGATGGTGCACGTAGAGGCCGTGGCCCTGGGAGCAATGAAACTGTGTCCTGCTGCCAGAGCACCAGAAAAAAAACATCCTACCGTACCCAGCTTCATGTCCAACTTAGCTGGGCGGCGCAGGTCAACACTGTCCAAGTCAGACCAGTGCGAACAGTTATTCGGTTGGCTTGCTGACGATAATGCTTCCAGTCGGCTCAGCACCACCCTCTCTTCCACCCAGTCCAGTCTCTGTAGCCAAGAGTCTGGTCAGCCAACTCCTCGCTTAGATCATCCTTCCTCCCACCATGGAGAGGCCGGCCAAACGAGTGATCCCACACTCGGATATTCCCAGGAGCTCTTTTCAGCTCCACTATTAGATTTGGCCCTCGCGGCCAGCATGCTTGAAGAGGGACCTGAGATATTGTGCCCTGATTTCCAACCTCTCGAGCCTTCACAGTCTCAAGAAGATGACGGTGGTGAACGTCAATCATTAGTTCACGAGGTGGATGACGATGAGACACAGTTGTCAATCACTGAGGTTGTGGTTAGGTCAAGTCAGGAGGATGAACAGAGTGAGGAAGTGGAAGAGGAGGTGGTGGACGATGAGGTCACTGACCCAACATGGGAAGGTGAAAAGCCGAGTGAGGACAGCAGCACAGACGGGGAGGGATCTGCAGCACCGCAACAGGCTGGAAGAGGGAGTGGGGTTGCAAAAGGGAGAAGTCGGCCCACACCAAACAGGCCCGCAACCGTTACACCGATCACCCCCATGCGTAAATCTACCTTGCCAAGGGGTAGGTGTTCCGCAGTATGGTGCTTTCTTGAGAAAAGTGCAGACGATAAAAGAGTGGTAGTTTGCAACCTGTGCAGTACCAAAATGAGCCGAGGCATGAAAACTAGCATCCTCACCACCACCAGCATGATCCGCCACATAGCATCCAAGCACCCTACTAAGTGGGCCGAACGCCTGGGTCCACAATCTGGGTCTGCGGGTCACACCACTGCCTCCTCTTCCCATGTGTTACACACTGCTGGCCAATCCCCTGTCCAAGACACAGGCCTGGATGCCTCTCACCCTGCACCTGGACCTTCGCATGAACCATCAGCAACAACATCCACTTCCCTGTCCCAGCGCAGCGTCCAAATGTTCATAACACAGTCATTTGAACGCAAGCGCAAATACCCAGCCACCCACCCACAGGCCATAGCACTACATGCGCAACTTTCGAAATTACTGGCCCTGGAAATGTTGCCATATAGGCTTGTGGACACTAAGGCTTACCGCAGCCTGATGTTGTCAGCCGTCCCTCGGTACGCAGTCCCTAGCCGCCGCTATTTTTCACAGTGTGCCATGCCCGCCTTACACCAGCATGTGTCCCAGAACATTACCCGTGCCCTGACCAATACAGTTACTGGGAAGGTCCACTTAACCACGGACACATTGACAAGTGCTGGTGGCCAGGGATGCTACATTTCCCTGACCGCACACTGGGTGAATGTGGTGGAGGCCGGGAGTGAGTCGTACCCTGGGATGGCACAGGTGCTACCCACGCCCAGGATTGCGGGCCCTACATCCATCAGGCTCTCCGCCAGCAGCTATGTTACTGGCTCCAACTCCCACTTCTCCTCCAGCAGCAGTCAGCCATCAGTCGCTAGCTGGAAGCAGTGTAGCACTGCTGTGGGGAAGCGTCAACAGGCCGCGCTGAAGCTGATCTGAAGCTGATCTGAAGCTGGTCACCAGCACTTGTCAATGTGTCCGTGGTTAAGTGGACCTTCCCAGTAACTGTATTGGTCAGGGCACGGGTAATGTTCTGGGACACATGCTGGTGTAAGGCGGGCATGGCACACTGTGAAAAATAGCGG
The DNA here is from genome assembly GCF_014858855.1 of Bufo gargarizans. NCBI lineage: Eukaryota > Metazoa > Chordata > Amphibia > Anura > Bufonidae > Bufo > Bufo gargarizans. The sequence goes on along the minus strand of NC_058083.1, from coordinate 538,089,121 downwards.
CGGCTAGGGACTGCGTACCGAGGGACGGCTGACAACATCAGGCTGCGGTAAGCCTTAGTGTCCACAAGCCTATATGGCAACATTTCCAGGGCCAGTAATTTCGAAAGTTGCGCATGTAGTGCTATGGCCTGTGGGTGGGTGGCTGGGTATTTGCGCTTGCGTTCAAATGACTGTGTTATGAACATTTGGACGCTGCGCTGGGACAGGGAAGTGGATGTTGTTGCTGATGGTTCATGCGAAGGTCCAGGTGCAGGGTGAGAGGCATCCAGGCCTGTGTCTTGGACAGGGGATTGGCCAGCAGTGTGTAACACATGGGAAGAGGAGGCAGTGGTGTGACCCGCAGACCCAGATTGTGGACCCAGGCGTTCGGCCCTCTGGTAACGCAAACCCCCCCTCCTTCGCCAGTATTAATCCACAGGGGGCAGTGGCCACAGGGGGAAGGGAGGCTGTGGCCGCCAGTCGCTCCTTCTTCTCATAGGTCTGTGCGGCGCATTGCTAATGCTGTAAGCATTAGCTATCCGCCGCACAGACAGAAGAAGGAGCGACCGGAACTGCAAACTGCCACCAATGATGGGGGGAGGAGGGGGACCCTGAGGGATATGGCCGGCACAGTCATTGGTAGTGCAGTGGCCACAGTCCCAGGAGAATACACAATGTCTTCTGTCCTGGAGACAACCAAGACGCAATTCAATTATCTCTCAGGACAAAGGGACATCGCCAATACACACAGAGAGACAATGGAACAGACCTCACTACTCAACGTATACAATGTCCCACCCTTTACAATACACATAGACATTTAACTGTCATGGCTGAGGATGGGGAAAACCCTCAGCCGTGCGATGCTAGAAGATGTTATTGGCTGCTCAGCCAGAACGACAGAATTAGGGAGCAGGTCCCCTCCTATCGCGTCCCTAATCTGACCCTGACTTCTAACCGTATGAGCCAACCCTGATGGTAGGAGGGCTCATACACCGGAACCTAATAGTCCCTGCTAGTCCTCAGGGTGGCCCTGAACTAGGAGCAGGGTAAGACGACCTGTTCCTCCTAGGCACGGAGGAACAGGAGTCTAAAGTGGCCAAGCTACATAGAAAAGGGAGACATGAAAAACTTATGGCAATGGCAGGTAAATGTAACAAATACCACACCTACCTGCCACAGACACAAAGCCTGGAACCCATGTGCAAGTGCTGCTGTCCACAACAACACAAACGGACACAGCACACACCACACATCACACAGGACCATAAGCTGCAAAGAATAAAGACCAAACAAACATCTTCATAACATCATGTAACATAAACCTATGACCACAAGGGTGGCCCCCACTGGCAGATGGTATATACGTAGGAGGATGAATCTAGCTTACAATGGCTGAAGTACCCCTCAGAGCTCTGCTCTAAACTGAGGCTTAATAGCCCATGTAGCCACACCCACACACGGACACACCCAGTGTTCACACAAAGAAGGGAGTTAACCCTTCCTACACCAGGCAAGGGAAAACAGCAACTTAAAGGGGAATACACACACAATAAACCCCATGCACACCAGAACGGAAAGTGCACACATATAAAACACACGTTGCAGGTGCAACCGCATGCACTTGACAGCAAGCTGCCTAGCCACAGCTCAGGCTGCTATACTGCCAATACATAATGTTGCCAGCGGCAACCACAGGTGAGGCAACATACTTCAGCCCTCACCTGTGATTGACAACGAGAACAAGACCGCAGGCAACTGCATGCGGTTCAAGGAGTCACGACCATAAACATGGTCGTGACATTAACATCCCAAAATGGCACGAGTTAGACCAGGGGTTCAAGTTAGTACAAGTCCTTTGTGAACAAAGGAAGCCTGGCTGATGAGAGGGCCCATAATCCTGGGGCAAGAGGCTGGTAGCCAGGCCCCTCCAAAACCCAGTGGCGAGGTTGGTTTCGCCACACATCTCCCCCTCCCAGGGAAGACTAACCAGATACCTGACCTCACGCCGGTCGGTACCTGAGTTAGTCTGGCAGCCCACCCACAACCAAATACTGGACCTGTTGAATTTGGTAGCCTGTCTCTGTCCAGTGAGTCCACCAAGGTTATGTTGGTAACTGGTACTCCCGGTCTCTGTGTTGCTCCCTGGCTTGGAGTGGAGGTTGCTTTGTGGGCAGGGATCAGCGGTACTCAGCCCTGGTACCACGGAAGAAGCCTGGTTGGAGCCTGGTTGTTGGAGGGGGAGACCAACTGTCTCCCCTTTGGCTAAACAGCCCTGTTGCTGGGGGACAGGACCGACTGTCCCTACCCCCTGTGCTGTAAGTGCAGATACCACGGTCCCATCTGCACAGTTGTGGGGCTTACTGTCTCCCCCTGGTAAGTTAAGCTGCCGCTGGGGAATGGAGATTAGGCTCCCAATTCCCAACAAATCCTTCTGTTGCTGTGGGATGGAGACTGGGCTCCCAATTCCCAACAACTCAATCTGCTGCTGGGGGACAGGACCGACTGTCTCTGCCACCTGTAACTTAGCCTGCCACTGGGGAATGGAGACTGGGCTCCCAATTCCCAAAAAGTCACACGGCCGCTGGGGAATGGAGACTGGGTGTCACGACTGAGGATGGGGAAAACCTTCAGCCGTGAGATGCCAGGTGTTATAGTGGCTACTCGGCCATGAGGCCACAGGATAGGGAGCAGGTCACCTCCTACAGCATCCCTACCCTGACCCTAACTCCTAACCTGCATGGGCCGACCTTTAGGGTAGGAGGGCCCATGCGCAGGAACCTCAGAGCCCTATCTTACCCTCCGCAGATCCCTGAGCTAGGAGCTGGGTAAGACGACCCACTCCTCCTTGACACGGAGGAGCAGGAGCCTCAATGGCCAAGCTGTTGGGAAAAGGGGGACAGAAACAGCAATACGGAAATGGCAGGCGAACTGAAGTTCACCAACCTGCCACAGCCCTGCTGACTGGATCCCTAAACAGACAGGGATCCAGAACCGTATGCTGCACAAACACATGTGAAAATCCCAACAGACAACATCCACCAACAACACACACATAAAGACATAAGCATAACATACATAAAATCTTATGACCACAGTGGTGGCTCTCACAGGCGGATGGAAAAACACAGGAGGCTGCTCCAGCTAGCAAGGCTGCAGCAACCTACTGAGCCCTGCTACAGAGAGAGGTTATATAGGCCCAAAGGCCACACCCACTGGTCAACCACACCCAGTGACATCACACACACTGGGAAGGAAGTTAACCCTTCCAGTACACAGAAGGGAAAACACACATATAGGGGAAGTGCACACAATACATGAAACACAGTGCACACCACACACACACCTAACATAATAGCAGTCAGGTGAGACCGCATGCCAAGGCAGCAAGCTGCCTAGGCAACGCTCAGGCTGCTACGCTGCCAACAACCAAAACTAGTTGCCTGCGGCAACCACAAGTGAGGCCACACACCAGCGGCCCTCACCCGTGGCTGAACGCCCATATAAAACCGCAGGCAACCGCATGCGGTCAAGGAGTCACGGTCATGGGCATGGCCGTGACACTCCCACCCCTCAAAGCCCCCCCACCGGAAAAAAAAACGAAACTGGTGAGGAACTCACACAAGGGGATGGGAGGAGGGGATGTCCACTCTCAGCCGGTTCCAAAAAAGGGTCGCTGTCAGCTGCATCCTCTCCCGGCTCACACTAGCCAGTCCGACGAGGACTGCAGCCCGCACCAGCGACAAAGGGGAAAGAACCACTGAGAGATGGACGAGGGGACTCTCCACTCACGTCCCCACTCCAGTCGCTGCCAGCAGACACTCCTAACCAGCACACAGCCGGACCACTTACGGAGTGCTGCCAGCAGACGACCAGAGATGGGAACATGGAGAGGGACCACCAACACGGACACGGAAGGTACGGTGGCGGGGAATAGCCACCAACCGTGCCGTTAACGGTGATCCCCCCGGGACGTTCTCCCTCCGGAGAACGCGCATGCAGGCCACAAGGGTATGGCACTGCATGCTGCACCCTCTTCCGAAGGTATGCACACGCATACCAAACACCCACACACCAAAAAACACCAGGGTGAGGGGATAAAAACAACAGGGGACGCCAAACGAACACGGTGAGGAAATGGCGGGGAAAAGCCACTCACCGCGCCGTAAGCGGCGAAACCCCCATAACGCTCTACCTCCGAAGAGCGCGCATGCACCCCATCCGTAGACAGCGGTGCATGCTCTACCCTCTTTCGAGGGAGCCGCCACATGAGATGCCGCTGTGGTCATACTGTCACGGCTGAGGATGGGGGAAACCCTCAGCCGTGAGATGCCAGGTGTTGGAGTGGCTACTCGGCCATGAGGCCACAGGATAGGGAGCAGGTCACCTCCTACAGCATCCCTACCCTGACCCTAACTCCTAACCTGCATGGGCCGACCTTTAAGGTAGGAGGGCCCATGCGCAGGAACCTCGGAGCCCTATCTTACCCTCCGCAGATCCCTGCGCTAGGAGCTGGGTAAGACGACCTACTCCTCCTTGATACGGAGGAGCAGGAGTCTCAACGGCCAAGCTGTTGGGAAGAGGGGAACAGAAACAACAATACGGAAATGGCAGGTTGGTGAACTTATTGTTCGCCTGCCATTTCCATATTGTTGTTTCTGTTCCCCTCTTCCCAACAGCTTGGCCGTTGAGACTCCTGCTCCTCCGTATCAAGGAGGAGTAGGTCGTCTTACCCAGCTCCTAGCGCAGGGATCTGCGGAGGGTAAGATAGGGCTCCGAGGTTCCTGCGCATGGGCCCTCCTACCTTAAAGGTCGGCCCATGCAGGTTAGGAGTTAGGGTCAGGGTAGGGATGCTGTAGGAGGTGACCTGCTCCCTATCCTGTGGCCTCATGGCCGAGTAGCCACTCCAACACCTGGCATCTCACGGCTGAGGGTTTCCCCCATCCTCAGCCGTGACACTGGGCTCCCAATTCCCTGCTGGAGCAGTGGAGAGACCTCGGTCCCATCTCCACCGGCCACCTTGGGTTCTTCCCAGTAAACATCCACAATATCCTCCCAGCTGAAGGGCTCTGGACCTGGGTCTGACACTCTGCTATCCTGCTGAGCCTTCTCACTGGAGTGGAACAGCTGCTGGTAGCCCTGTTCCAGCTCCATCTCCCGAGTCACCAGGTGGACTAGGTCCTGCTCAATCTCATGAGTGTCGTCCCAGTCATACCTGCTCTCCCTCCATTCCAAGAGATCACGGAACCGGGCTTGTGTAGGGCTCCTAAACTCCAGCTCTGAAAAAGTTTCCCATAACAAGCCAGGACCATCAAACTCCTCTCCCTCTGGCTTGTCATGCTCAGCTGTCCTGGGTAGGTACTGTGCCCCATACCACCAGAGTGCCTGGTAGGCATCTTCCAGCCACAGCTCCTGCCATGCTAGGAGTTCCAATTCCTTTACACATTCCTCCTGGTGCTGCTCTCCCAGGAAGGGCATCCGCAGGGCTATTCGCTTCTGCAACCGCTGGTCTTCCGCGGAGGTCTCTCGTCCCGCATATACTCCACAATACCCAGTGCCTGGTACCAGATGCCTTTGCGGGCTGCATCTCGGTCATCCATGACACCCTCATCGTACTCCACTGCTGTTTCCATTCTGGTGCTGTCAGGGTCGCTGTACCAGGACATGCGTTGCCCTCAAATTGTAAAATCCATGGAATGGTGTCTCCTGTAGCTGTCCTTCTGGCTGTGGGAACGATCACGCCGCTTGCCACCAATGTAAAGGATCTCCTGGCACCCCGACCAGGTACCTTCGTTAATGGATGCTCCCAGTGCCTCCCGAGGACTCCAAGCACTCCACTCGACACTGATACCACCACAGGAACCAGGAACAGGAAAAGCTCTTACAAGAGCTAGGAGTAATATCCAGGGGAGTATACACGTATAGCAATTGTCACGGAAGGTGTACAGAAAACTAGAAGACACAAAATGAAGATCCGACTGACTGGATCCAAAACTAAGGAACAAAAGGGAGAGCCCTGCAACAGACCTGGCTCTCTCCCTAACTGCTCAGCCTATGCAAAAATCTCAATGGTAGATGATCGCATATCCTCGTACCTCGACTGAATAACACCTGAACACCCTATAATAGTGAGGGGACACGACTACCGGCTCCCTACACTTGATACGGAGGGAGTCATGGTCAAGTGGGATCAAGCAAACAGGAAAACACAAATGAATGAACAAAACTTATCTGTAGAAGACTCAGTAGTAGCATCCAGCATGCACACACTCCAGGAAGTTGTATAAACGGCAAAGTGATGCAGCCCAACAGTGAGCCCAACAGTCAGTAAGTGGTTGTGTCAAAAACAGGTCCGTCATGCGCCTCCTGCCCCGTCTGTCTGCTCCTCCCACTTTATGACTGAAGCAGGTAAGCGGGGCAGGAGGCGCATGACGGAGGGAGAGATGTCACGCACAGGCAGCACAGCAGCAGCAGGGGGGGGAGCGGTGCTCTAGATCGGCTGCCCACTGCCGGCCATGTGAGGAATGGGAGTGGTGAAGCGGCCGCTCAGGAGACTTGTGGAGCAAAATTTCCTGCAGCAGAACCAACTCCCAGAAGGTAGGAGCTGCCCCCGGTGTGTGCACAGCGCCGCCAGTGTCCCCGCCTCCTCCATCCCCACTGACACATTACTAGAAGGCACTTATGGGGATATCTATGGAGGGCACTGTTGTGGGGGGATCTGCGGAGGGCACTGTTATTGGGGGATCTGTGGAGGGCACTGTTATGGGGATCTGTGGAGGGCACTTATGGGGGATATCTGTGGATGGCACTGTTATGGAGATATCTGTGGATGACACATAAGATGCTATATATGTGTCATCCACAGATATCCCCATAACAGTGTCATCCACAGATATCCCCCATAAGTGCCTGTGACGAAACCAACCTCGCCACTGGGTTTTGGAGGGGGCTGTTTGCCAGCCTCTTGCCTCAGGATTATGGCCCATACTAACTTTAAAGGAGAAGACAGACCGGCCGCACAGCTTAAATCTGTCTTTGGAATTGTATTTTATGTTATTATGCGTTCGGTTCAATTGTATGTTATGTGAGGGCACCCAGATAGCTAATATTATTGTATTCATGTATTCTGAGTGCCATTCACCTAATGATATGCACTCAGACTTGAGCTATCTGGGGATATGTTAATGTCTGTGTTTGCTGTGGGGGTGTGACATTGTGTGTTTGGGTGGTGATTCCTGTCCTGTTGTCTCCACATGTGTATTGGCGATTTCCCTTTGTCCTGAGAGATAATTGGATTGCTCCTCGGGTGTCGCCAGGGCAGAGAGGAGGAAACCATGATGCATTGTGGGGATGTATTGTGTCTGTGTATCCTGAATTGCTGCATATCTGTCCTGTGTCACAGTCTTCCTTCTGGTCCCCTAGGGGCGTGTCCACCAGATGGGGACCTGCATAAATACGGGCGAGTAGCCCTCAATAAAGAGTTGCTGTTTTACATTCAACATAGAGCCTCGTCTCATGTGTGTGGGGATTGCTATACGTGTATACTCCCCTGGCTATTACTCCTAGCTCTTGTAAGAGCTGTTCCTGGTTCCTGTGGTGGTATCGGTGTCGAGCGGAGTGCTTGGAGTCCCCGGAGGCACTGGGAGCATCCATTAACGGAGGTACCCGGTCGGGGTGCTAGGAGATCCGTTACATTGGTGGCAGCAGCGGGATCGTTCCCACAGCCAGAAGGACAGCTACAGGAGACACCATTCCATGGATTTTAAAATTTGAGGGCAACGCATGTCCTAGTACAGCGACCCTGACAGCACCAGAATGGAAACAGCAGTGGAGTACGATGAGGGTGTCATGGATGACCGAGATGCAGTCCGCAAAGGCTTCTGGTACCAGGTACTGGGTATTGTGGAGTATATGCGGGACGAGAGACTCCCCACGGAAGACCAGCGGTTGCAGAAGCGAGTAGCCCTGCGGATGCCCTTCCTGGGAGAGCAGCCCCGGGAGGAATGGGTAAAGGAATTGGAACTCCTAGCATGGCAGGAGCTGTGGCTGGAAGATGCCTACCAGGCGCTCTGGTGGTATGGGGCACAGTACCTACCCAGGACAGCTGAGCATGACAAGCCAGAGGGAGAGGAGTTTGATGGTCCTGGCTTGTTATGGGAGACTTTTTCAGAGCTGGAGTTTGGGAGCCCTACACAAGCCCGGTTCCGTGATCTCTTGGAATGGAGGGAGAGCAGGTATGACTGGGACGACACTCATGAGATTGAGCAGGACCTGGTCCACCTGGTGACCCGGGAGATGGAGCTGGAACAGGGCTACCAGCAGCTGTTCCACTCCAGTGAGAAGGCTCAGCAGGAGAGCAGAGTGTCAGACCCAGGTCCAGAGCCCTTAGCTGGGAGGATATTGTGTATGTTTACTGGGAAGAACCCCAGGTGGCCGGTGGAGATGGGACCGAGGTCTCTCCACTGCTCCTGCAGGGAATTGGGAGCCCAGTCTCCATTCCCCAGCGGCAGGCTGAGTTACAGGGGGCAGAGACAGTCAGTCCTGTCCCCAGCAGCAGAGTGTCCTACAGGGAACAGAGAGCCCAGTCTCCGTTCCCCAGCAACAGGACACTGTATTGGGAGTGGAAACAGTCGGTCTCCCTCCCCAGAGGCTGGAAGTATGTATGGGAGAGGAGCTTGTTACCCCCTCTCCCTATTGGCAGTGTGAATTGCAGGGAATTGGGAGCCCAGTCTCCATTCCCCAGCGGCTGGGTGATTTACAGGGAATTGGGAGCCCAGTCTCCATTCCCCAGCGGCCGTGTGATTTATTGGGAATTGGGAGCCCAGTCTCCATTCCCCAGCGGCAGGCGGAGTTACAGGGGGCAGAGACAGTCAGTCCTGTCCCCCAGCGGCAGAGTGTCCTACAGGGAATAGAGAGCCCAGTCTCCTTTCCCCAGCAGCAGGACACTGTATTGGGAGCGGAGGACGGTCGGTCGCCCTCCCCAGCGGCTGGAAGTATGTATGGGAGAGGAGCTCGTTACCCCCTCTCCCCAGCGGCAGCTTAACGCACCAGGGGGAGACAGTAAGCCCCACAACAAGTGCAGATGGGACCGTGGTCTCTGCACTTACAGCACAGGGGGTAGGGACAGTCGGTCCTGTCCCCCAGCAACAGTGCTGTTTAGCCAAAGGGGAGACAGTCGGTCTCCCCCTCCAACAACCAGACTCCAACCAGGCTTCTTCCATGGTAGCGCTGGTACCAGGGCAGAGTACCGCTGATCCCTGCCCACAAAGCAACCTTCACTCCAAGCCAGGGAGCAACTCAGAGACCGGGAGTACCAGCTACCAATATAACCTTGGTGGATTCACTGGACAGAGACAGCCTACTAAATCCAACAGGTCCAGTATTTGGTTGTGGGTGGGCTGCCAGACTAACTCAGGTACCGACCGGCGTGAGGTCAGGTATCTGGTTAGTCTTCCCTGGGAGGGGGAGATGTGTGGCGAAACCAACCTCGCCACGGTGTTTTGGAGAGGGCTGTTTGCCAGCCTCTTGCTTCAGGATTATGGCCCATAGTAACTGTAAAGGAGAAGACAGACCGGCCGCACAGCTTAAATCTGTCTTTGGAATTGTATTTTATGTTATTATGCGTTCGGTTAAATTGTATGTTATGTGAGGGTACCCAGATAGCTAATACTATTGTATTCGTGTGGTCTGAGTGCCATTCACCTAATGATATGCGCTCAGATTTGAGCTATCTGGGGATATGTTAAATGTCTGTGTTTGCTGTGGGGGTGTGCCATTGTGTGTTTGGGTGGTGATTCCTGTCCTGTTGTCATCACATGTGTATTGGCGATTTCCCTTTGTCCTGAGAGATAATTGGATTGCTCCTCGGGTGTCGCCAGGGCAGAGAGGAGGAAACCATGATGCATTGTGGGGATATGTTGTGTCTGTGTATCCTGAATTGCTGCATATCTGTCCTGTGTCACAGTCTCCCTTCTGGTCCCCTAGGGGCGTGGCCACCAGATGGGGACCTGCATAAATACGGGTGAGTAGCCCTCAATAAAGTGTTGCTGTTTTACATTCAACATAGAGCCTCGTCTCATGTGTGTGGGGATTGCTATACGTGTATACGCCCCTGGCTATTACTTCTAGCTCTTGTAAGAGCTGTTCCTGGTTCCTGTGGTGGTATCGGTGTCGAGCGGAGTGCTTGGAGTCCCCGGGAGGCACTGGGAGCATCCATTAACGGAGGTACCCGGTCGGGGTGCTAGGAGATCTGTTACAGTGCCCTCCACAGATCCCTGTCACAGAAGGTGTACAGAAAACTAGAAGACACAAAATGAAGATCCGACTGACTGGATCCAAAACTAAGGAACCAAAGGGAGAGCCCTGCAACAGACCTGGCTCTCTCCCTAACTGCTCAGCCTATGCAAAAATCTAAATGGTAGATGATCGCATATCCTCGTACCTCGACTGTATAACACCTGAACACCCTATAATAGTGAGGGGACACGACCACCGGCTCCCTACACTAGATACGGAGGGAGTCAGGGTCACCTGGGATCCAGCAAACAGGAAAACACAAATGAATGAACAAAACTTATCTGTAGAAGACTCAGTAGTAGGATCAGCATGCACACACTCCAGGAAGTTGTATAAACCGCAAAGTGATGCAGTATGGGAAGGGATTTAAAGGGATGCAATCAGTGCAACTACATGACAACTGAGAGAGACTAACGAGATGAGAAAATGAAAGCAAAACAAAAGGAACCTCAAGGAGGAGGTTCTGAAAAACGTCTGTCAGAGCTTCTCAGATGACTGGTGGTAACAGCAATCCCCACACACATGAGAAGAGGCTCTATGTTGAATGTAAAATAGGAACTCTTTATTTGAACACACAGCATTGATACACATCTTCCAACAAGGTTACCACCCACAGGGTTTTGTAAAAACAGCCAATAACCACGTACAATACACTCAGACACTCCCACACAAAATCCTCCCCTCCGCCCGTGATACAATTACCTCACACTGGGTTGATGTAATCATCACAGGCATGAGAATACACAATGTCTTCTGTCCTGGAGACAACTGACACGTAATTCAATTATCTCTCAGGACAAAGGAACATCACCAATACACACAGGGAGACAATGGAACAGACCTCACTACTCAACGTATACAATGTCCCACCCTTTACAATACACATAGACATTTAACATCCCAAAATGGTATTAATTAGACCAGGGGTTCAAGTTAGTACAAGTCCTTTGTGAACAAAGGAAGCCTGGCTGATGAGAGGGCCCATAATCCTGGGGCAAGAGGCTAGCAAACAGGCCTCTCCAAAACCCAGTGGCGAGGTTGGTTTTGCCACACCTGGAGTCTGCTAAATGACCCGAGCAGGGCCGTCTTTAATATTGATTGGACCCTGGGCAAAAATGTACTTGGGCCCCCTGGATCCCGCCTTCCCACACCTTAGCAGGCAATCACGGCCTCCACCACAACACACACAAAACATCCACACATCTGGTAGAGTCCAGTGAATGGCTGTAAATACTTCCAGTTCTGAAGACTCCAGCGGCTCAGGATCAGTGCTCTGGGCTCAGGCTGGAAGTGGGCACCGCTCTGCAGGAAGGAGACCGGGGCTCGGCCCTAGTGTTACAGTGCACCCCAGCACCCCACAGTATGCAGTATAGCACCCTATAGTATACAGCACCACACAGTATGCAGTTTAGCACCCCACACTATACAGTACCCCACAGTATATAGTATAGCAGCCCACAGTATACAGCACCCCACAGTATACAACAGTATACAGTAGAGCAGTATAGCACCTCACCGTATACAGCACCCCAAACTATACATGATACAGCACCCCACACTATACAGTACAGCAGTATAGCACTCCACACTATACATCACCCACAGTATACAGTATACAGACCCCCACAGTATACAGTACAACACTCCACAGTATACAGGCCCCCACACTATACAGCCCCCCCCAGTATACAGCCCCCCCCAGTATACAGCCCCCACACAGTATACAGGCCCCACACAGTATACAGGCCCCCCCCTACAATATATAGCCCCCTCCCACAGTATACAGGTCCCCCCACAGTATACAGGCCCCCCCCCACAGTATACAGGCCTCCCCCATAGTATACAGGCCCCCCTCCCACAGTATACAGGTCCCCCCTCCCACAGTATACAGGCCCCCCCTCCCACAGTATACAGGCCCCACACAGTATACAGGCCCCACACAGTATACAGGCCCAACACAGTATTCAGGCCCCACACAGTATTCAGGCCCCACACAGTATTCAGGCCCCACACAGTATACAGGCCCCCCCTCCCACAGTATACAGGCCCCACACAGTATTCAGGCCCCCCTCCCACAGTATACAGGCCCCACACAGTATACAGGCCCCACACAGTATACAGGCCCCACACAGTATACAGGCCCCACACAGTATTCAGGCCCCACACAGTATTCAGGCCCCACACAGTATACAGGCCCCACACAGTATACAGGCCCCACACAGTATTCAGGCCCCACACAGTATACAGCCCCACACAGTATACAGCCCCACACAGTATACAGCCCCACACAGTATACAGGCCCACACAGTATACAGGCCCCACACAGTATACAGGCCCCACACAGTATACAGGCCCCACACAGTATACAGGCCCCACACAGTATACAGCCCCACACAGTATACAGGCCCCACACAGTATACAGGCCCCACACAGTATACAGGCCCCACACAGTATACAGCCCCACACAGTATACAGGCCCCACACAGTATACAGGCCCCACACAGTATACAGCCCCACACAGTATACAGGCCCCACACAGTATACAAGCCCCACACAGTATACAGGCCCCACACAGTATACAGGCCCCACACAGTATACAGGCCCCACACAGTATACAGCCCCACACAGTATACAGCCCCACACAGTATACAGGCCCCACACAGTATACAGGCCCCACACAGTATACAGGCCCCACACAGTATACAGCACCCCACTATACAGTAGTTTACAGTATATTAGCATAACAGCCCCTGAGTGTCACCTTTTTCTGATATAATCTTCCCCAAAAAAAGCTCCACAGTTAAGGCAAACTTCACCTGCAACACTCAAGGACCTGTGATGACCTCATAGCCATGTGACCAGTAATGTTGCTAGGTTACTGGTCACATGGTGATGATGTCATTAAGGTCCTAGATCACATTCACAGCTCTAACACAGTACGATGCCGGGACTCACCCCCTGTGTAGCTGACAGCCTGACACCCGGGGCAGTGGCTAGCAGGGCTCAAGAGGCAGCTGCCTTGGGCCCCCCAGGAGCAACTGGGCCCGGGGCAGCTGCCCCTTTTGCCCCTTGGTAAAGACGGCCCTGTGTATATAGAGGGGTGTCCTGTATACAGAGGGGGTGTCCTGTATATAGAGGGGGTGTCCTGTATATAGAGGGGTGTCCTGTATACAGAGGGGTGTCCTGTATACAGAGGGGGTGTCCTGTATACAGAGGGGGTGTCCTGTATATAGAGGGGTGTCCTGTATACAGAGGGGGTGTCCTGTATATAGAGGGGTGTCCTGTATACAGAGGGGGTGTCCTGTATACAGAGGAGGTGTCCTGTATATAGAGGAGGTGTCCTGTATACAGAGGGGTGTCCTGTATACAGAGGGGGTGTCCTGTATATAGAGGGGTGCCCTGTATATAGAGGGGTGCCCTGTATATAGAGGGGTGTCCTGTATACAGAGGGGTGTCCTGTATACAGAGGGGGTGTCCTGTATACAGAGGGGTGTCCTGTATACAGAGGGGTGTCCTGTATATAGAGGGGGTGTCCTGTATACAGAGGGGGTGTCCTGTATACAGAGGGGTGTCCTGTATACAGAGGGGGTGTCCTGTATACAGAGGGGGTGTCCTGTATATAGAGGGGTGTCCTGTATACAGAGGGGGTGTCCTGTATACAGAGGGGTGTCCTGTATACAGAGGGGGTGTCCTGTATACAGAGGGGTGTCCTGTATACAGAGGGGGTGTCCTGTATACAGAGGGGGTGTCCTGTATATAGAGGGGTGCCCTGTATATAGAGGGGTGCCCTGTATATAGAGGGGTGTCCTGTATATAGAGGGGTGTCCTGTATACAGAGGGGGTGTCCTGTATATAGAGGAGGTGTCCTGTATATAGAGGGGTGTCCTGTATATAGAGGGGTGTCCTGTATACAGAGGGGGTGTCCTGTATACAGAGGAGGTGTCCTGTATATAGAGGGGTGCCCTGTATACAGAGGAGGTGTCCTGTATATAGAGGGGTGTCCTGTATACAGAGGAGGTGTCCTGTATATAGAGGGGTGCCCTGTATACAGAGGAGGTGTCCTGTATATAGAGGGGTGTCCTGTATACAGAGGGGGTGTCCTGTATACAGAGGGGGTGTCCTGTATACAGAGGGGGTGTCCTGTATATAGAGGGGGTGTCCTGTATACAGAGGGGTGTCCTGTATACAGAGGAGGTGTCCTGTATACAGAGGGGTGTCCTGTATATAGAGGGGTGTCCTGTATACAGAGGGGGTGTCCTGTATACAGAGGGGGTGTCCTGTATATAGAGGGGGTATCCTGTATATAGAGGGGTGTCCTGTATACAGAGGGGTGTCCTGTATATAGAGGGGTGTCCTGTATATAGAGGGGTGTCCTGTATATAGAGGAGGTGTCCTGTATAAAGAGGGGTGTCCTGTATATAGAGGGGTGTCCTGTATATAGAGGGGTGCCCTGTATACAGAGGAGGTGTCCTGTATATAGAGGGGTGTCCTGTATACAGAGGAGGTGTCCTGTATATAGAGGGGTGCCCTGTATACAGAGGAGGTGTCCTGTATATAGAGGGGTGTCCTGTATATAGAGGGGTGTCCTGTATACAGAGGGGGTGTCCTGTATACAGAGGGGGTGTCCTGTATACAGAGGGGGTGTCCTGTATATAGAGGGGGTGTCCTGTATACAGAGGGGTGTCCTGTATACAGAGGAGGTGTCCTGTATACAGAGGGGTGTCCTGTATATAGAGGGGTGTCCTGTATACAGAGGGGGTGTCCTGTATATAGAGGGGTGTCCTGTATACAGAGGGGTGTCCTGTATATAGAGGGGTGTCCTGTATACAGAGGGGTGTCCTGTATACAGAGGGGTGTCCTGTATACAGAGGGGTGTCCTGTATATAGAGGGGTGTCCTGTATATAGAGGGGTGTCCTGTATACAGAGGGGGTGTCCTGTATACAGAGGAGGTGTCCTGTATACAGAGGGGTGTCCTGTATAGAGGGGTGTCCTGTATACAGAGGAGGTGTCCTGTATACAGAGGGGTGTCCTGTATATAGAGGGGTGTCCTGTATACAGAGGGGGTGTCCTGTATATAGAGGGGTGTCCTGTATACAGAGGGGTGTCCTGTATATAGAGGGGTGTCCTGTATACAGAGGGGTGTCCTGTATACAGAGGGGTGTCCTGTATACAGAGGGGTGTCCTGTATATAGAGGGGTGTCCTGTATACAGAGGGGTGTCCTGTATATACAGGGCCGTCTTTAATATTGATTGGACCCTGGGCAAAAATGTACTTGGGCCCCATGGATCCCGCCTTCCCACACCTTAGCAGCAATCACGGCCTCCACCACAACACACACAAAACATCCACACATCTGGTAGAGTCCAGTGAATGGCTGTAAATACTTCCAGTTCTGAAGACTCCAGCGGCTCAGGATCAGTGTTCTGGGCAGCTGGGCTCAGGCTGAAAGTGGGCACCGCTCTGCAGGAAGGAGACCGGGCCTCGGCCCTAGTGTTACAGTGCACCCCAGCACCCCACAGTATGCAGTATAGCACCCTATAGTATACAGCACCACACAGTATGCAGTTTAGCACCCCACACTATACAGTACCCCACAGTATATAGTATAGCAGCCCACAGTATACAGCACCCCACAGTATACAACAGTATACAGTAGAGCAGTATAGCACCTCACCGTATACAGCACCCCAAACTATACATGATACAGCACCCCACACTATACAGTACAGCAGTATAGCACTCCACACTATACATCACCCACAGTATACAGTATACAGACCCCCACAGTATACAGTACAACACTCCACAGTATACAGGCCCCCACACTATACAGCCCCCCCCCAGTATACAGCCCCCCCCCAGTATACAGCCCCCACACAGTATACAGGCCCCACACAGTATACAGGCCCCCCCCCCTACAATATATAGCCCCCTCCCACAGTATACAGGTCCCCCCACAGTATACAGCCCCCCCCCCAGTATACAGGCCCCCCCCACAGTATACAGGCCCCCCCTCCCACAGTATACAGGTCCCCCCTCCCACAGTATACAGGCCCCCCCTCACACAGTATACAGGCCCCACACAGTATACAGGCCCCACACAGTATACAGGCCCCACACAGTATACAGGCCCAACACAGTATACAGGCCCAACACAGTATTCAGGCCCCACACAGTATTCAGGCCCCACACAGTATACAGGCCCCCCTCCCACAGTATACAGGCCCCACACAGTATACAGGCCCCCCTCCCACAGTATACAGGCCCCACACAGTATACAGGCCCCACACAGTATTCAGGCCCCACACAGTATTCAGGCCCCACACAGTATTCAGGCCCCACACAGTATTCAGGCCCCACACAGTATTCAGGCCCCACACAGTATACAGCCCCCACACAGTATTCAGGCCCCACACAGTATACAGCCCCACACAGTATACAGCCCCACACAGTATACAGCCCCACACAGTATACAGGACCACACAGTATACAGGCCCCACACAGTATACAGGCCCCACACAGTATTCAGGCCCCACACAGTATACAGCCCCACACAGTATACAGGCCCCACACAGTATACAGGCCCCACACAGTATACAGCCCCACACAGTATACAGGCCCCACACAGTATACAGGCCCCACACAGTATACAGGCCCCACACAGTATACAGCCCCACACAGTATACAGCCCCACACAGTATACAGGCCCCACACAGTATACAGGCCCCACACAGTATACAGGCCCCACACAGTATACAGCACCCCACTATACAGTAGTTTACAGTATATTAGCATAACAGCCCCTGAGTGTCACCTTTTTCTGATATAATCTTCCCCAAAAAAGCTCCACAGTTAAGGCAAACTTCACCTGCAACACTCAAGGACCTGTGATGACCTCATAGCCATGTGACCAGTAATGTTGCTAGGTTACTGGTCACATGGTGATGATGTCATTAAGGTCCTAGATCACATTCACAGCTCTAACACAGTACGATGCCGGGACTCACCCCCTGTGAAGCTGACAGCCTGACACCCGGGGCAGTGGCTAGCAGGGCTCAAGAGGCAGCTGCCTTGGGCCCCCCAGGAGCAACTGGGCCCGGGGCAGCTGCCCCTTTTGCCCCTTGGTAAAGACGGCCCTGTGTATATAGAGGGGTGTCCTGTATACAGAGGGGGTGTCCTGTATACAGAGGGGGTATCCTGTATATAGAGGGGTGTCCTGTATATAGAGGGGGTGTCCTGTATACAGAGGGGTGTCCTGTATATAGAGGGGTGTCCTGTATACAGAGGGGTGTCCTGTATACAGAGGGGTGTCCTGTATATAGAGGGGGTGTCCTGTATACAGAGGGGGTGTCCTGTATACAGAGGAGTGTCCTGTATATAGAGGGGTGTCCTGTATACAGAGGGGTGTCCTGTATACATAGGGGTGTCCTGTATACATAGGGGTGTCCTGTATACAGAGGGGTGTCCTGTATATAGAGGGGGTGTGCTGTATATAGAGGGGGTGTCCTGTATACAGAGAAGGTGTCCTGTATACAGAGGGGTGTCCTGTATATAGAGGGGTGTCCTGTATATAGAGGGGTGTCCTGTATATAGAGGGGGTGTCCTGTATACAGAGGGGTGTCCTGTATACAGAGGGGGTGTCCTGTATATAGAGGGGGTGTCCTGTATACAGAGGGGTGTCCTGTATATAAAGGGGTGTCTTGTATACAGAGGGGGTGTCCTGTATATAGAGGGGTGTCCTGTATACAGAGGGGTGTCCTGTATATAGAGGGGGTGTCCTGTATATAGAGGGGGTGTCCTGTATATAGAGGGGTGTCCTGTATATAGGAAAAATACGTACCTGGGATTTTACTTTCCTTGAGTCCGGAGGCAGCACACCATGGGTTAACCCGACCTCATCAGATCCCAGGACCGCCCACCTAGTTAGACAATTAGAGATAGTTAGTCAGTACCTATATAGGAGGTCCTCTAGCCGCATCCCCTTGTGTTTTAAAAAATAGATTCAGACAAAAAACCCTTGCTAATGAAAGATCTTTATTTGGGAGGGTATATATGTGCTGCCTCCGGACTCAAGGAAAGTAAAATCCCAGGTACGTATTTTTCCTTTCCCTCTTCGTCCTCCGGCAGCACACCATGGGATTTTTATAGATCACGAAGGGGGGGCATCAATCTGCAAGGCTGCATTCAACACTCCAGTGCCGAAGGCTGAGCTTTTAGCGTTGATGTCCAGCCGATAGTGCTTGACAAAGGTGAGAGACTTGGACCAGGACGCAGCGTTACAGATGTCTTGGATAGAGACTTGCGCTTGTTCCGCCCAGGAGACCGCGGTAGCTCTTGTTGAATGTGCTCTTAGAGGGAACGGAGAAGAGAGACCTTCTAATTCGTATGCTTCTATAATCGTAGACTTTATCCATCTAGCCAGGGTGTCTTTAGATGGCTGATGACCCTTTCTTGATCCCGAAAAGGACACAAATAGTCTTTCTGCATTCCTGAAATCTGCTGTTCTCTCCAAATAGATTTCAATGGCTCTTTTAACATCTAGAGTATGTAAGAGCTCCTCCTGATCGTTAGCTGGGTCAGGCATAAATACAGGTAGGAAAGCTTCTCTATTCACATTGTCCGTGGAAGAGATCTTCGGTATAAAGGAGGGCATAGTACGCAACAATACACCGTCAGGCAGGAATCTAAGATAGGGATGTCTTGAGGATAAGGCCTGTAGCTCTCCTAGGCGCTTTGCTGAGGTAATAGCCACCAGAAATAAAACTTTATAAGACAACCATTTAAGGTCTGTATCTTGAAGGGGCTCAAAAGGCGGAGTCAACAACTTCCTAAGGACCAGGGAGAGATCCCAGACAGGGACAGGTTCTCTCAAGGTTGGCTTCAGTTTCCTTATGGCTTTGAAGAATCTGGATATGAGAGGGTGATTAAGAAATTTATTCTCTGTCTTCACGTTGATCGCTGTCATATGAGCCTTTAGGGTATTGGGCTTAAAACCCTTCTGGAAACCCTCTTGGAGGAATTGTAGAATGGACTTGACTGTAACTTCTGGATAGTTAGATTCTGTTGACCAGGCCACAAACTTTTTCCAGATTCTTGCATATTTCATATTAGTGGAATTTTTGCGAGAGCACAGTAGGATAGAAATCACTAATTCGGTAAGACCTTCCCGTTCTAGTCTGGCTCTCTCAGTCTCCAGGCCGTAAGGTGTAGCCTGTCCAGATGTTGATGGTACAGGCCGTTCTGAAGAAGTAAGTTGGGAACTAGCGGTAGCTTCCAATATTCTCTCTTCGACATCTGAAGCAGGAGAGGGAACCAGGACCTTCTGGGCCAGAATGGGGCTATTAGGATGGCTTGGGGTCTCTCCAGCAGGATCTTCCTCAGAACCCTGAGGATGAGAGGCACAGGTGGGAAGAGATAGACGAATAGGGGCTTCCAACTGATGGAGAACGCATCCACCACTGTGGGCCGATCCCTCCTGTTTAGGGAGCAGTAGTTGGTCAATTTCCTGTTTTCCTTGGATGCCATGAGATCCCAATCCGGACACCCCCATCTGCTTACGATTTGTTGGAATATAACAGGATTCAATTCCCATTCCGACTGACTGATCTTCTTCCGACTCAAGAGATCCGCTCGAGTATTCAAGCAACCTTTTATATGCGTCGCTCTTAATTCTGAGAGATGTACTTCTGCCCAAAGGAAGATCTCCTTGCACAGATTCAGAAGCGCAGCATTCCTCGTACCTCCTTGTTTGTTCAGGTAGAACACTGCTGGAAAATTGTCTGAACGGATCATCACATATTTTCTCTCGATGAACGGCTGGAAATGGAGCAGGGCAAGAAATATTGCCTTTAGTTCTCTGTAGTTTGAGGAACGCTTCTTCTGAAGCGTCGACCATTCCCCCTGGATCCATTTGTCCTGAAAGTGTGCTCCCCAACCACTGCTGGAGGCATCCGTGGTGATTTCCACCGGAGACCTGAATAGGAATACTTTCCCCCGGGAGAGATTCTTGGATGAAAGCCACCACTTTAGACCTTGTACGGTTGAGGTTCTTATATTTACTCTCGCCTCTAGATTGTGCCGAGTGTAATGCCAGGTTCTCAACATATCCTGCTGGAGGTCTCTGGCGTGAATCAAGGCCCATGGTACCGCATCCGATGTCGCTGTCATATGGCCTAAGGTCTTCATAACCCTGCGGACAGAGGGGGAATGTAGGGTCATTAGGGTCTTTATTTCTTTTCTCAAGACTTCTACCCTCGCCGGAGTTAAGTATAACATCATGGAGTTCGTATCTATTAGGAGACCGAGGAACTTCTTGGAGGTAGAGGGGGTGATGTCCGACTTCTTCCAGTTTATCAAGAAGCCCAGGGATTGAAGAAGCTCTATTGCTGTCTTGAGATGCACTTGCAGAATGTCTCTGGAATCTGCTGCAATGAGCCAATCGTCCAGGTAGGGAAAGACGAGGATTCCCTGAAGGCGTAACTCTGCTGCTATGACGACTGCCATCTTCGGAAATACTGTTGGTGCAGAACACAGACCAAACGGAAGTGCCTTGAACTGAAAGTGAAGGGTTTTCCTCTTGACCTGGATTGCCACCCTCAAGAATCTTCTCGCCGAGTTCTTTATTGGTATATGGAGATATGCGTCCTTGAGGTCCAAGGACCCCAAGAATTGATTCCGTCTGAGTACTGCTGTGATGGACCTTATTGTTTCCATCTTGAAGTGTATCTTCTTCATGTGATGGTTCAGGTACCGTAGGTCTATAATCAGCCTGTTTCCCCCGTCCGCTTTGGGGACAGCGAATATTCTGGAGTATACTCCTTTCCCTTTTTGATTGAAGGGTACTGGTTCTAGAGCGCCCTTTTCCAGGAACTCCTGCAGAAGATGGAAGAGACATTGATTTTTTTCGTTCAGGACAAAACGATCTCGAGGGGACCGGCAGAATTCTAAATCGTATCCCTCCTTTACTATCTGGAGAGACCAGCTGTCTGACGTTATTTGTTTCCATTCTGAATAAAAATGGGACAATCGGCCTCCTACTTGACTTTTGGCGTCAGAATTCGGTTTTGGGCTGCTTGGAGTCATCCGACTTCTTCCTATATCCCTCTGCACCCGGCCTATTGCTTGATCTTCCCCTGTGAGGGCGTCCTCTGAAGCTGGATCTTCTATAATCCTGGCTCTTATAGGGACGAAAAAACTTAGCTTTTTCTTTCTTCTTAACTTGAGGGAAGTTGAGGACCTTATCCTCAGTGTTGGACTCCAGGAGCTTGTCCAGATGGGAACCAAAAAGCTTGCCAGGCTCAAAGGGCAAGGAACACAAGTTGCTCTTAGACGCAGGGTCACCAGACCACAACTTCAGCCATGTGGCTCTTCTTACGGAGTTGGCCAAGGCCATATTTTTTGCTGTCAGCCTCAGGGAATCAACAGGGAAATCGCATAAGAATTCCGCAGCTAGTTTTAAAGTCGGCAATTGTTGGAGTAACTCGTCACGGGAAACTCCATCCTCAATATCCCTTCCAAGGTGACTCAGCCAGACGCGCAGTGCACGTGCCACTGGAACCGTGGCCATAGCTGCCTTATTCAGGGAGGCCATATAAGTATGCAGTCTCTTCAGGAGGCCATCCGCCTTCTTATCCATAGGGTCCTTTAGTAAGGAAGAGTCATCACTAGGAAAGAAGGATTTCTTAGCAAGCCTTGTAACGGAAGGATCTACTCTAGCAGGGGCTTCCCAGCTTGTGGATTCGGCCGGGTCCGTTTTATAAGCGGCCCTGAATCTGGATCCTAGGTTGATTTTACCGACAGGATGTTCCCATTCCTTGTGCATAATAGAGTTCAGTACTGGATGGCTGGGAAAAACCGTAGCTTTCTTTTTAGGGAAGTAGAAGAGGTTCTCTTCATTCTGTTCAGAGGGCTTCTCTTTTTTAGACTCCATGATGTTCTTGACCTCTTTAATAAGGAGGTTGGCATCATTTTTATTAAACAAGAAATTGTCCTCCAATACCGGCAATTCTGGATCCGAATCTGACGATACTTCTCCTTCAGACCGGGAAGTTTGATCAGAGGAAGCTGGAGAAACATAACGCTTTGATTTCAGCTTCTTCTTACTGGACTTTTCTAAAAAGGCCTTGAGTAAGGACATCAGCTTTCTGGTATCGGAATCCGATACATCATCAGAATGAGCGCAGTTCTTGCAGATGTTAGACACAGCATCCTCAGGGAGCGGCTGGATACAGGAAATGCATAGAACCTGCTTCTTAGGTTTTTTTGCGGACCTTAAAGGGGAGCTTTCCAGGCAGTCGACGCACACATCTTCCAAGCACTTATCAGGAAGGGGTTGTTCACAAGCACGGCAGAGCCTGTGTTTGGTCTTCCTAGACCTCTTACTGCTGGAGCTGGACATCTGCAAAAAAGAAATAAATTATAGTCTTAAAATTGCAGGAGGAGAAGGCTGCCTGACACAGGACAGGCAATTTACCTTAAAAAACGCAAAAGCTCTGCTGCCAGGCACAAGGGCAGTGAGCTAGAGGCTTACCCAGCTTATATAATTCAAATTTGGCGCCCAAACCGGAACTTCCTGTGACGTCAGACGCCCAGCGCCTGCGTTCCACATGGTGCGTTCCACCGCACCGGAAGTTAGGGACAAGACTTCCGGTCCCTTCGTTACTGCCGGGGCGCCGCTGGAATATGGAAAAAACGCGCCAGGGAACATACATGGCGCACCAGAGACACTTCAATCAGGCGGGCAAGGTCCTAACTAGCCGCACGAGTGACGACCAGTCTGCTGAGGACATAAAAAAAACACAAGGGGATGCGGCTAGAGGACCTCCTATATAGGTACTGACTAACTATCTCTAATTGTTTAACTAGGTGGGCGGTCCAAGGATCTGATGAGGTCGGGTTAACCCATGGTGTGCTGCCGGAGGACGAAGAGGGAAAGAGGGGTGTCATGTATACAGAGGGGTGTCCTGTATACAGAGGGGGTGTCCTGTATATAGAGGGGTGTCCTGTATATAGAGGGGTGTCCTGTATACAGAGGGGTGTCCTGTATACAGAGGGGGTGTCCTGTATACAGAGGGGTGTCCTGTATATAGAGGGGTGTCCTGTATATAGAGGGGTGTCCTGTATATAGAGGGGTGTCCTGTATACAGAGGGGTGTCCTGTATATAGAGGGGTGTCCTGTATATAGAGGGGTGTCCTGTATACAGAGGGGGTGTCCTGTATATAGAGGGGGTGTCCTGTATACAGAGGGGTGTCCTGTATACAGAGGGGTGTCCTGTATATAGAGGGGTGTCCTGTATATAGGAGGGGTGTCCTGTATATATAGAGGGGTGTCCTGTATATAGAGGGGGTGTCCTGTATATAGAGGGGTGTCCTGTATATAGAGGGGTGTCCTGTATATAGATGGGGTGTCCTGTATATAGAGGGGTGTCCTGTAGAGGGGGTGTCCTGTATATAGAGGGGTGTCCTGTATATAGAGGGGGTGTCCTGTATATAGAGGGGGTGTCCTGTATACAGAGGGGGTGTCCTGTATATAGAGGGGTGTCCTGTATATAGAGGGGTGTCCTGTATACAGAGGGGGTGTCCTGTATATAGAGGGGGTGTCCTGTATACAGAGGGGGTGTCCTGTATATAGAGGGGTGTCCTGTATATAGAGGGGGGTCCTGTATATAGAGGGGTGTCCTGTATACAGAGGGGGTGTCCTGTATACAGAGGGGGTGTCCTGTATACAGAGGGGGTGTCCTGTGTATAGATGGGGTGTCCTGTATACAGAGGGGGTGTCCTGTATATAGAGGGGGTGTCCTGTATATATAGGGGGTGTCCTGTATACAGAGGGGTGTCCTGTATATAGAGGGGTGTCCTGTATACAGAGGGGGTGTCCTGTATACAGAGGGGGTGTGTCCTGTATACAGAGGGGTGTCCTGTATATAGAGGGGTGTGTCCTGTATATAGAGGGGGTGTCCTGTATACAGAGGGGGTGTCCTGTATACAGAGGGGGTGTCCTGTATATAGAGGGGTGTCCTGTATATAGAGGGGTGTCCTGTATACAGAGGGGTGTCCTGTGTATAGAGGGGGTGTCCTGTATACAGAGGGGGTGTCCTGTATATAGAGGGGTGTCCTGTATATAGAGGGGTGTCCTGTATACAGAGGGGTGTCCTGTGTATAGAGGGGGTGTCCTGTATATAGAGGGGTGTCCTGTATATAGAGGGGTGTCCTGTATACAGAGGGGTGTCCTGTATATAGAGGGGGTGTCCTGTATATATAGAGGGGGTGTCCTGTATATATAGAGGGGGTGTCCTGTATATATAGAGGGGGTGTCCTGTATATATAGAGGGGGTGTCCTGTATATAGAGGGGGTGTCCTGTATATAGATGGGTTTCCTGTATATAGAGGGGTGTCCAGTATACAGAGGGGTGTCCTGTATATAGAGGGGTGTCCTGTTTCCCTTATCGTCCTCGGCAGCACAGAATGGGTTAACGTCGCCCACCTAGATTTAAACAAACAATTAGTCAATCACATAATCAGTACACCTATAAGGTCTGGTGAATGCAACTGCCCCTTGTATTTTTTTTTATGTCCTCATGTCTGAGGAATCTGCCCACCTGTCTGGTGTGGTGAAGATCGGCCATCTATGCCGTGGGGTGTGTCCCAGGCTCCAGGCCAAGTGTCCAGCAGTGCCACGGGTGTGTCCTTGGCGCTGGCACTATGCCGCATCCACGATGTGCGCACCGGCAGGAGGGATCCGTTGCGGTCTGATAGCCGCTACCCTGCCGAAGATTTGCGCATGTGCGCCCGACGCCCGGCACCTAACTCCCCAGCGTTTTCGCCCGGCGCCTGGCGCTTAACATCCCCAGCATGCCTCTAGGATCGGAGGCCGCCGCACTTCCGGGTTCGGGCAGCGTCTGACGTCATCAGTCAGCGCGCCCTCTGGGGCCAATGGGAAGCCGCAGGAGCGGCTGACGTCACCAGGCGGTGTTCAGGGCGCCAGATTCGAATATTTAAGGTGGATGCAGGCTGGAGCAAGCTGCCATAAGTGCCTGGCAGCCGAGCTCCTGTGAGAGTAAGGTATTGTGTCAGCTGGGGGCCCTTCTGACTAGATCACCTTGCTGTTCTGCTCATTTGTATGTCTGTTTGTCTGTTCCAGATGTCTGGGCTTCCTGGTTCAGGGAGAAAGAAGGCTAAGAAGCAGAGACACAGATATTGCCTGTCATGTGAGCAGCCCCTGCCTGATGAGCAGCGAGAGGACTACTGTGACAACTGTACCGCGGCGGATTCCGTCCATTCTCATAGATCGTCTGGATCCAAGAGGTCTAGGAGGAAGCAGTCCCGCTGCATTTCTTGCATTCAGCCCTTACCTGAGGATTCGCGGTCCAATATCTGCGCTTCCTGTACTCAGCCGGAGGTCGAGTCTGACGCAGAGTCCAGAAGGCTAATGAGCCTCTTTAAGTCCTTTCTGACAAAGCAGAAACAGAAGGCCAAAAAGAGAAAGCGCGATCCTGTCTCCTCATCCTCTGACGAGTCTCTGACGGCTGAGAGCGAATATTCAGACTCCGATTGGGAAGTCTCTAAAATGGAGGAAAATTTCCTTTTTGATAGGAAGAATGCGAATCGCTTAATTAGAGAAGTAAAGGGAATAATGGAGACTAAGGAAGACCCTGTCGCTGCACAGGACAAGGAGAGTCTCTTCTATTTTCCAAAGAAAAAAGCTTCAGTCCTTCCAAGCCATCCGGTTCTGGACTCCATATTCCAGAAGGAATGTAAATGTCCCCTGAAAAAGATGGATCCTGGCTCAAGGTTCCGCTCTGTCTATAAAATCGACTCCTCTGAGTCCTCAGGCTGGGAGGCTCCCTCCAGAGTTGATCCTGCGGTAACGAGGCTGGCTAAAAGGTCCTTTTTTCCTGCAGATGACTCCGCGTTGCTGAGGGATCCGATGGACAGAAAAGCGGATAACTTGTTAAAGAGACTGCATTCTTACTTGGCCACGTTAAGTAAGGCAGCCATGTCCGCAGTACCAGTGGCTCGGGCCCTCAGAATCTGGCTAAGTCACCTTGGAAGGGACATTGAGGACGGAGTCCCCAGAGAAGACCTGCTCCTTCAACTGCCGTCCCTTAAAATGGCCGCTGAATTTTTGTGCGACTTCCCAGTGGATTCGCTGAGATTCCTGGCTAAAGATATGGCTCTCTCAAATTCAATAAGAAGAACCTTGTGGCTCAAGCTATGATCAGGAGATGGTGCCTCTAAGACCAACCTCTGCGCTTTACCCTTTGAGCCTGGGAGATTGTTCGGCTCTCAGCTAGACAAGCTGTTGGAATCCAATTCGGATGAGAAATCCCTGAAGTTCCCTCAGTTTAAGACCAAGAATCGTCCGAGGAATTTTCGTCCCTTTAACAGGCAGCCTTACCGCAGAACAGGCTATCGCGGGCGATCTAGCAGAGGCCGGTCAGACAGAAGAATCCTTCCCAGTTCGTCTGAAAAAGCGAGAGGAAAGGAAGACATCAGTAAGAACTCCAAGACTGATTTCTGATGTCGAAAGCCAGTCTGTAGGAGGGCGCTTATCCTACTTCTACAACAACTGGGAGAGAATCACTACAGACAAATGGGTTCTGGATCTAGTAAGAGACGGATACTCGCTAGAGTTTCTTCATCAGCCAAGAAGCAGATTTCTTTATCAAAGAGAAGACCCTCGTATAGATCACCTGGTGGACCAATTTCTAAAGAAAGGAGCTTTAGAACGGGTTCCAAGAGGTCAAGAAAAAAAGGGAGTCTACTCCAGGTTGTTTCTAGTCCCGAAAGCAAGCGGGGATTGGCGTCTCGTTATAGACCTCAGATACCTGAATCATTTTCTGAGAAAAATCCATTTCAAGATGGAAACATTAAGATCGGTGGTGTCCACTCTTCAGCGAGATCAGTTCATGGCCTCCCTGGACCTGGAGGACGCCTACCTGCATGTACCCATAAGAGCTTCCTCAAGGAAATTCCTAAGAGTAGCCGTCAGGAGAGCAGGGAAAATCCTGCACTTTCAATTCAGAGCATTGCCCTTCGGGCTGACATCCGCGCCCAGAATCTTTACCAAGATATCAGTGGTGGCTGCAGTACATCTACGCTTACAGGCCATTCAAGTCTACCCTTACTTGGACGACTGGCTAGTGGCAGCAGCAACGGAGGAACAGCTACAACTTCATCTCCGTACAGTCATCTCTCTTCTCCAGTCCCTCGGTTTCATAATGAGTTGGAAGAAATCTCAGCTCTCCCCTACGACGTCAAAAAGATTCTTGGGGATGGTGATAGACACCCGCTGCATGAAGGTTTTCCTTCCTTTAGACAAGAGTCAGAAGATCAGAGAGGAAGTGAGAACCTTAAGAGCCATTCACAAGCCATCTGTACGCAGAGTGATGAAGACCTTGGGTCATCTGACTTCTACCATAGATGCAGTCCCCTGGGCGAAGATCCATATGCGAGACCTTCAATGGAATATGATACAGGCAAGACGCACCAGTCATTGCGACTTGGAGAGAAGAGTCGGCCTGAGACCATCCGTTATTCAGAGTCTGGACTGGTGGTTGCAGACGGAGAAGCTCACAGTGGGGAAATCATTTCAGTATCTGTCACCGATGGTAATCACCATGGATGCGTCAGCCAGAGGCTGGGGAGCTCATGTGCAGAACAGATGGATCCAAGGGAAATGGTCTCCCCAGGATCTGCAACAGTCCTCGAACTTCAAGGAGATGAAGGCTGTTCTGGAATCGCTGGTCCATTTTCAGACTCTCCTGGAAGGAAAATCGGTGCTGGTTCGCTCAGACAACCTCTCCACTGTGTTCTACCTGAACAAACAGGGAGGAACGAGGAGCCCGTCCTTAATGAAGTTATGCAAATGGATTTTCACCTGGGCAGAATCACATCTTTTGCAATTAAGAGCGATTCATATAAGAGGCTGTTACAATATACAAGCGGATCGTCTGAGTCGGATGACAGTCAGTCCGAGCGAGTGGGGTTTGAATCCGATTTACTTCAAGCAAATCATAGCCAGATGGGGTTGTCCAACCTGGGATCTGATGGCCTCCAGACAAAATCAGAAACTCCAGAAGTTCTGTTCCCTGAGCAAGCACGACGGGCCGACAGTGGTAGACGCCTTCTCGATGTCTTGGAGTCACCTATTCGTCTACCTATTTCCGCCAGTACCCCTCATACCGAGGGTTCTACAGAAGATTGCGGTAGAAAGACCCAAAGTAATATTGATAGCACCATTTTGGTCATGGTTTCCTCTTCTTCTCCAGCTGTCCGAAGGGAACTATTGGAAGCTTCCATGTGCTCCCGACCTTCTCCTCCAGCAGGGTCTATTCCATCAGAACCTAGACCGGTTACACCTCACGGCCTGGATGTTGAGAGAAGCAGATTAGAAGAAGAGGGCCTACCAGCTTCGGTCATTGACACACTAATGAATTCCCGCAAGCGTTCTACCAACGTGAAATATGCCAAAGTATTGGGAAAATTCCGGTCTTGGTTGTCTGGGAAAGGATATGCGGAAATAACCATCTCCAGTATTCTTCAGTTCCTTCAAGAAGGATTTGATATGGGCTTGAAGCCGAATACCTTAAAATCCCAGATGACTGCCATTAATATCTTGACAGAGAATAAATATCTATTCCATCCTCTGATAGTCAGATTCTTCAAGGCCTTGAAGAGGCTGAGACCAGTGGTGCTCGAACCATTTCCTGTGTGGGACCTATCCCTAGTACTAAGGGGACTCACAAAGCCACCCTTTGAACCGTTGGAACAGGTGGACATCAGATATCTCTCCTGCAAGGTCCTGTTTCTTGTAGCCATTACTTCGGCGAAAAGATTGGGGGAACTACGAGCGTTATCTTCCAGACATCCGTATGTACGAATCCTTCCCGATGGGATATTGATTAGAACTATGCCTTCTTTTCAACCAAAGGTTCCTTCCACTATAAATATTAATAGGGAAACCTTCTTGCCTACATTTTTTCCAAATCCGGCGGATGAAGAACAGGAGCAGTTACATATGCTGGATGTAAAGAGAGCAGTGGAAACATATTTGCGAAGAACGGAAGAGTTCCGGTTAGACGAAAGTCTTTTTTTGCTTTATTCTGGACCGAGAAGAGGGCGAACGCCATCCAAAGATTCTCTCGCCCGGTGGATAAAGAACACCATCACAGAAACCTACTTGTTAGAGGGGGAAACTCCACCACTTTCCTTTAAGGCTCATTCCACAAGATCGACAGCAGCCTCTTGGGCGGAATATGGACAGGTGTCTATACAAGAAATCTGCAGCGCAGCCTCCTGGTCCACTCCTTCCACCTTCGCAAAGCATTATCGCCTCGACATCGAGTCCAGGAGCTCAGCCTTTGGCACAGGCATTCTAAGTTCAGCTTCAGTATAATCCCCCCTTTGGAATCTATAAAAATCCCATTCTGTGCTGCCGAGGACGATGAGGGAAAGTAGAAAATTGGTACCTGGAATTTTACTTTCCTTGAGTCCGAAGGCAGCACAGGCAGCACAGGCGTACCCTCCCTAATAAATTGTATTTTGTTCTGCAACTGTGTGGATCTATTTTTTAATACAAGGGGCAGTTGCATTCACCAGACCTTATAGGTGACTGATTATGTGATTGACTAATTGTTTGATTGTTTAAATCTAGGTGGGCGGTCCTATGAAACTAAAGAGGTCAACGTTAACCCATTCTGTGCTGCCTTCGGACTCAAGGAAAGTAAAATTCCAGGTACCAATTTTCTACTATATAGAGGGGGTGTCCTGTATACAGAGGGGGTGTCCTGTATATAGAGGGGTGTCCTGTATACAGAGGGGGTGTCCTGTATATAGAGGGGTGTCCTGTATACAGAGGGGGTGTCCTGTATATAGAGGGGTGTCCTGTATACAGAGGGGTGTCCTGTATATAGAGGGGGGTCCTGTATACAGAGGGGTGTCCTGTATATAGAGGAGAGTCCTGTATATAGGAGGGGTGTCCTGTATATAGAGGGGTGTCCTGTATATACAGAGGGGGTGTCCTGTATATAGGAGGGGTGTCCTGTATACAGAGGGGTGTCCAGTATATAGAGGGGTGTCCTGTATATAGAGGGGTGTCCTGTATACAGAGGGGTGTCCTGTATATACAGAGGGGGTGTTCTAGGGGGTGTCCTGTATACAGAGGGGGTGTCCTGTATATAGAGGAGAGTCCTGTATATAGGAGGGGTGTCCTGTATATAGAGGGGTGTCCTGTATATAGAGGGGGTGTCCTGTATATAGAGGGGTGTCCTGTATACAGAGGGGTGTCCTGTATATAGAGGGGTGTCCTGTATATAGAGGGGTGTCCTGTATATAGGAGGGGTGTCCTGTATATAGGAGGGGTGTCCTGTATATAGAGGGGTGTCCTGTATACAGAGGGGGTGTCCTGTATATAGAGGGGTGTCCTGTATACAGAGGGGTGTCCTGTATATAGGAGGGGTGTCCTGTATATACAGAGGGGGTGTTCTAGGGGGTGTCCTGTATACAGAGGGGGTGTCCTGTATATAGAGGAGAGTCCTGTATATAGGAGGGGTGTCCTGTATATAGAGGGGTGTCCTGTATATAGAGGGGGTGTCCTGTATATAGCGGGGGTGTCCTGTATATAGAGGGGTGTCCTGTATACAGAGGGGTGTCCTGTATATAGAGGGGGTGTCCTGTATATAGAGGGGTGTCCTGTATATAGAGGGGTGTCCTGTATATAGGAGGGGTGTCCTGTATACAGAGGGGTGTCCTGTATATAGAGGGGTGTCCTGTATATAGAGGGGTGTCCTGTATATACAGAGGGGGTGTTCTAGGGGGTGTACTGTATACAGAGGGGGTGTGCTGTATATAGAGGAGAGTCCTGTATATACAGAGGGGGTGTCCTGTATATACAGAGGGGGTGTCCTGTATATAGAGGGGGTGTCCTGAATACAGAGGGGGTGGCCTGTATACAGAGGGGGTGTCCTGTATACAGAGGGGTGTCCTGTATATAGAGGGGTGTCCTGTATACAGAGGGGTGTCCTGTATATAGAGGGGTGTCCTGTATACAGAGGGGTGTCCTGTATATAGGGGGGTGTCCTGTATACAGAGGGGTGTCCTGTATATAGAGGGGTGTCCTGTATACAGAGGGGTGTCCTGTATATAGAGGGGTGTCCTGTATACAGAGGGGTGTCCTGTATATAGGGGGGTGTCCTGTATACAGAGGGGGTGTCCTGTATACAGAGGTGTGTCCTGTATACAGAGGGGGTGTCCTGTATACAGAAGGGGTGTCCTGTATATATTGGGGTGTCCTGTATATAGAGGGGTGTCCTGTATATAGAGGGGTGTCCTGTATACAGAGGGGTGTCCTGTATATAGGGGGGTGTCCTGTATATAGATGGGTGTCCTGTATACAGAGTGGTGTCCTGTATACAGAGGGGGTGTCCTGTATACATAGGGGGTGTCCTGTATATAGAGGGGGTGTCCTGTATATAGAGGGGTGTCCTGTATATAGGAGGGGTGTCCTGTATATATAGAGGGGTGTCCTGTATATAGAGGGGGTGTCCTGTATACAGAGGGGTGTCCTGTATATAGAGGGGTATCCTGTATATAGAGGGGTGTCCTGTATACAGAGGGGGTGTCCTGTATACAGAGGGGGTGTCCTGTATATAGAGGGGTGTCCTGTATATAGAGGGGGTGTCCTGTATACAGAGGGGGTGTCCTGTATATAGAGGGGTGTCCTGTATACAGAGGGGGTGTCCTGTATATAGAGGGGGTGTCCTGTATACAGAGGGGTGTCCTGTATACAGAGGGGGTGTCCTGTATATAGAGGGGGGTCCTGTATATAGAGGGGTGTCCTGTATACAGAGGGGGTGTCCTGTATATAGAGGGGGTGTCCTGTATACAGAGGGGGTGTCCTGTATATAGAGGGGGTGTCCTGTATACAGAGGGGTGTCCTGTATATAGAGGGGTGTCCTGTATACAGAGGGGTGTCCTGTATATAGAGGGGGTGTCCTGTATATACAGAGGGGGTGTCCTGTATATAGATGGGTTTCCTGTATATAGAGGGGTGTCCTGTATATAGAGAGGTGTCCTGTATATAGAGGGGGTGTCCTGTATATAGAGGGGTGTCCTGTATACAGAGGGGGTGTTCTAGGGAGTGTCCTGTATATAGAGGAGAGTCCTGTATATACAGAGGGGTGTCCTGTATATACAGAGGGGGTGTTCTAGGGAGTGTCCTGTATACAGAGGGGGTGTCCTGTATATAGAGGAGAGTCCTGTATATACAGAGGGGTGTCCTGTATATAGAGGGGTGTCCTGTATATAGAGGGGTGTCCTGTATATAGAGGGGTGTCCTGCATACAGTGGGGTGTCCTGTATACAGAGGGGGTGTCCTGTATACAGAGGGGTGTCCTGTATACAGAGGGGTGTCCTGTATACAGAGGGGTGTCCTGTATATAGAGGGGTGTCCTGTATATAGAGGGGTGTCCTGCATACAGTGGGGTGTCCTGTATACAGAGGGGGTGTCCTGTATACAGAGGGGTGTCCTGTATATACAGAGGGGGTGTCCTGTATATAGAGGGGTGTCCTGTATACAGAGGGGTGTCCTGTATATACAGAGGGGGTGTCCTGTATACAGAGGGGGTGTCCTGTATATAGAGGAGAGTCCTGTATACAGAGGGGGTGTCCTGTATATAGAGGGGTGTCCTGTATATAGAGGGGGTGTCCTGTATACAGAGGGGGTGTCCTGTATACAGAGGGGTGTCCTGTATATAGAGGGGTGTCCTGTATATAGAGGGGGTGTCCTGTATACAGTGGGGTGTCCTGTATACAGAGGGGGTGTACTGTATACAGAGGGGTGTCCTGTATATAGAGGGGTGTCCTGTATATAGAGGGGTGTCCTGTATATAGAGGGGTGTCCTGTATACAGAGGGGTGTCCTGTATATACAGAGGGGGTGTCCTGTATATAGAGGGGTGTCCTGTATACAGAGGGGTGTCCTGTATATACAGAGGGGGTGTCCTGTATATAGAGGGGGTGTCCTGTATATAGAGGGGTGTCCTGTATATACAGAGAGGTGTCCTGTATATAGAGGAGAGTCCTGTATATAGAGGGGTGTCCTGTATACAGAGGGGTGTCCTGTATATATAGAGGGGGTGTCCTGTATATAGAGGGGGTGTCCTGTATATAGAGGGGTGTCCTGTATATATAGAGGGGGTGTCCTGTATATAGAGGGGTGTCCTGTATACAGAGGGGTGTCCTGTATATATAGAGGGGGTGTCCTGTATATAGAGGGGGTGTCCTGTATATAGAGGGGTGTCCTGTATACAGAGGGGTGTCCTGTATATATAGGTGGGGTGTCCTGTATACAGAGGGGGTGTCCTGTATACAGAGGAGGTGTCCTGTATATAGAGGGGGTGTCCTGTATACAGAGGGGTGTCCTGTATATAGAGGGGGTGTCCTGTATATAGAGGGGGTGTCCTGTATATAGAGGGGGTGTCCTGTATATAGAGGGCGTGTCCTGTATACAGAGGGGTGTCCTGTATATAGAGGGGGTGTCCTGTATATAGAGGGGGTGTCCTGTATATATAGAGGGGGTGTCCTGTATACAGAGGGGTGTCCTGTATATAGAGGGGGTGTCCTGTATACAGAGGGGTGTCCTGTATATAGAGGGGTGTCCTGTATACAGAGGGGTGTCCTGTATACAGAGGGGTGTCCTGTATACAGAGGGGTGTCCTGTATACAGAGGGGTGTCCTGCATACAGAGGGGTGTTCTGTATACAGAGGGGTGTCCTGTATACAGAGGGGTGTCCTGTATATAGAGGTGTGTCCTGTATATATAGAGGGGGTGTCCTGTATACAGAGGGGTGTCCTGTATACAGAGGGGGTGTCCTGTATATAGAGGGGTGTCCTGTATATAGAGGGGTGTCCTGTATATAGAGGGGGTGTCCTGTATATAGAGGGGTGTCCTGTATATAGAGGGGGTGTCCTGTATACAGAGGGGGTGTCCTGTATACAGAGGGGTGTCCTGTATATAGAGGGGTGTCCTGTATATAGAGGGGGTGTCCTGTATACAGTGGGGTGTCCTGTATACAGAGGGGGTGTACTGTATACAGAGGGGTGTCCTGTATATAGAGGGGTGTCCTGTATATAGAGGGGTGTCCTGTATATAGAGGGGTGTCCTGCATACAGTGGGGTGTCCTGTATACAGAGGGGTGTCCTGTATATACAGAGGGGGTGTCCTGTATACAGAGGGGTGTCCTGTATACAGAGGGGTGTCCTGTATATAGAGGGGTGTCCTGTATATACAGAGAGGTGTCCTGTATATAGAGGGGTGTCCTGTATATAGAGGGGGTGTCCTGTATATATAGAGGGGGTGTCCTGTATATAGAGGGGGTGTCCCTGTATATAGAGGGGGTGTCCTGTATATAGAGGGGTGTCCTGTATATATAGAGGGGGTGTCCTGTATATAGAGGGGTGTCCTGTATACAGAGGGGTGTCCTGTATATATAGAGGGGGTGTCCTGTATATAGAGGGGGTGTCCTGTATATAGAGGGGTGTCCTGTATACAGAGGGGTGTCTGTATATATAGGGGGGGTGTCCTGTATACAGAGGGGGTGTCCTGTATACAGAGGAGGTGTCCTGTATATAGAGGGGGTGTCCTGTATACAGAGGGGTGTCCTGTATATAGAGGGGGTGTCCTGTATATAGAGGGGTGTCCTGTATATATAGAGGGGGTGTCCTGTATATATAGAGGGGGTGTCCTGTATACAGAGGGGTGTCCTGTATACAGAGGGGTGTCCTGTATACAGAGGGGTGTCCTGTATACAGAGGGGTGTCCTGTATACAGAGGGGTGTCCTGTATACAGAGGGGTGTCCTGTATACAGAGGGGTGTCCTGTATACAGAGGGGTGTCCTGTATACAGAGGGGGTGTCCTGTATACAGAGGGGTGTCCTGTATACAGAGGGGGTGTCCTGTATACAGAGGGGGTGTCCTGTATACAGAGGGGTGTCCTGTATACAGAGGGGTGTCCTGTATACAGAGGGGTGTCCTGCATACAGAGGGGTGTCCTGTATACAGAGGGGTGTCCTGTATACAGAGGGGTGTCCTGTATACAGAGGGGTGTCCTGTATACAGAGGGGTGTTCTGTATACAGAGGGGTGTTCTGTATACAGAGGGGTGCCCTGTATACAGAGGAATGTCCTGTATATAGAGGTGTGTCCTGTATATATAGAGGGGGTGTCCTGTATACAGAGGGGGTGTCCTGTATATAGAGGGGTGTCCTGTATACAGAGGGGGTGTCCTGTATATAGAGGGGTGTCCTGTATACAGAGGGGGTGTCCTGTATATAGAGGGGTGTCCTGTATACAGAGGGGGTGTCCTGTATATAGAGGGGTGTCCTGTATACAGAGGGGTGTCCTGTATACAGAGGGGTGTCCTGTATACAGAGGGATGTCCTGTATATAGAGGGGGTGCCCTGTATATAGAGGGGGTGTCCTGTATACAGAGGGGTGTCCTGTATATATAGAGGGGGTGTCCTGTATACAGAGGGGTGTCCTGTATATAGAGGGGTGTCCTGTATATAGAGGGGGTGTCCTGTATATACAGAGGGGTGTCCTGTATATATAGAGGGGGTGTCCTGTATATAGAGAGGGGTGTCCTGTATACAGAGGGGTGTCCTGTATATAGAGGGGGTGTCCTGTATATAGAGGGGTGTCCTGTATACAGAGGGGTGTCCTGTATATAGAGGGGGTGCCCTGTATATAGAGGGGGTGTCCTGTATACAGAGGGGTGTCCTGTATATATAGAGGGGGTGTCCTGTATATACAGAGGGGGTGTCCTGTATACAGAGGGGTGTCCTGTATATAGAGGGGTGTCCTGTATACAGAGGGGTGTCCTGTATATAGAGGGGTGCCCTGTATATAGAGGGGTGTCCTGTATACAGAGGGGTGTCCTGTATATATAGAGGGGGTGTCCTGTATACAGAGGGGTGTCCTGTATACAGAGGAGATGTCCTGTATATAGAGGGGGTGTCCTGTATACAGAGGGGGTGTCCTGTATACAGAGGGGTGTCCTGTATATAGAGGGGTGTCCTGTATACAGAGGGGGTGTCCTGTATACAGAGGGGTGTCCTGTATACAGAGGGGTGTCCTGTATATATAGAGGGGGTGTCCTGTATATAGAGGGGGGTGTCCTGTATATAGAGGGGAGTCCTGTATACAGAGGGGTGTCCTGTATACAGAGGGGTGTCCTGTATATAGAGGGGGTGCCCTGTATACAGAGGGGTGTCCTGTATATATAGAGGGGGTGTCCTGTATATATAGAGGAGGTGTCCTGTATATAGAGGGGGGTATCCTGTATATAGAGGGGGTATCCTGTATATAGAGGGGGGTATCCTGTATACAGAGGGGTGTCCTGTATACAGAGGGGTGTCCTGTATACATAGGGGTGTCCTGTATATACAGATGGGTGTCCTGTATATACAGATGGGTGTCCTGTATACAGAGAGGGGTGTCCTGTATACAGAGGGGTGTCCTGTATATAGAGGGGGGTATCCTGTATATAGAGGGGGGTATCCTGTATATAGAGGGGGTGTCCTGTATACAGAGGGGTGTCCTGTATACATAGGGGTGTCCTGTATACATAGGGGTGTCCTGTATATACAGAGGGGTGTCCTGTATACAGAGGGGTGTCCTGTATACATAGGGGTGTCCTGTATATACAGAGGGGTGTCCTGTATATAGAGGGGTGTCCTGTATACATAGGGGTGTCCTGTATATACAGAGGGGTGTCCTGTATATACAGATGGGTGTCCTGTATATACAGATGGGTGTCCTGTATACAGAGAGGGGTGTCCTGTATACATAGGGGTGTCCTGTATATACAGAGGGGTGTCCTGTATATAGAGGGGTGTCCTGTATACAGAGAGGGGTGTCCTGTATACAGAGGGGTGTCCTGTATACATAGGGGTGTCCTGTATATACAGAGGGGTGTCCTGTATATACAGAGGGGGTGTTCTAGGGGGTGTCCTGTATACAGAGTTGCCGCTTCCGGGTGCAGTAAGATGTCGGGCACACCGCACGCTCGGGGGTGTAGTAAGATGGCGGTGGCCGTGATGACGTCACGCCGTAGGGCCTGTGACGCGCGGCGCTGCTGTGGAGCGCCTGGTGTGTCGCCGTGAGTCGGTCATGTACCGGACACCGATGCGCCGCGGCTTTTCCCCGGACTCCCCGGCCTCGTTCCGGGA
This sequence comes from Bufo gargarizans, assembly GCF_014858855.1. Lineage (NCBI taxonomy): Eukaryota > Metazoa > Chordata > Amphibia > Anura > Bufonidae > Bufo > Bufo gargarizans. The sequence goes on along the minus strand of NC_058083.1, from coordinate 538,051,618 downwards.
CAGTCCGCACTCCCCGCCCCGGCACCGCTCTCCCAGCAGGCGCGGCCGTTCTCCTGACAGACACAGCCGCTCCCCCGGCCGCCATGGCCGCTCCTCTGAGAGACGAGGCCGATCCCGGTCCCGCTCCAGGCACCGCTCCCGCTCCAGACCCGGTGGCCGTGCGGGCCGCTCCAAGTCCCGGGGCCGTGCGGGCCGCTCCAAGTCCCGGGGCCGTGCGGGTCGCTCCCGCTCCAAGTCCCGGGGTCGTGCGGGCCGCTCCCGCTCCAGACCCCGCCGCTCCCGCTCCAGACCCCGCCGCTCCCCGTCCCCATATTCCCGGCGCCGCTCCCCTGGGGACCCCTACCGGTACGAAGGCCACAGGAGCGACCAGGTGAGTCCCTGCCCCCGCGGAAAGTAGCCACGCCCCCGAGGTCATGATTTCCCCTAGCGGGTCACATGACATGTGACTCCTAGTTTCCATAGTTACCGAGCCCTGTGAGAAAAACCCTAAAAGTGGTGACGCTGTCGTCTTGGGGCTGCACCTGTGTGGTGAGGCTGTAGTCTGGGGGGGCGGCACCTGTGTGGTGAGGCTGTAGTCGGGGGGGCGGCACCTGTGTGGTGAGGCTGTAGTCTGGGGGGAGGCACCTGTGTGGTGACGCTGTCGTCTGGGGGGCGGCACCTGTGTGGTGACGCTGTCGTCTGGGGGGCGGCACCTGTGTGGTGACACTGTAGTCTGGGGGCGGCACCTGTGTGGTGAGGCTGTAGTCTGGGGGGCGGCACCTGTGTGGTGACGCTGGCGTCTGGGGGGCGGCACCTGTGTGGTGACGCTGTCGTCTGGGGGGCGGCACCTGTGTGGTGACGCTGTAGTCTGGGGGCGGCACCTGTGTGGTGACGCTGTAGTCTGGGGGCGGCACCTGTGTGGTGACGCTGTAGTCTGGGGGCCCGCACCTGTGTGGTGACGCTGTAGTCTGGGGGCCCGCACCTGTGTGGTGACGCTGTAGTCTGGGGGCCCGCACCTGTGTGGTGACGCCGTAGTCTGGGGGGCCCGCACCTGTGTGGTGACGCCGTAGTCTGGGGGGCGGCACCTGTGTGGTGACGCCGTAGTCTGGGGGCCCGCACCTGTTTGGTGACGCCGTAGTCTGGGGGCCCGCACCTGTGTGGTGACGCTGTAGTCTGGGGGCCCGCACCTGTGTGGTGACGCCGTAGTCTGGGGGCCCGCACCTGTGTGGTGACGCCGTAGTCTGGGGGCCCGCACCCGCGTGGTGACGCCGTAGTCTGGGGGCCCGCACCCGCGTGGTGACGCCGCAGCCTGGGGGCCCGCACCCGCGTGTTGACGCCGCAGCCTGGGGGCCCGCACCCGCGTGTTGACGCCGCAGCCTGGGGGGCGGCACCCGCGTGGTGACGCCGTAGTCTGGGGGGCGGCACCCGCGTGGTGACGCCGTAGTCTGGGGGGCGGCACCCGCGTGGTGACGCCGTAGTCTGGGGGGCGGCACCCGCGTGGTGACGCCGTAGTCTGGGGGGCGGCACCCGCGTGGTGACGCCGTAGTCTGGGGGGCGGCACCCGCGTGGTGACGCCGTAGTCTGGGGGCTGTAGTAGTCATTTTTGGAGGGGGTGAATTGTGCAGAGAGACTTGTACATGTCTCCTTTGTAGAATTTTTCCATTTTCTCAGCTTATTTTTTTTTTTTTTTTTGCAGCATCGGCGCTCCCCCAATTACCGCTCCAATCCAGCTGGTGACCACCGTCCTCTGGCCAGCACAAATGACAGGTATGGGTAGTGGGAGCCTCTTTTCGGGGTGGGGTGCTTGCATGTGTCCATCAGGGTTCGATTACACTGAGGCTCCTTTGAATTTGTTCTTCACTTACATTTCATCTGTATCCTGGAAACCATCAGCAAGCTGCTGAAACCTCCATCTTCTGCCGCAGTCAATGGCCACACATATCTGAAGCTTATTACTCAGAATCTTTGAGGTAGCGCCCCCTCGCCCCCCCCCCCCCCCCCTCCAATAATTGGTGGAGTTCTAGCTTAAAGCGGCCCTGTCACCAGGTTCAACCATATTAACCCAGACATACTGCCTGTTAGGGCCTTATCATGCTGAATAAAAGTGTACATTTCTTTTGTCTGTACCTTAAACTGCTGCAGAGAAATGTGTGTACACTATGTACTACAGCTTCACCACACTGAGATCTGCTCAGAAAGCTCATCTACATATCATATACACTATGTACTATAGCTTCACCACACTGACATCTGCTCAGAAAGCTCATCTACATATCATATACACTATGTACTACAGCTTCACCACACTGAGATCTGCTCAGAAAGCTCATCTACATATCATATACACTATGTACTATAGCTTCACCACACTGACATCTGCTCAGCTCATCTACATATCATATACACTATGTACTATAGCTTCACCACACTGAGATCTGCTCAGAAAGCTCATCTACATATCATATACACTATGTACTATAGCTTCACCACACTGACATCTGCTCAGAAAGCTCATCTACATATCATATACACTATGTACTATAGCTTCACCACACTGAGATCTGCTCAGCTTATCTACATATCATACACACTATGTACTATAGCTTCACCACACTAACATCTGCTCAGAAAGCTCATCTACATATCATATACACTATGTACTATAGCTTCACCACACTGAGATCTGCTCAGAAAGCTCATCTACATATCATATACGCTATGTACTATAGCTTCACCACACTAACATCTGCTCAGAAAGCTCATCTACATATCATATACACTATGTACTATAGCTTCACCACACTGACATCTGCTCAGAAAGCTCATCTACATATCATATACACTATGTACTATAGCTTCACCACACTGAGATCTGCTCAGAAAGCTCATCTACATATCATATACGCTATGTACTATAGCTTCACCACACTAACATCTGCTCAGAAAGCTCATCTACATATCATATACACTATGTACTATAGCTTCACCACACTGAGATCTGCTCAGAAAGCTTATCTACATATCATATACACTATGTACTATAGCTCCACCACACTGACATCTGCTCAGAAAGCTCATCTACATATCATATACACTATGTACTATAGCTTCACCACACTGAGATCTGCTCAGAAAGCTCATCTACATATCATATACGCTATGTACTATAGCTTCACCACACTAACATCTGCTCAGAAAGCTCATCTACATATCATACACACTATGTACTATAGCTTCACCACACTGACATCTGCTCAGAAAGCTCATCTACATATCATATACACTATGTACTATAGCTCCACCACACTGAGATCTGCTCAGAAAGCTCATCTACATATCATATACGCTATGTACTATAGCTTCACCACACTAACATCTGCTCAGAAAGCTCATCTACATATCATATGCACTATGTACTATAGCTTCACCACACTGACATCTGCTCAGAAAGCTCATCTACATATCATATACACTATGTACTATAGCATCACCACACTGAGATCTGCTCAGCTTATCTACATATCATGTACACTATGTATTATAGCTTCACCACACTGAGATCTGCTCAGAAAGCTCATCTACATATCGATGCTTTATTCACAGGCACAATGTATGATTATACAGACACCAGTAATATGTGTGATCTTATAAGTATAGGAAAGACATGCTGAGGGCAGAGCTGTGTCCTAGCATCTACATATCATATACACTATGTACTATAGCTTCACCACACTGACATCTGCTCAGAAAGCTCATCTACATATGACTGCTGTATTCACAGACACAATATATGATTATACAGACACCAGTAATGTGTGTGATCTTATAAGTATAAGAAAGACATGCTGAGGGCAGAGCTGTGTCCTAGCATCTCCATATCATATACACTATGTACTATAGCTTCACCACACTGACATCTGCTCAGAAAGCTCATCTACATATCACAGCTTTTTTTCACAGGCACAATGTATGATTATACAGACACCAGTAATATGTGTTATCTTATAAGTATAGGAAAGACATGCTGAGGGCAGAGCGGTGTCCTAGCATCTCCATATCATGTACACTATGTACTATAGCTTCACCACACTGACATCTGCTCAGAACGCTCATCTACATATCATGTACACTATGTACTATAGCTTCACCACACTGACATCTGCTCAGCTTATCTACATATCATATACACTATGTACTATAGCTTCACCACACTGAGATCTGCTCAGAAAGCTCATCTACATATCATATACACTATGTACTATAGCTTCACCACACTGACATCTGCTCAGAAAGCTCATCTACATATCATATACACTATGTACTATAGCATCATCACACTGACATCTGCTCAGCTTATCTACATATCATATACACTATGTACTATAGCTTCACCACACTGAGATCTGCTCAGAAAGCTCATCTACATATCATATACGCTATGTACTATAGCTTCACCACACTAACATCTGCTCAGAAAGCTCATCTACATATCATATACACTATGTACTATAGCTTCACCACACTGACATCTGCTCAGAACGCTCATCTACATATCATGTACACTATGTACTATAGCTTCACCACACTGACATCTGCTCAGAAAGCTCATCTACATATCATATACACTATGTACTATAGCTTCACCACACTGACATCTGCTCAGAAAGCTCATCTACATATCATATACACTATGTACTATAGCATCATCACACTGACATCTGCTCAGCTTATCTACATATCATATACACTATGTACTATAGCTTCACCACACTAAGATCTGCTCAGAAAGCTCATCTACATATCACTGCTGTATTCACAGGGGGTGTTACATAGCAGTGCTTAGATGATTCAGCCCCGCCTCAGAGTGCTCAAATTGCTCATTTGCATATGAATACAAATGCTGATTTCTCTGCCGCCATTTAACGTACAGACAAAAGAAAGGTACCGTTTTAATCAGCATGATGAGCCCTAACGGGCAGTATGTCTAGGTTAATAAGGTTGATCATGGTGACAGGTCCGCTTTAAAGGGGCAGTCTGAGACTCCATGGAAGAACCTACTCACTCACCTCTCTTTTAACACTTTGTGTGCGGCTGCTCAGCATATTAACCTGTGCCTGTCCAGGACTGATGCTCCCTCGTCTCCTTCTCGGCTCGCCAACGTCTGCTGCTGTGGTTGGTTGTCATATTAGGGGGCTGTGTGACCTGCTTCCGCTTAGGGTGACGTCATAGCTGATGCCAGTGAATGGCTGCCGGGGTCCATGTGACCAGGGATGAGACAATACACGGCCCAGAAGCAGCGGGCACAGGAGCTTTGCAGTTGAAAAGACGAGTGGCTTTCTTGTTTTGTCGGGTCAGATGACACTGAGGTTATTCTGTTTTTTCTGCGTCGTTCCCTGCTTCACATGATCCATAGTTACACATATGCTCATGTGACAGACCCATCAGCAGCTTGTTGATGGTTTCCATGCAGGAGTTCCAGGATCCTTCAGACTGTAAGATCACGCAGATGACAGTCACACTTTCTGTGGAGGTTTTCACCTGTCCTACATTCAGGCGGCTGAGCAGAGCCTGCAAATGCGCTGTATTTGTTGTTCCAGAGCCGGCAGTATAAAGTCGTTTGGCCATGATTCCTCGCCCCATGTCTACCAGAGCTCCAGTGACTCCCACGCCTCGCCGCTGCCCATGCCGAAGTCCATCCTGAAGAAACGCGCGGATATGGAGCCCTCCAGCGGTGACCAGTCTTCTCAGGTGCGAGCACCAGTCTGTATACTCTGAGAGTCCAGTGTGGCCCTGTTCTTATTGCTGACTGTCCGCTGCCTCTGTACTGCTGATGTCACCGACTGCTCAGGTTTTTGCTTCAATTTTCTTTTTCTCCAGGTTGATGGCTTTTCAAGCAACAAAGCTGTGAGCAGTTCAAGCTCCGCGGGGGCGGGAAATGGCACAGAAAATATCTTGACCACAGAAAGCACCTCCAGCTCTTCTGCTCCAGCAAATGCACAGAATGCCGAGTCTCCAGTTCCACATGGCAGTACTCTGCCTATGACTGCACAAACAAGCTGGGCCCTGAACAAGAGCGTGGAGAGTGGTATGAAAGGAAGTGTCCCAGATGTAACCCCTCCATGTGAGCAGAACGAAGGTCCTAAGGGAAACCAGTTCTCCTCCACTCTAGGAGACCTCATTTTTAGCAAGAGCACCCCCAAATCTCACATTGATCCTTTTTGCAATGTGAATACCTTCTCTGAGAATAAGGAGGGCGTCCAAAAGGGGGCAGACGAGCAGGACAGCAAACCTCTGCATTCAAAGCAGCGAAGCTCCTTTGAAATTGAGGATGAGGAGCTGTTCCTGTATGGGGAGGAGGAGGATAAGAAGGCAGATCCTCAGAAGGCTCCTTCTGGGCAAACAGCCTCCACTCCAGGAGACAAGAGCTCCCAGAACAAACAAGAGTTTGAGAAGATCCATGACCTTCTGAAGACCATCGGCCTTGATATTGGCGTTGCTGAAATTGGTAAACTTGCTGTCCGAACGCAAGAGAGGCTTCATGGAAAGAAATTGCCACCCAAGATGTCGCAGCCTGCACAGAGCGCAGCCGCCGCCAGCACTGCCGAGCCCAAGGCTAAAGTCTCCGAACCCGAAGTCAAAACTGAAAAGAAAGAAAAAGCGGAAGCAGAAGCGGCGGAAAAGACTGAGCCACCCATAAAACCTGCTCCTAAGGAGCCAACACCACCAGCAACGCACCCGAGCCCTGCCCACAAACCAAAACTTATATTGCGCAAGTCTTTACCTAATGAGACTACTGCAGAGCCGAAAGCAAACATCCCCGCCCAGACCCCCACCACCATTTCTGTTCAGCCCCCCATCCCGGTGCCCAATCCCACACCTCCCCCAATGAGTCCCTCCCAGATGCCTGTCTATTCCCCATACCCGCACTCCCCAATGGTCCCTGCATATAACATGCCACCTCCAAACTACAATCCCTATTCTCCCTATGTATCATATCCCACATCCAGCTGGAGCATGTATTCCCCAATGCCCCCCCAGCCCTCACCCCCTCACATGCCGACACTGGCGCCTCATGTCCCTGTCTGTACATCCGCCTCCACGTACAACCCCCGTAGCAACCTGCGCTTCATTGAAACTACTGCAGATATTTCTGATGTCAAATCCCCTGTCAAAAGTGACACCAAACCCACAACTCCGATTGCAGCGTTCCTGGCGAAACAGGAAGCCGACCGCAAAAACAAAGAATCGGAGAAACTGAAAGTAAGTTTGTTCCCATCCCTGCTCTCTCTGCTGATGTGTACATCCTTCACCCTGTACTTTATCTCCATGGCTCGTAGGGTTGAGGGGTCCTCGTCTCAGTAGAGGTAGCACTACTGTGAAACATCTCGGAGCCTCATCGTTGGCAGTCATCGCCTCCCACACTGCCTCACTGTACAGTGCTACTAAAATCTGATCCATAGGACAGTGAGGGTCATTATAGAGCAGGCCAGTAATGGTCTCTGTTTTGTCACCAGAATGTCCATTACTGGTATAAGGGACCAATAAATCTTACAGAGGCTTCAAGCAAGGGAGCAGATAGGTTCTGAGGCTTTGTAATATGCCCCATTACAGCTGATGATGGTACTGCTGGTCGATTGTCCTCGCTGCTGAGCGTGGACAGTAGTGAGGTGCTTTATACCCACAAGCCTGACCTTGTGTTTCGAGTGCCTCCTACTATGGAGTCCATTGTTATTGGTCTCCGACCTGTAAGGTAGCCAAATTTAGGGGAGGAAGCTGATTGGCCTGAGCACAGTGGCAACGTACAGGCTCTGACCTGTACAATAGAGCAGGCCGGTGTGTGCCGCCAGCCTGTGATCACGAGCGATTGGCTCTTTGTGGTGTCATTAGCAGCAAGGTGGGAACTTGGGATGGAAGTGATCTGTGCAGGGACCCGTTCAAAAAAAATCCTTTGCAGTCGTATGGGATGTGCCATTCCTGTCTGGGCCTGGCATGCCTGCCGTTCTAGGTAAGTGTGAAGGTCAGGCATTAGCTGTGTTTCTTGGTCTGTAATGCAGTAAACAGAGATGCTGCTTATGACCCAAAGAAAAAGAGCATTTCATTTATTGAAGGTCTTGGAGGAGCTGGACTCTGTCAGGAAAGAGCACAAAGTCAAGAGTGAGAGCCTGAAGACCCTCAGCATCAAGGTGGAGCAGCTGCGTGTCCAGCAGGGTGAGTATTACTAAGTGCACAAGGGGCCAGTAATGGTTCCACATATGTTCTTATTCTACTCCATGGCTGGAGATCAGACCTTGTATCCACTGACTGCTTGTTTGTCACAGGTATACTTCTGCGGAAGAAGCGACGGGAGAAGGACGGACACAAGGACCCTCTACTGGATGAACTGAATAATGTTTTGGAAAGTGCCCAAAAGCAGATTCACTCCTTGCGTGAGGAGTATAGCACGACAAAACAGAAGCAACAGCAACTCACCAAGGTGGCAGAGATCCTGGGCGTCAGCCCTTCTGAACTGGCTGAGAAGAGTGACCCTAAGAAAGAGGAGAGGAGCCCAGGGTCTGTTGAACCGACCAGGGTGAGCACAAGGTCTACTCCGCAGTGTCAGTGGCTGCACCCAAGTATAAGTCTATTCAACAGTATTTTTTTTTTTGTATGTAGCTCTTGCTGTTGGTCCATTGCTGTAATGACTGATGTCACCTTCACTTATTCCACACATTTCTTGACTTGCTGCTCCTCTTAAACTTGTATTTTCTTATCCAGGACTCTGATGAGTCAAGAACCAGTATTGACTCCTCAAAGTCTGCAAATGACTTGAAGACCAGCAGTGAACCAGTGTCTAAGGTTGATGCTAAAGCCAAGAGCGACTCCAAATCTGGAGCTGAGACAAAGTCAAATGGTGCTGCCTACTCATTCAAAGTCACTGAGAAGTCAGAAGATGTCAAATGTGAAGGCACACAGCCCATGCCAAGCCCTGACCCTAAGAACTCTCCAGAGCCCCACTCACCTTACTTGTCAAAGTCTGAGGAGGTTTCAAAATCGCGAGACAAGTCGCGGTCAAAGAGCCCACGACCCTGTCCAACTTCCTCCAAGACACCCCCTCAGTCTGAGGAACCTCAACTCTTTAGTTTATCTGAAATCTTTGAATATTATGATTCTGGCTCACATTGGTGTGAGAATTGTAACGCAATCTGCATGACGCTGCCCGAATTCCTGCTGCATTTGCATGATAAGAAGCACAGCCAGGTAAGACGTGTGACCGTGGTCTTGCATGATGAGTGGGTGATGGACCTTCTCTTGTCATTGAGTTTGAGGGGGATTAATTCACCTGTAGACCATGTTCTGCTACTGAGATTCATGTAACATAGATCTCTAATTTGCTCTTCATATCCATACAGTGTGTAAAAGCGGTGAAGCAGCCGTGGGTGAAAGCGAAAGTTCAGGAATCGGGAACCACAAAGAAGCAGAAAGTGAATATTCCTCTGAAAGGTGAGGTCTCCACACACTGACTGCGGGGCATGTGGAGCTTGTTCGGTCTTTCACATTACTGCATTGTCACATGTTGCAGGTTCGGAGTTCCTGTTGCCAGTTAACGGCTACTATTGTGAACTGTGTGAGGAGCTGTTCCCAGATCATACTGCAGCCGAAGAGCATCTAAGAGCTTATGCCCACAATGACAAGTACAAGGTTTGTCTCGTTCATGCCTATCCAACCAGTATGAATACCTGGTAAGTCTCCGGGATTGGTTTTGGTCTTATGAGAATATCTGAAAAAACCCTACAACCAATCTGGAGACCCCTAATTTTATTAAAAGAGAAAGCGTAGACAAGTTTTGTGCTTAAAATCTCTCATTGTCTGGTTATTTCTTATTCCTCCACAGAAACACACTGATGTGCACACGAATTATGAAACGGCTCGCCGTGAGAGGAAGAGGGTGAGCTTAATTGCTGCACAGGAGGTGTCTCGTAAACAGGCAGAGCAAAAACGCAAAATGACAGAGCAGAAACGTGAAGCCCATGAGCACAGCAAATCTAAGAAGGCAAAGAAAGAAGATGAAGACAGAAAGGCCAAAAGCAAAAGTTACTCATCGGCCTCTCCCTCCTCCTCAGACCGGAGGCGGAATAAGACACCTGAAAAGGAGCCTTCAAAGAACTCATTTGGAAAGTTTGTCTGGAAAAGCTCAGAAAGCAAAACCCCAGCAGCGGTCAGCTCTTCCAAAGTGGATGCTACCTCGACTAAACCAAAGGATGAAGAGCCCAAAGCTATTAGTTTGAAGCCAAAGGGTTTTGCAATAAAACTCCTTGGTAAATCCAGTGCCCTGCCTGGAAATGCCTTGTCCCCTTCACATTCAGCGGCCTCCACAACTATTACATCTACTGCTTCCACTGTCTCCTCAACATTTACTTCTCAATCCACTCATACTTCCAGTGCACAAACTAAAATCCGACCCAACCTGCCTAGTCTCGTGAATATGCGCTCAGCAACCCCTCTGGTTACAATGAGTAAACCTGCTCCACTAGACACATTCTTATCTATAAGGTCTTCAAGTGCAACATCAAAATCTATCCCTATAGTGAAGAACAAACCTTCGGGAGTCTTCCCAGAGGACCTGGTCTCGAAAGCCTTTGGAGGAGAAGTGGTGATACTTAAAGAAAGCACACAACCAGATTCCACAGCTAAAACTGAAAAGGAGCATGAGAGGACAGTTGGGTCGAGTCCGAAAGCTTTGCAGACACCTAAAGGACAAGACTTGTTCAATGTTCTGATTAGTAAAAAGGATACTGTAGAAAATCAAGAGGCCAAGAGTGAAAAAGAAAGTTCAGTCCCTAAGCAGCCTGTGAGTTCATCTCCCCAGAAATCTGATCCTGTCCCCACCAGCACTCAACATAAAACCCACAGTGCTCCCACCAAACCAGCTCAGAGCCCAGGACCTACAACAGTTCAGCAGACACAGATCAGCAAGTCTGTTCCAAATTCTGGTTCATCTACAGCTAGCATCTCAGCATCTGTTAAATCGTCCATAAACAGCTCAACCAACAGTTTATTTAAACTTGCTAAATCAGATAGCCCGGTCAACTCCACTAACCAACAGACTGCTAAAGCTGGACATACACCCACCAGAGAAGAAAGCAGAGTCCAGCAGTCTCAAGAAGAAAATAGTAAACCGGAAAAGGAAACACCTCAGAATGTTAAGGCCTCCACATTTTCTATGAACCCTCTGACTGGTCGGCTGGAATATATACCTGTACAACAAACTAAAGTCATTGATACAAATGTCCAAAAATTGCCAGAACCCAAACACACACCAACAGCAGTTACTCATGTCAGCAATGTCCAAGTAAAGAAACCAGTGCCTGCCAGTCCAGTACTTGCTGTACCTAAGACAAAATTCATTGTTAACAACACTACCAAACTCAACCAGAAATTTAAGAAAGCTCCATTGTACCTTCCCAGCTCTTTGTTTGGCCATGTACAAGATGCAGGGTGTAAGGACATAAAAATCTCGTCAGTAGAATCCCAGAAGAGCAATAACAGAGCAGGCAAATCTGAGAGTCCACTGCTTCCATCTCCACAGAAGCACATGTTCTCCAGCTCATCTGCTAAGCCAATTCCTGTCAACTTCAGCACCATGCAACAGGAACTTGACTCTTATTACAAGTCAATTGGATCTGAGGATGATCCTGAAGACTTGACCACGTCTGAAGACCAAGATTTAGAATCTGGCACTACACCAGCCGATGTGGCTAATGCTCCTCTCCAACCAAGTCCACCAGAGAAGAAAGTAAAATTAGAAAACACCCTACCTCCTGTGAAAGCATCAGTCAAACTACTTGCACCTGAAGTTTCTTGTGAAGATGTCGATGAGTCAGACATGGCATGTGAAGTTCCTGAGGGTCCATTGAGTTCTGCGTTCCAAACCTCTGGGTGGAACTTCATGCGTGCTAGTTATGCATCAAACCAAATCCATGGGAGCAGCAACCAACGGCCGTGGAGTTTGGCATCTGGAAATTTTTCAGTTAACAAAGATCAATCAAAGACAACACAAGTGGCCACAGTGGCCCCTCCGGAAAATTCCATGGAAGATCTATCTGTGTATGTCACGTGTGATTCAGATTAACATCTCACAAAGGGGAAGACCATCCCTCCGACCTGCCTAAGGTGAAGGCTATGAAATATCTAGGCCGGGATACTAGCGACTGCTCTAGAGTTGTTTTTGTGATCTATTCCCTGATGATCGGTAGTGAGGAGCTGTATACACTTTATTTAGTGAGCATGGATTCTCCATCCTGTCTCCTCAAACACCCTGTTGGGCCAGTAATGCTCCTATAAATCTTTACATCTGTTGGGAGCACTGGTCTGATGCAGAGTGAACATATACCTGTCAGGGCTCTGCTTCTGTCCCTCATAGGGGTGAGTTACCCCCTTAATGATATGGTTTCTTGCCTGATGTTCAGAAACTATGGTGGAGCAGAATTGTCCATGCCATGTGCACCCATGGCCTGAGATCCTAATGAGGTTGTAAATATGTCCTGTTGTATTTTTGCTTGTACATTCCATTATAGTTTCATATGTGTGCGAGAGTTGTGCACTCGGTCAGGGGTGTCTCGTCACTGTTGTAATGACATAAATGTGTTTCTGTGTTGAATGTTTGCAGTGTTACTTGTGTTCTGTAATCACTTGTAACAATTCTCCCCGAGGAACATGAAGATGGAGCCTGGAAGACCAGTCCGGGTAAGAAATGTTCTGTACATACTGACCCAGTTGTGGGGTCGCTGCTTCTTGTGTTTTTTATTTTCTCTTTTTCAGTCTGTTGTATAGTATAAATATGAAGAAGATGTGGAGGACAACCTCGTCGTTGTAATGTCTCCTGCCCCACAAGTGTTGCTGTAATCCAGGACTGCTACAGATCCTGATCATTTCAATAAAAGTCTTTTCCTCTTATGTGACCGTGTCCTCTTGTCATCGATGTAGCTGCGGCAGGATATTAATTGGCTGTTCTGTTACTTACCGCTCCCTGAGATCCTTTGCCACAGGTTAGCTACTACACACTATCTTGAGACATCCTCCCGGATTATTTAATCTTTCCAGTAAACAGGACCACTGTATGTTACCCCTTGAAAGTCTCCAGTCTCTTGGCGCCATTAATGTGCAGACAGAAGAATGCTCAAGCCAATGGCTCTGAATCTGCCTGTGAAGGAGCAGTAGGATCTGTGTGACGTGTTGGATCCCGAAGGTTCAGAGGATGAGACCTCACTGCCGAGAATGGCTGTAGTTTCGGAACACTTCAGCATACCTCACTTCCAGCATTGTATCATACGTGGGGACCTCAAGTATTAAGACTGATGTCCTACATGGCTGCAGCTGTCAAGTCTACAGATTCTGACACATCTCTTAAAGGGGTGTCCAGTATAAATAAAAAAGCGAGGGGAGTTACAAGTGTGGCAATATGTAAGATAAACACCTGCTGTGGGTCCTGGGTCACAAGAAAGTTGCAGCCGATCAGTGGTCACATGCACCAGAATGGCGGGCCACTGCTAGTGATGCGTGGTTTTTGAACACCTGGCCAGTGAGTCCTGAGCAGGGATTCCCAAGAGCCGCAGCGCTGTAATGCAAGGCATTTGGAATTTTTACTTCCTCACATTAGTGCCTGCCACTAGTGTTTAATACTGGACAATCCCTTTAAGGCAAGGGTGAAGAACTAATGTAGAGCATTGTATTCTCCAAGCTGGGATGGAAAGTGTGTAAACAATGGATGGTCACATCAGGGTAAAGTGAGGGTTTCATCCATTCGGTCTGCATGCCGTCATATAGGTCTGGTGCAGTTTTCCTACCAATGTGTCCTAATAACAGTTTAAACAAAGGCTTTGTGAGAATGACTGCTGATGCCATTAATTCTACTCGGTGCCCGAAGCAATGTTCTCTGCTGCCAAACCCATACATGCAGCATATACTACAAGGTCAGACTACCAAACCGATCCAGTAATCGATAGGAAGCATCTATGGAGGCTTGTGTAGTGTTTTACGCCCCTGCTTCTTTCTTTCCAGTCAGAAGGCTAGTTGTAATGTCTCTGCCCAGCACCGAGGTGGGAACTTGTAGATGGATCTTTATGTAGCATGAATGTCACGCCATCACCTGCAGATGTCCATCTGTTCTCATGTAGCAGCCATTATGTTGGAAACGTATGTAGGTGTCTCCAGGTCTTATTGTGGCCACCATTTGCTACAGCTATGATCCTACAACCTTCCTGGGTTCTTGTTCTGGTGTTTTCTATGTACGTTTGTTCTTGACCTGAAGTGGCGGTAGGAGAGAGGAGAATTAATGGAGGAAAATGCGCCTAGACTCTGCTCTGTGTAGACCGGGGACCCTGCATATGCTTGTGCTTCTTATATATGACCTCTAATTCATAGGTACTTACGTCTGTGGAAGACTGCAGGTGTCGTTATGGAATTAGTAGAACTACAGGTAACAGCACACTGCTAGTCAATTGCACAAAGATATAAGCAAACACTGAATAAAAGATAGCTGCTTGGTGGCCATACTGCAAGGGAAGTGAGTATGCGTTTTCAAATTTACTTATTATGGAGGTGCTGGTTCGTTTGTTTTTCTTCCCTGCAGGTGTCATTAAACATCAGGAGATTGCTTTGAGGATCCCACCCCTTCCTGCTCATGTAGGGGGACTATTATATGGAGGAGAACTACGTGTGAGAGACAGATCAGTAACTGGGAGCGTCATGAAGCCAGCGGTCACATATAGTTAAGGTTGTTCCTCTAGGCCCCTTTCGTTGTGAATTTCCATTGTAGTACCTTACACCCTGTTGTTACTCTGTGGTACTCCCCCAATCGCAGTGCTTTCCGTGATTGGGGGCAGCTTTTCCTAGAAATCCCTCAATTTGTTGGCTTTCTGTCCATTTTCCTTGGAGGTATGAGGTTGCTGGAGCGACCTATACACCGGTGGAGATGAAGAGATGAGTGAATCCTGTCATGGTTAAGTCTTGGTTGCCCAGTCAATTGCAGTTGCGTTCTAGTTTGATCCCTTCACATGTAGGTGCACGTGTGGCTGGACCGCAAGATAAAACGTCAAAAGTCTGACATGTACGGGAGCTCCTGAGAAGGATTGGGCTTGTGGAATTTTAACACCTGATCCTTCTGTTCTCCTTTGAGAAATGAGAGATGTGTCTGGAAGTAGCATTCAACAAACCTACTTGCCGGAGCGGTCCCTGTCCACCAAACGAGTGCTCGGCTGTCTGAATAGGGCAGCAGATATCCAGGGATTTATTGATTCAATCAGGAAGTCGGCGCCTGAAGTCAACGAGCTCCCACAATGTTTTAACAGTGAATTTCCTAATTTTATCAATAAATCCCTGGATTACAGTGCCCTGCGATCTGCCGACTACTCTACAGGACCCGACTCCTGTGGCAGGAAGGTGCTGCTTTGGTCCGCATCTGTTTATCCAACCTACATGCCTGAGGAGCACAGCACCATCTGATCTTACATTGTCAGTCGGATTTCACATGTGAGACGCGGCCCTTTTTGTTCTGTCTGAGGTGTGTGGGACCCTTTATAAATCTGTGGGGATGGCTGCTGGCCGAGACGGCCTCTTCAGTCGATTATGATTAGAGATGAGCAAATCGTTTCAAATTTGTTTTAGATTTTAAAATGGGGTCTAGCATTTTACAGATCAGACGACGGCAAGCAAGAAAGATTAAGGATCCCACGATTCTGGGCAAGTTGCTGCTTATTCACTTTTTGCTCGCTTTTCACTATTTTTTGAGGGATAAGATGACAAAAAAATGGTGAATTGCATTTCCGCAAGCCCCCTGACCCTCCACTATGGCGTTCGCTTCACACGATAAATATCTTTATAATTAAATCGTTTGGCCATTTTCAGAGGCAGCAATATCTTATGTTATTTTTTTTTATATGGTTTGTTTATATGTAAAATTGGGAAAGAAAGGTAAATAGATTTAAAAATTTTAGCCCTTATTTTTTTAAACACTTTAGTGATTTTATTTACTGTCATTTTTAGTTCCCTTAGGGGACTTGTACATGAGATCTTTTCATCACCTCTGTCACAGACTACAATAATATACTACTGCAGTCTATGGGAGTTTTACTTGCTGCATGTCAGGCAATGGCACGGCTTAAAGGGCAGCTTACTGAGACAGGCCTGGAAGTCTTCACAAGGCCCAAGACCGTCATAACAACTGATTGGAGCCTTGCGATTTTGCCGCATGGGCTCCGATCAGAGGACAAAGGAAGTTCCCTCTATATAACTGCTCAGATGCTGCGGTTGCTATTGACTGCGGCATCGGAGGGGTTAAATGATCCCTCAGATGCAGTGAGACCACCCCAAAACTCAGCAGCACTTTGGCATTTCAGGCCAGTGTCTTTCCCCTTACACTGTCACAGTGACTCAGGGGTCCAGACTCCATAGTCCACACTCTGCCTCCACACATGGACTGCATGCTACCATTGCGCTCTGTCGCTCCCCAGTTCCCAGAAACTGTTTCCAGGGCAGGTGCAGCAATGGGTAAAGAGCATTATAGCGCTGGTGAGCCGGCGCTTCGTAGTGTAAAAGCCAAGGTATAAATAACAGTACAAGAGCATGTGCTCAGCGGAGAAGAGCTGAATGCACAGACTTGTGCTGCGGATTCACCGCCTGCCCTCTTTGTATGGTCCCCGACCACATCAAGGTAAGTAATAGATATAAAAACAGTACTGGGAGCTGCCATGACAAGGGTTTTATTAAAATAAAGATCAACTGTGCAATGCATTTCAGAGGGGACTCCCTTCTTCCTCAGACGCACAGAATATACAAATCGCAGCTCTTTTTAGTGGCCGAGCACTGGAAGTGCTCCACAATGGTGCCGATACTGAATGTGAGGTACGGCTACCTTGGAAAGCATGTAGCTAAGTAAAAGGAAATGATACAAAAGTGACAATCGATTTACGTAATTGATGCAATGAGTATAATAATAAGCGCATATACTGGATAATAATAGACAGGGAAGATAGAGATGCAAGAGGATCTCCGGCTCGGACGTTCAGGGGGACCAACCAGTGGAGGAACTTGTAGGAAGTGGAAGAGTGATTTCTGTGAAAAGAAGAGATTTAGGGCAGACGCCCGTCCTGGGAGAATGTAAAAGAAATAAGTAAAATCAGTTGGAGGCGACGTGATGCTGCAGAGAGGATGGAGAGGAAAGAACACGGTCTGGGAAAGTCCTAGCGCACTACGAGGACACATGCAAGATGTATGAAGGGGCAGACGGCTGTCATCCTGGCACCTCCCTGATTCATTTGACTATTTTCCATTTACCTGGGATGGGGTGTTACACCTCACATTCAGAATCGGCACCATTGTGGGGCAGCACTTTTGGTGCTCGGCCTCTGTAAAGTGCCGTCATTTGTATATTCTGAAATGCGTTGCACAGTTGGATCTTATATTAATAAATCCTTTTCATAGAGTGGCAATGCCCCGTACTCTGTTTTTATATCCACTGCTTACTAGGACTCGGGCAGGGGCGCACCACTAATAAGCCGATTGCCTCAGGTAGGGACAAGTAGGGGGGAGATGGCCGGGGGCAATGAGCGCATCCATTGTTGAAGTGCTCATCTCTGCATATTCAACTGAAGGACGGCAATACAGTTAGATGCTGCAGTGGGGCACGGGAGTGATGTCTCCCTGTCCCCGCCGTTCCCTCCGATAGGCTTCAGGCCTACAGTCTATCAGAGGCTAGCACGGACAGAACGATGACATCATCGTGCCGCCTGAGCCAGGCTGCATACAGCTCAGGGCACAGACCCAGAAGAGGCCTGTCGGCCACATGGAGGGAAGTGTTTAAGTTTATTATTTTTCCTTTGCAGTGTGCTGGTATGGGGGGAAGTGGTTATTTGTAAATTGGGGACATTGGAGGTGCTACAAAGTTGCATTTTTGTACTGGTACACATGGGGGCATTTTTGTACTGGCACATAGGGGATTTTGTGTACTGGCAGACATAAGAGGCTACTTTTTTTTGCTGGTGCATATTCTAAAGGAATATTTTTGTACTTGCATAAGGGGTATTTTTCTACTGGCACACATTATAAGAAGTATTATTACTACTGGTGGACTATGGGGCACAGTGAGGAAATTATTACTCTTGGGGGCACTGTTAACACTAAGAGCACTCTGGCAGAGAATTATTACCATCAGTGGGGCTTTGGGGAGCACTATGGGGGACCCTGGCACAGTATCAGCTTGGCACAATTATTTTTGGAGGACATGGTTACACTATTAGTGTCAGGGACACTATTTCCTGGGCACAGGTATTTTTTAGGCTACTGTGCGCCAATAATTATTGAAGGGGCACTATCTGCATGGTACTAGAAGTAGGAAGTTAAGATGTATGTCAAACTCTGCAGAGACGAGAGATGGCTGAAATAAATCATTATGGCGGTCTGGTCTGAATGCAGAAGATGAGGACAGAGAAGGTCTACATCAGAGGAGACCTCGCTGGATGTCAGAGGTATGGGGCATGTTACCTTTTATGTTCTCTAGTGCTGAATGTAATGGTTTCCAACTACAGTCAGGTCCACAGGGCAGATGGACAATGACCCAAAGCATACTGCAAAAGCAACCAAAGAGTTTATTAAGGGAAAGAAGTGGAATGTTCTGCAATGGCCGAGTCAATCCCCGGACCTGAACCCGATTGAGCATTTCACTTGCTGAAGACAAAACTGAAGGGAAAATGCCCCCAGAACAAGCAGGATCTGAAGACAGTGACAGTAGAGGCCGGGCAGAGCGTCACCAGGGATGAGACCAGCGTCTGGAGATGTCTATGCGTTCCAGACTTCAGGCTGTAACTGACGGCAAAGGATTTGTAACCAAGTATTAAAAAGGGAAAGTTTGATTTATGATTATTATTCTGTCCCATTACTTCTGGTCCCTTAACAAGTGGGAGGCACAGATGTAACTGCTGTAATTCCTGCACCGTTCACCTGATCTGGATGTAAATACCTCAGATTACAGCTGACAGTCTGCAGGTAAAGCTGACAGTCTGCGGGTAAAGCTGACAGTGTGCTGGTAAAGCTGACAGTCTGCGGGTACAGCTAACAGTCTGCGGGTAGAGCCGGCGGCCTGCGGGTAAAGCTGACAGTCTGCAGGTAGAGCTGACAGTCTGCAGGTAAAGCTGACAGTCTGCGGGTAGAGCCGGCGGCCTGCACGTAAAGCTGACAGTCTGCAGGTAGAGCTGACAGTCTGCGGGTAGAGCCGGCGGCCTGCGGGTAAAGCCGACGGTCTGCGGGTAGAGCCGACAGTCTGCGGGTAGAGCCGACAGTCTGCGGGTAAAGCCGACAGTCTGCAGGTACAGAGAATGAATTGAGCGGTATGGTGCACGCTCGGCCTGCAGCAGGACAGGAACATGGGATCCCCTTTCTTGGGAGCGGTAGATATCCCGGTGGTTGTAGCCCCACCAGTCAGTTATCCCTCATCCTGTGGATAGGGCATAGCTTTCATGAACCTGCACATGATGCGGATCTGTAAACAGAAAATCCGCACTGTTTTACCGCATTTTTGGCTCATTTTTATGCAGGCTTAGCTGAGGACTTTTTATTATGTGTTCCTGCACAGCAAGACCCCTTAATGTTCTCTCACATATATATTATTCTTATTCTTATTATAGCCAAATTTGCCACCCTAACTCCTCCCACAGTTTTTACACTACATAGACAAAAATTTACCAAAACGTGCAGATTGTGCCCGATCGGATTGCTATTACTTTGTGGAGCGATCCCACCCCCGGGGCCCCCGTGGCGGGCCCCGGAAGCCCCCTTTTTTCCCATAGACTTTGACAGGGTAAATTTTCAAATCGCTCCCACTCGCCATGCTTTGAGGCTAAAGTCACCAAACTTGGGTCACTTAGTCATGGGCTCAACCCGAAAATTTTTGGCACATTTCGGGGACCCCAAAATGTAGGCGGGGCCACACAGAACCAATCAAAATCTCCCCATTGACTATAATGAGACCTTCAAATCGCTACTCCTCCCACATTTTTAGGAGTACAAATTCCAAACTTTGCAGACTTGGTCGGCACCCACCCGAGTACCTTGCTTGTGCTTTGTTACCCGATCCCACCCTCCGGGCCCCTGGGACAGGGCCCCCAAAATCCACGTTTTTCCCATTGACTTTGACAGGGAAAATTTTCAAATCGCTCCCAGTCGCACAGATTTTAAACTAAAGTCACCAAACTTGGGTCACTTAGTCATGGGGTCAACGCGCAATTTGTTAGCACATTTCGGAGACCCGAAAATTTGGGCGGGGCCACACAGAACCAATCAAATTCTCCCCATTGACTACAATGAGACGTTCAAATTGCTACTCCTCCCACAGATTTAGGAGTATAAATACCGAACTTTGCACTCTTGGTCGGCACATACCCGAGTATCTTGCTTGTGCTTTGTTAACCGATCCCACCCTCCGGGCCCCTGGGGCGGGCCCCCGAAAACCTCTTTTTTTCTCCCATAGAGTTTTATTGGAAAAATGCAAACGTTTGTCACTCATACAGCTTCGGAGTGAAACTCACCAAACTTGGGTCACTCAGTCATGGGGTCAACCTGGAAATTTCTGTCACATTTTGGGGACATTAAAAAGTGGGCGGAGCTACAAACAACCAATCAGATTTTCCCTATTGACTTCAATAAGAAACCTTTAAATTGCTGTCATTCTCACAGTATTTAAGCCAGAATACCCAAACTTGGCACCGTAGGTCATTGGGTGACTGGATTCAAAAAATAATGAAAAAGTGGGCGGAGTCTACAACGGCCAATCAAATTTCAGCCATTTGTTTAAATGGGAAAAATTCAAACTGCCGCTGCTCTTAGACTGTTAATGGCAGGTTTCCCAAACGTGGTACAGTTGGACAATTTAGGATTAGGATTAAAATTTTGAAAAGTGGGCGGGGCCAAAAACAACCAATCAGATTTCTTTCATTGATTTCAATATGGAAAAAAAAAATTTCAGAAAATTGAAAAATGCTGCCATGATTGATGTCAGGGGCTTCAAATCGCTGAGATCAGGTCATAGATTACTTTGGATTCAAAAAATTTAAAAGTGGGCGGAGCCAACAACAACAAATCAGATTTTCCCTATTGTCTTCAATGAGAAAATTTTAAATTGCTGCCATTTCAACATTGTTAATGGCAGGGTTGTTAAACTTAATATATTCGGTTAATAGGTGACTAGAATTCAAATGTTTTAAAGTGGGCGGGGTCTACAACGGCCAATCAAATTTCAGCTATATGTTTTAATGGGAAAATTTAAAACTGCCGCTGCTCTTAGACTGTTAATGGCAGGATCCCCAAACTTGGTACAGTTGGACAATTTAGGATTAGGATTAAAATTCAGAAAAGTGGGCGGGGCCAAAAACAACCAATCAGATTTTCCCTATTGACTTCAATAAGAAACCTTTAAACAGCTGTCATTCTCACAGCACCCAAACTCGGCAAGGTGGGTCAGTGTGAGACAAAGGTCAAAATTTATAAAAGTGGGCGGAGTCTACACTCCACCCAGTTACTCCGCCCACTCCAGTTGTAAGCTACTGGTGGAGGCAAGAACACATCACACAATTTCCCCAGAAATTGTACCTTTTCTAGTATTATGTGTTCTTGCATAGCAAGACCACATACTATTATCTCACATATATATTATTATTATAGCCAAATTTGCCACCCTAACTCCTCCCACAGTTTTTACACTACATAGACAAAAATTTACCAAAACGTGCAGATTGTGCCCGATCGGATTGCTATTACTTTGTGGAGCGATCCCACCCCCGGGGCCCCCGTGGCGGGCCCCGGAAGCCCCCTTTTTTCCCATAGACTTTGACAGGGTAAATTTTCAAATCGCTCCCACTCGCCAGGCTTTGACGCTAAAGTCACCAAACTTGGGTCACTTAGTCATGGAGTCAACCCGAAAATTTTGGGCACATTTCGGGGACCCCAAAAAGTGGGCGGGGCCATACAGAACCAATCAAAATCTCCCCATTGACTTTAATGAGAACTTCAAATTGCTACTCCTCCCACATTTTTAGGAGTACAAATTCCAGACTTTGCAGACTTGGTCGGCACCCACCCGAGTACCTTGCTTTTGCTTTGTTACCCGATCCCACCCTCCGGGCCCCTGGGACAGGGCCCCCAAAATCCATGTTTTTCCCATTGACTTTGACAGGGACAATTTTCAAATCGCTCCCAGTCGCACAGATTTTAAACTAAAGTCACCAAACTTGGGTCACTTAGTCATGGGGTCAACGCGCAATTTGTTAGCACATTTCGGAGACCCGAAAATGTGGGCGGGGCCACACAGAACCAATCAAATTCTCCCCATTGACTACAATGAGACGTTCAAATTGCTACTCCTCCCACAGATTTAGGAGTATAAATACCGAACTTTGCACTCTTGGTCGGCACATACCCGAGTATCTTGCTTGTGCTTTGTTAACCGATCCCACCCTCCGGGCCCCTGGGGCGGGCCCCCGAAAACCTCTTTTTTTCTCCCATAGAGTTTTATTGGAAAAATGCAAATGTTTGTCACTCATACAGCTTCGGAGTGAAACTCACCAAACTTGGGTCACTCAGTCATGGGGTCAACCTGAAAATTTCTGTCACATTTTGGGGACATTAAAAAGTGGGCGGAGCTACAAACAACCAATCAGATTTTCCCTATTGACTTCAATAAGAAACCTTTAAATTGCTGTCATTCTCACAGTATTTAAGCCAGAATACCCAAACTTGGCACCGTAGGTCATTGGGTGACTGGATTCAAAAAATAATGAAAAAGTGGGCGGAGTCTACAACGGCCAATCAAATTTCAGCCATTTGTTTAAATGGGAAAAATTCAAACTGCCGCTGCTCTTAGACTGTTAATGGCAGGCTCCCCAAACTTGGTACAGTTGGACAATTTAGGATTAGGATTAACATTTTGAAAAGTGGGCGGGGCCAAAAACAACCAATCAGATTTCTTTCATTGATTTCAATATGGAAAAAAAAAAATTCAGAAAATTGAAAAATGCTGCCATGATTGATGTCAGGGGCTTCAAATCGCTGAAATCAGGTGATAGATTACTTTGGATTCCAAAATTTAAAAAGTGGGCGGAGCCAACAACAACAAATCAGATTTTCCCTATTAACTTTAATGAGAAACCTTTAAATTGCTGTCATTCTCACAGTATTTAAGCCAGAATACCCAAACTTGGCACCGTAGGTCATTGGGTGACTGGATTCAAAAATTTATTAAAAAGTGGGCGGAGTCTACAACGGCCAATCAAATTTCAGCCATTTATTTCAATGGGGAAATTTAAAACTGCCGCTGATCTTACACTGTTAATGGCAGGATCCCCAAACTTGGTACAGTTGGACAATTTAGGATTAGGATTAAAATTCAGAAAAGTGGGCGGGGCCAAAAACAACCAATCAGATTTTTCCTTTTGACTTCAATAAGAAACCTTTAAACAGCTGTCATTCTCACAGCACCCAAACTCGGCAGGGTGGGTCAGTGTGAGACAAAGGTCAACATTTATAAAAGTGGGCGGAGTCTACACTCCACCCACTTACTCCGCCCACTCCAGTTGTAAGCTACTGGTGGAGGCAAGAACACATCACACAATTTCCCCAGAAATTGTACCTTTTCTAGTTCTTATTCTTATTATAGCCAAATTTGCCACCCTAACTCCTCCCACAGTTTTTACACTACATAGACAAAAATTTACCAAAACGTGCAGATTGTTCCCGATCGGATTGCTATTACTTTGTGGAGCGATCCCACCCCCGGGGCCCCCGTGGCGGGCCCCGGAAGCCCCCTTTTTTCCCATAGACTTTGACAGGGTACATTTTCAAATCGCTCCCACTCGCCAGGCTTTGACGCTAAAGTCACCAAACTTGGGTCACTTAGTCATGGAGTCAACGCGCAATTTGTTAGAACATTTCGGAGACCCTAAAATGTGGGCGGGGCCACACAGAACCAATCAAATTCTCCCCATTGACTACAATGAGACGTTCAAATTGCTACTCCTCCCACAGATTTAGGAGTATCAATACCGAACTTTGCACTCTTGGTCGGCACATACCCGAGGATCTTGCTTGTGCTTTGTTAACCGATCCCACCCTCCGGGCCCCTGGGGCGGGCCCCCGAAAACCTCTTTTTCTCCCATAGAGTTTTATTGGAAAAATGCAAACGTTTGTCACTCATACAGCTTTGGAGTGAAACTCACCAAACTTGGGTCACTTAGTCATGGGGTCAACCTGAAAGTTTCTGTCACATTTTGGGGACATTAAAAGTGGGCGGAGCTACAAACAACCAATCAGATTTTCCCTATTGTCTTCAATGAGAAAATTTTAAATTGCTGCCATTTCAACATTGTTAATGGCAGGGTTGCTAAACTTAATATATTCGGTTAATAGGTGACTAGAATTCAAATGTTTAAAAGTGGGCGGAGTCTACATCGGCCAATCAAATTTCAGCCATTTGTTTAAATGGGAAAAATTCAAACTGCCGCTGCTCTTAGACTGTTAATGGCAGGGTTCTGAAACTTGGCACAGTTGGTCACTGGAGGACTGTGCCAATGTATATCTCATTTTGGGGACGCTAAAAAGTGGGCGGAGCCACAAACAACCAATCAGATTTTCCCTATTGACTTCAATAAGAAACCTTTAAACAGCTGTCATTCTCACAGTGTTTAAGCCACAGCACCCAAACTCGGCAGGGTGGGTCAGTGTGAGGCAAAGGTCAAAATGTATAAAAGTGGGCGGAGTCTACAACGGCCAATCAATTTCAGCCATGTGTTTAAATGGAGAAATAAATATATCACCAGTCCGCAATAATGCTATGCAGCAGGTCCGAAAAGTGATGTGGGTTCAATCGCGTTATAGGCAGGTACAATATATGGGGTTCGGACCGCGTTTCTGGTCCAGGTCAGTGTGCAAGTTCTTAATCCTTCTTACTTCCTCGTTTGCAGAGGGAGCCGAGGGCTGCAAATATCCCTCAAATAGATATCCTGCAACCAATGGAATTATAATAGTGTGAGTCCGTATGTAAAAGTAACCCGCATTGCACTGGTTATACTCACACAATGCGAAAAAAAAACTGGGAGTGAATGCAATCCCTCCGTGGTTGGTTGTTCTTGTTCTGTCGGAACAGCCACGTTTCTATGCAATCTGGTTAGATCCCCACACTGACTCAAATGGTGTCTACCTCGGACAAATCTGTATTCCTCTTCTTCAGATTCCTGTAAATTTTCTGTGGACAAGAATGGCTTCTGCAATAGTTTTTTGATGCCTTCGTAGATATCCACAAATACATCAGGAAGTTGAGTATAGCCAAATTTTTCGCAGGAAAAGAGTTAACGAATAACCAAAACAATATAGAGCAGAAACAAGAATATATACATACGAAATTAAAAGATAAGTCAAAATTTTATCCGAAAAATAGGAATAATGAGTGCATAGATGCCTTTAAGAGAAGCATCTTATATGAATTGGAAAAAAATAGATGCAAAAAAGAAAAGGGGCAATCTAACCAAAAAAGAAAAAGATGCACTAAAAACGTTACAGGATAATTCAGATATAATAATAAAGCCTGCGGACAAAGGGGGGGGAGGGGGGTTGTGGTTATGAATATTGAGGACTATGAGGTCCTAAGGCAGTTGGGAGACAGCAAGACCTATGCCGTGCTGAAAAAAGACCCCCTCATAGAATATAAAAATAAATTACAAACTTTGGTGAAATATGGTGGTGACAAGGGCATCTTGAATAAAAAAGAGGTAGATTATTTAAATATAAAAGAGCCAATGACCCCAATTATCTATATACTACCGAAAATACATAAGAGTATTATAAATCCCCCCGGGAGACCTATAGTGTCGGGGATCAATTCTCTTACCAGCAGAATTACGGAGTATATAGATAATTTCCTACAAAAGTATGTACCAATGGCACCTTCTTACCTGAAGAATAGCGGCAGTGTGGTAGAAATAATAAAGGAATTGCAGGGTATTGGGGAGAATACGTGGATGGCTACCATCGACGTATCGTCCCTATATACCATCATCCCGAAAAAATTAGGACTGCAAGCAATAAGAGAGACCCTGTACAATGACCCTGATATGACCCGGACACAAGCGGATTTTATAATACGATGTGTCGAATTCTGTTTAGACCATAACTACTTCTGGTTCAAGGATCAGTTTTACCTACAGAGGGTCGGGACGGCGATGGGGGCGAAATTTGCCCCCAGTTTCGCTAACATTTTCATGACCAGGTGGGAAAAGCAGTTCATTGACCCCGAGCTGAAAAAATCCAGGAAAAGGGGAACCCTTAAAACCTGGAAAAGATATATAGATGATTGCCTGTTGATATGGGAAGGGGATAAAAACCTACTTGAGACCTTCATTGCAAATTTGGAAAATAAGGAATGGAACCTCAGTTTTACTAGCACGATCAGTGCGGTTGCTGTGGATTTTCTGGACCTAACTATATATGCCGAAGAAGGACGGCTCAAAACTAAAAACTTTTTCAAACCAAGTGATGTCAACAGCTATATAGATTTAACGAGCTGCCATTATGCCCCTTGGTTACTTAATGTACCGAAGGGACAGGTCCAGAGAATCCACCGCAACTGCACTGATTCGGCCATTTTTAAAAAACAAAGCAATGTAATAAAGGAGCGCTTTGTGGAAAAGGGCTATGGAAATGAAGACCTGGAGAGGTGTATAAAAGAGGTAACCAAACAACAAGAGGGAACCTCTAATAAACTAAAAAGAACAGAGAAGACCATTGATTTTCGTTTTTCATTCATAACCCAGTTCACACAGTGCTCTGGTGAACTGAAAAACGCAATCAAAAAGAACTGGTCGATTTTAAAAAATGACCCAGTGTTGGGACTTGTGATTCCTGAGCAACCGACAGTCATCTATAAAAAGGCTCCCTACAAAATAAATTGGTACACAGCGTCAATCGTTTTGAAAATAAACACGAGAACAAAAAAACGAAAAATAGCTTCAATTTGTTTGGTTTTTGCATTCCATGCAAGAACAGAAAAAGAACAGAAAAACTACAAAAGAATATGTCAATCAAAAGTACTAACAAAGATAAACAATTAGAAGTAGTGGGTGAGATGACATGTCATAGTAAAGGGGTGGTATATGTACTGGAGTGCCCTTGTGGCCTCCAGTATGTTGGACGGACTATTAGACCTCTAAAAGTCCGTGTACAGGAACACATAAGAAACATAAAAAAGGTCTTGAAAGTCACGGAGTATCGGCTCATTATAAAAAATACCACCAAAAACATCCAGAAGGTCTAAAGTTTATGGGAGTAGAATCCGTACAAAATCATTGGAGGGGAGGCAGTCTTTTGGGAAAAATTAATAAACAAGAAACCAAGTGGATATACGAATTAGGTACACTACAGCCGGGAGGTCTAAACGTTGATTTCGACCTACAAGCTGTATTGAATTACAGTAAAAAATAATATATAAAAAAGCATGCCCATGTGAATGAGGACTTAATAGCATCCGTCTTCTTTCCCCTGGGGATGAGGAGATTCCAGTATAGGGTTAATAGCAGGATAGGAAAACACTGTGGAGGAACACATCTGACTCCTGATTAATTGCAATGGACAAATAAGAAGGAGGGGGAGGGTGAAATCAAGTGTGCCCCTGACGAAGCTCTAGGAGTGAAACCCGGGTTGGGCAGAAGCAGCAGACGCTGGGAATTTTATGCGTTTTAACAATTGTCTTTTAAGAGAGTTGTCTTGTAAGTACAGACAAATAAAAAGTTTTAAACAAATATACACGGAGCTTCACTATTGCAGAAGCCATCCTTGTCCACAGAAAATTTGCAGGAATCTGAAGAAGAGGAATACAGATTTGTCCAAGGTAGACACCATTTGAGTCCGTGTGGGGATCTAACCAGATTGCATAGAAACGTGGCTGTTCCGACAGAACAAGAACAACCAACCACGGAGGGATTGCATTCACTCCCAGTTTTTTCCGCATTGTATGAGTATAACCAGTGCAATGCGGGTTACTGTTACTTACGGACTCGCACTATTATAATTCCATTGGTTGCAGGATATCTATTTGAGGGATATTTGCAGCCCTCGGCTCTCTCTGCAAACGAGGAAGTAAGAAGGATTAAGAACTTGCACACTGACCTGGACCAGAAGCGCAGTCCGAACCCCATATATTGTACATGTGTTTAAATGGAAAAAATTCAAACTGCCGCTGCTCTTAGACTTTGATTGGCACAGTCTTCAAACTTGGCGCAGTTGGTCACTGGAGGAATGGGATTAAAATTCAAAAAAGTGGGTGGAGCCACCAACAGCCAATCAGATTTCAAGCCAACATCTTGTGGTTTCTTCAGAAACGCCCACTCCAGTTGTAAGCTACTGGGGGAGGCAAGAACACTTCACACAATTTCCCCAGAACTTGTAGCTTTTCTAGTTTATATTACTTTCCCTACTGAAGTCAATAGAGAGGAGCAGCGACCATAAGGGGCGGAGCCAAATAAACAATTACCATAATGCAGAATTCATAATTCGCACGACAGATCAATTTCCACACCGAAGGAAAATGCTCGACTGAAGTGAGTGTGTATGTGATAGTCGTGAAAGAGAGCCGTCACAGCACAGCAAAGAGACTGACGGTTACAGATGAGAGTGGTGAGAGTAATACACGTACAGACCACAAGATGGCGACACACCGGGAGTAAGAGACTGACAGATACAGATGAGAGCGGTGAGAGTAATACACGTACACACCACAATATGGCGACACCACAGGTAAGAGACTGACAGATACAGATGAGAGCGGTGAGAGTAATACACGTACAGACCACAAGATGTCAACACCACAGGTAAGAGACTGACAGCCACAGATGAGTGGTGAGAGTAATACACATACACACCACAAGATGGCGACACACCACAGCAAAGAGACTGACGGTTACAGATGAGAGCGGTGAGAGTAATACACGTACACACCACAAGATGGCGACACATCACAGGTAAGAGACTGACAGCCACAGATGAGAGCGGTGAGAGTAATACACGTACAGACCACAAGATGGCGACACATGACAGGTAAGAGACTGACAGCTACAGATGAGAGCGGTGAGAGTAATACACGTACAGACCACAAGATGGCGACACATCACAGGTAAGAGACTGACGGTTACAGATCAGAGCGGTGAGAGTAATACACGTACACACCACAAGATGGCAACACCACAGGAAAGAGACTGACAGCCACAGATCAGAGCGGTGAGAGTAATACACGTACAGACCACAAGATGGCGACACATCACAAGTAAGAGACTGAACTACAGATCACAGCGGAGAGAGTAATACACGTACACACTAGGGATTGACAGATATTGATTTTTTAGAGCCAATACCGATAACCTGTGAACTTTCAGGCCGATAGCCGATAACTTGTACCGATTCTGTGCATTTTCATTTTTGAAAAAATAAAATAAAATTCTGTTATGGCGATTTAACAATTTTTTTTATTTTTTTATATATATTTTAATAGTTTCGACTTTTTGAACGTGGCAATATGTGATATGTTTATTTATTTATTGTTTATATATTTTATATGTAAAATTGGGAAAGGGGGTGATTTATTTTTACTTTTTAGTTAATAACTAAAAGAGCCAGAACCTGGGCTCTTTTCATCTCTTGTCCTATTCCCCCTGACAGAGATCTATTGTGGTGACTAGGACCTCACAGTCTCCCAGCTGCCCTGTGTATAGTGCTCACAGCAGCAGGGAGGTGACCATGGCAGCCAGGGCTTCAGTAGTGTCTGATAGCGCTCTATTGTGGTGACTAGGACCTCACAGTCTCCCTGCTGTCCTGTGCATAGTGCACACAGCAGCAGGGAGGTTACCATGGCAGCCAGGGCTTCAGTAAAGTCTGACAGAGCTCTATTGTGGTGACTAGGACCTCACAGTCTCCCTGCTGCCCTGTGCATAGTGCACACAGCAGCAGGGAGGTGACCATGGCAGCCAGGGCTTCAGTAGTGTCTGATAGAGCTCTATTGTGGTGACTAGGACCTCACAGTCTCCCTGCTGTCCTGTGCATAGTACACACAGCAGCAGGGAGGTGACAATGGCAGCCAGGGCTTCAGTAGTGTCTGATAGCGCTCTATTGTGGTGACTAGGACCTCACACTCTCCCTGCTGTCCTGTGTATAGTGCACACAGCAGCAGGGAGGTGACCATGGCAGCCAGGGCTTCAGTAGTGTCTGATAGCGCTCTATTGTGGTGACTAGGACCTCACAGTCTCCCTGCTGTCCTGTGCATAGTGCACACAGCAGCAGGGAGGTTACCATGGCAGCCAGGGCTTCAGTAAAGTCTGACAGAGCTCTATTCTGGTGACTAGGACCTCACAGTCTCCCTGCTGCCCTGTGTATAGTGCACACAGCAGCAGGGAGGTGACCATGGCAGCCAGGGCTTCAGTAGTGTCTGATAGAGCTCTATTGTGGTGACTAGGACCTCACAGTCTCCCTGCTGTCCTGTGCATAGTACACACAGCAGCAGGGAGGTGACTATGGCAGCCAGGGCTTCAGTAGTGTCTGATAGCGCTCTATTGTGGTGACTAGGACCTCACACTCTCCCTGCTGTCCTGTGTATAGTGCACACAGCAGCAGGGAGGTGACCATGGCAGCCAGGGCTTCAGTAGTGTCTGATAGAGCTCTATTGTGGTGAATGGGACCTCACACTCTCCCTGCTGTCCTGTGCATAGTACACACAGCAGCAGGGAGGTGACCATGGCAGCCAGGGCTTCAGTAGAGTCTGACAGAGCTCTATTGTGGTGACTAGGACCTCACACTCTCCCTGCTGTCCTGTGCATAGTGCACACAGCAGCAGGGAGCTCACCATGGCAGCCAGGGCTTCAGTAGAGTCTGATAGAGCTCTATTGTGGTGACTAGGACCTCACACTCTCCCTGCTGCTCTGTGTATAGTGCACACAGCAGCAGGGAGGTGACCATGGCAGCCAGGGCTTCAGTAGTGTCTGATAGAGCTCTATTGTGGTGACTAGGACCTCACAGTCTCCCTGCTGTCCTGTGCATAGTACACACAGCAGCAGGGAGGTGACTATGGCAGCCAGGGCTTCAGTAGTGTCTGATAGAGCTCTATTGTGGTGAATAGGACCTCACACTCTCCCTGATGTCCTGTGTATAGTGCACACAGCAGCAGGGAGGTGACCATGGCAGCCAGGGCTTCAGTAGTGTCTGAAAGAGCTCTATTGTGGTGACTAGGACCTCACAGTCTCCCTGCTGTCCTGTGCATAGTACACACAGCAGCAGGGAGGTGACTATGGCAGCCAGGGCTTCAGTAGTGTCTGATAGAGCTCTATTGTGGTGACTAGGACCTCACAGTCTCCCTGCTGTCCTGTGTATAGTGCACACAGCAGCAGGGAGGTGACCATGGCAGCCAGGGCTTCAGTAGAGTCTGATAGAGCTCTATTGTGATGACTAGGACCTCACAGTCTCCCTGCTGTCCTGTGTATAGTGCACACAGCAGCAGGGAGCTGACCATGGCAGCCAGGGCTTCAGTAGTGTCTGATAGAGCTCTATTGTGGTGACTAGGACCTCACACTCTCCCTGCTGTCCTGTGCATAGTACACACAGCAGCAGGGAGGTGACCATGGCAGCCAGGGCTTCAGTAGTGTCTGATAGAGCTCTATTGTGGTGACTAGGACCTCACAGTCTCCCTGCTGTCCTGTGTATAGTGCACACAGCAGCAGGGAGGTGACTATGGCAGCCAGGGCTTCAGTAGTGTCTGATAGAGCTCTATTGTGGTGACTAGGACCTCACAGTCTCCCTGCTGCCATGTGCATAGTACACAAAGCAGCAGGGAGGTGACCATGGCAGCCAGGGATTCAGTAACGTTAACCGATCGGAGCCCCAGGATTCCACTGCTGGGGTTCTGATTAGAAGCTGGCACTGCCAACAATGAGGAGGGGACCCTGTGGCCACTGCCACTAATGATTTTAATACTGGGTGCCACCAATGATTTTAATACTGGGGGAGGGTGCACTGTGCCACTAATAATAACGTTTAATACAGGAGGCGGGTGTGTCGGGGCAGAATCACATAGCCGACACCCTGCCTCTGACAGGGAGCTGCAATCAGCGGCAGCAGTTAACCCCTCAGGTGTGGCACCTGAGGGGTTAACTGCCGCCGATCGCAGCTTCCTGTCATATAGGCTGGGCACCGCCTCCTGTATTTGTATTAGACACAGTGCGAGAAAATTAAGAGGTATCCAAATCTGCACCTTCATACACGAGGGATACCTCCCATTTTCTCGCTGAGGTTGAATCACTACACATTGATTCAGAGTGCGTCCTTGTAACCTTTGACGTATGTAGCCTGTACACGTCCATCACTCATGATCCATGGATCCACGCGGTCGAACAACTGCTCACACAGAGCGCATACAATAACACTGAGACACTTCTTCCTTCCGCTCCTTAGGGTGGTTTTGGAGCAGAATTACTTTCTGTTCCAGGACACATTCTACCAGCAGCAACAGGGGACCGTCATGGGTTCGCAGGTCGCGCCTCCTTACGCAAATTCATACATGGCCCATTTTGAAAGCACATTCATATATTCTCTTGAATTATATCAACAAAATTGCATTTTTTGGCGACGCTTCATAGATGATATTTTCAGTGTGTGGCGGTGCGACAAACCCTTCTAGAATTCACCACTTACATCAACTCAATCTGGCCAGAACTCCAATTTACAGGACACCAGGACCCACAGAAAATATGCGATACATGGGTAATAAAGCGGGTAGACGGACTGGTTCACACTGACCTGTATGTCAAAGAAACAGACAGAAATAGTCTACTCACATTCCAAAGTAACCACCCTAATTCCACAAAAACGTCCCTCCCTTATTCCCAATATCAGAGGGTGAAGCAGATAGTGACAGAGAAAACTGTGAGGTCAGATTAAATGAAATTAATAAATTCTTGGCCAGAGGTTATCCCAAGCCTTTACTGATAGAACAACGGGAGAAGGTTGATACGGTACAAACAGAAAAAATCCCCAAGAACCCGCGCATTCCCCTTATTGTGAAATACCACTGTGGCGAAACCAACCTCGCCACTGGGTTTTGGAGAGGACTGTTTAAAAGCCTCTTGCCTCAGGATTATGGCCCATAGTAACTGTAAAGGAGAAGACAGACCGGCCGCACAGCTTAAATCTGTCTGTGGAATTGTGTTTTATGTTATTATGCGTTCGGTTACATTGTATGTTATGTGAGGGCACCCAGATAGCTAATAGTATTGTATTCGTGTATTCTGAGGGCCATTCACCTAATGATATGCACTCAGACTTGAGCTATCTGGGGATGTGTTAAATGTCTGTGTTTGCTGTGGGGGTGTGCCATTGTGTGTTTGGGTGGTGATTCCTGTCCTGTTGTCTCCACGTGTGTATTGGCGATCTCCCCTTTGTCCTGAGAGATAATTGGATTGTCTTCGGTCGTCTCCGGGACAGAGAGGAGGAAACCATGATGCATTGTGGGGATATGTTGTATCTGCAACAAACTGTAATAAAAACCAGGCTGGGTGTGCCAGCACTTCGGACCACAGCTTGACCCTCAACACGGAGCCTTGTCTCGTTATTGGGGGGATTCCCTGTATGCTGTTGGAGACTGATTGCCAGGAGTGTAAGCTGACTGTACGCTTTTCCTGTTCGTCTGCCGGCAGCTATCCGCGAGGTTCCAGTTTGGAGTGCTATTTTGTATCCAGTTCGGGAGGTTGGTGTTCTGCAGTAGCTGTGCCTGTCTCTTGGAAAGGGGCATATCGCCTAAACGGATTTTAACCCCTTGTCTGCTGAAACGGTGCCGTTACATTGGTGGCAAGCAGCGGGATCGTTCCTACAGCCAGAAGGACAGCTACAGGAGACACCATTTCTTTGGATTTTACAACTTAAGGGCAACGCATGTCTCAGTACAGTGACCCTAAAAGCACCAGGATGGAACCAGCAGTGGAGTACAGATACTCTGTGGAGGAATTTGACCGTATGATGTGGTTGCGGCTGAACTTCTTTGGACCCAATCCAGCTGAGAAATACGTGAAGTTCGTGAGGAGTCTAGTGTCTAAGACCCTACTATACCAGGCAGAAGGTGACGGTCAGCTGCCACGTTGGGTGGACCTCCATCGGAGGTTACGGTTGCGGGACAGTGGGAGCCTAGTCCCCATTCCCCAGCGACAGTGTGAAGTGCAGGGAGAGGAGAGCAGCTCCCTCCCCAGCAGCAGGCTGAGTTACAGGGGGCAGAGGTAGTTGTTCCTGCCCCCCAGCAGCAGAGTGATGTGCCGGGAAGGCAGTGTGAAGTGCAGGGAGAGGAGAGCAGCGTCCTCCCTCCCCAGCGGCAGGCTGAGTTACAGGGGGCAGAGGTAGTTGTTCCTGCCCCCCAGCAGCCAAGTGATATGCCGGGAAGGCAGTGTGAAATGCAGGGAGAGGAGAGCAGCGGCCTCCCTCCCCAGCGGCAGGCTGAGTTACAGGGGGCAGAGACAGTCGGTCCTGTCCCCCAGCGGCAGAGTGTCCTACAGGGAATAGAGAGCCCAGTCTCCTTTCCTCAGCAGCAGGATACTGTATTTTGAGCGGAGGCGGTCGGTCGCCCTCCCCAGCGGCTGGAAGTATGTATGGGAGAGGAGCTCATTACCCCCTCTCCCCAGCGGCAGCTTAACGCACCAGGGGGAGACAGTAAGCCCCACAACAGTGCAGATGGGACCGTGGTCTCTGCACTTACAGCACAGGGGGTAGGGACAGTCGGTCCTTTCCCCCAGCAACAGGGCAGTTTAGCCAAAGGGGAGACAGTCGGTTTCCCCCTCCAACAACCAGACTCCAACCAGGCTTCTTCCGTGGTAACGCTGGTACCAGGGCAGAGTACCGCTGATCCCTGCCCACAAAGCAACCTCCACTCCAAACCAGGGAGCAACTCAGAGACCGGGAGTACCAGCTACCAATATAACCTTGGTGGATTCACTGGACAGAGACAGCCTACTAAATTCAACAGGTCCAGTATTGGGTTGTGGGTGGGCTGCCAGACTAACTCAGGTACCGACTGGCGTGAGGTCAGGTATCTGGTTAGTCTTCCCTGGGGGGGGGGGGGGGGGAGATGTGTGGCGAAACCAACCTCGCCACTGGGTTTTGGAGAGGGCTGTTTAAAAGCCTCTTGCCTCAGGATTATGGCCCATAGTAACTTTAAAGGAGAAGACAGACCGGCCGCACAGCTTAAATCTGTCTGTGGAATTGTATTTTATGTTATTATGCGTTCGGTTAAATTGTATGTTATGTGAGGGCACCCAGATAGCTAATAGTATTGTATTCGTGTATTCTGAGTGCCATTCACCTAATGATATGCACTCAGACTTGAGCTATCTGGGGATATGTTAAATGTCTGTGTTTGCTGTGGGGGTGTGCCATTGTGTGTTTGGGTGGTGATTCCTGTCCTGTTGTCTCCACATGTGTATTGGTGATCTCCCCTTTGTCCTGAGACATAATTGGATTGTCTTTGGTCGTCTCCGGGACAGAGGGGAGGAAACCATGATGCATTGTGGGGATATGTTGTATCTGCAACAAACTGTAATAAAAACCAGGCTGGGTGTGCCAGCACTTCAGACCACTGCTGACCCTCAAGACGGAGCCTTGTCTCGTTATTGGGGGGATTCCCTGTATGCTGTTGGAGACTGATTGCCAGGAGTGTAAGCTGATTGTACGCTTTTCCTGTTCGTCTGCTGACAGTTATTTGCGAGGTTCCAGTTTGGAGTGCTATTTTGTATCCAGTTCGGGAGGTTGGTGTTCTGCAGTAGCTGTGCCTGTCTCTCAGAAAGGGGCATATCGTCTAAACGGATCTTAACCCCTTGTCTGCTGAAACGGTCCGTTACAACCACCCTTGGATGAATAAGATCAGGTCAGTCATCCATAAACACTGGAATGTGATGGCCCCGTCCTATCTACAGTCGTGGCCAAAAATTTTGAGAATTACATAAATATTAGAAATTGGAAAAGTTGCTGCTTAAGTTTTTATAATAGCAATTTGCATCTACTCCAGAATGTTATGAAGAGCGATCAGATGAATTGCATCGCCCTTCTTTGTCATGAAAATTAACTTAATCCCAGAAAACCTTCCTACTGCATTTCATTGCTGTCATTAAAGGACCTGCTGAGATCATTCCAGTAATCGTCTTGGTAACTCAGGTGAGAATGTTGACGAGCACAAGGCTGGAGATCATTATGTCAGGCTGATTGGGGTAAAATGGCAGACTTGACCTGTTAAAAGGAGGGTGATGCTTGAAATCATTGTTCTTCCATTGTTAACTATGGTGACCTGCAAAGAAACGCGTGCAGCCATCATTGCGTTGCATAAAAATGGCTTCACAGGCAAGGATATTGTGGCTACTAAGATTGCACCTCAATCAACAATTTATAGGATCATCAAGAACTTCAAGGAAAGAGGTTCAGTTCTTGTTAAGAAGGCTTCAGGGCGTCCAAGAAAGTCCAGCAAGCGCCAGCATCATCTCCTAAAGAGGATTCAGCTGCGGGATCGGAGTGCCACCAGTGCAGCGCTTGCTCAGGAATGGCAGCAGGCAGGTGTGAGCGCATCTGCACGCACAGTGAGGAGAAGACTTTAGGAAGATGGCCTGGTGTCAAGAAGGGCAACAAAGAAGCCACTTCTCTCCAAAAAAACATCAGGGACAGATTGATCTTCTGCAGAGAATATGGTGAATGGACGGCTGAGGACTGGGGCAAAGTCATATTCTCCGATGAAGCCTCTTTCCGATTGTTTGGGGCATCAGGAAAAAGGCTTGTCCGGAGAAGAAAAGGTGAGCGCTACCATCAGTCCTGTGTCATGCCAACAGTAAAGCCTCCTGAGGCCATTCATGTGTGGGGCGGCTTCTCATCCAAGGGAGTGGGCTCACTCACAATTTTGCCCAAAAACACAGCCATGAAAAAAGAATGGCACCAAAACACCCTCCAACAGCAACTTCTTCCAACAATCCTACAACAGTTTGGTGAAGAACAATGCATTTTCCAGCACGATGGAGCACCGTGCCATAAGGCAAAAGTGATAACTAAGTGGCTCGGGGACCAAAACGTTGACCTTTTGGGTCCATGGCCTGAAAACTCCCCAGATCTTAATCCCATTGAGAACTTGTGGTCAATCCTCAAGAGGCGGGTGGACAAACAAAAACCCACTAATTCTGACAAACTCCAAGAAGTGATTATGAAAGAATGGGTTGTATCAGTCAGGGATTGGCCCAGAAGGTGATTGAGAGCATGCGCAGTCGGATTGCAGAGGTCCTGAAAAAGAAGGGCCAACACTGCAAATACTGACTCTGCATCAATGTCATGTAATTGTCGATAAAAGCCTCTGAAACGTGTGAAGTGCGAGTAATTATATTTCACTACATCACAGAAACAACTGAAACAAAGACCTAAAAGCAGTTTAGCAGCAAACGTTGTGAAGACTAATATTTGTGTCATTCTCAAAACTTTTGGCCACGACTGTACAGGTAGAAGAGTTCCAGAGACCACCGATGGTCTGTTACAACATCAGGGACACAATAATCAGAGCTGACATTGGGAGTCATAGAGGGTTCTCCAGACAGAGCTCGCTCTCCACTCCAAGACTTGGGGCTTTTCCTTGCCCAGTTGACTACATTGCTCCAGCATTATAAGAGGCGCACGCCTCACCCACCCACACACAGGAGAGAGAGCACCTATACGAGGGACATTTACGTGTAGCAGCCGGTTCATCGTATACATCCTGAAGTGCCCTGCGGCTTGGTAGATGTAGGGGAGACATCCATGAGAATGAAGGACGGATTTTCAAAACACAAATCCACCATACGAAAAGGAGACCTGATGTTACCCGTTCCACATCACTTTCACTCGCATAGACATACAATTGCGCAATTACGCTTCCAGATCATCGATGGTGTCTCCAACCACAGCGTCGTTTGGTGGGTTATTTAAACAGGTGCCAGTTCATTGTTTGTTCACAGTTTGATAAAGGCAGATTGTATGCCGAAACGCGTCACTGGAATGTGACAATAAATCACAACAAGATTATATACTAACAGCGAGTGGCGGTCCTTCTTTCCTTTTATCTACATGGGACGCCTGCCCTGGGACACGCGCACCTCCACTCTATTTCCTGCAGTGCCGATCGATATATTGTATACCCATCACAGGTAAGAGACTGACAGCCACAGATGAGAGCGGTGAGAGTAATACACATACACACCACGAGATGGCGACACATCACAGGTAAGAGACTGACAGCTACAGATGAGAGCGGTGAGAGTAATTTACGTACAGACCACAAGATGGCGACACACCAAAGGTAAGAGACTGACAGCCACAGATCAGAGCGGTGAGAGTAATACACGTACAGACCACAAGATGGCGACACACCACAGGTAAGAGACTGACAGCCACAGATCAGAGCGGTGAGAGTAATACAGGTATGTGGCGAAACCAACCTCGCCACGGTGTTTTGGAGGGGGCTGTTTACCAGCCTCCTGCCCTGGGGTTATGGTCCCTTAAGTTATTGGGTCTTAAGGCACTTGGGACGGAGCCCTCTGTCCCTGGATTGCATCATTTGCCTTACTTGCTTGGATGAAGCACATGGTGAGAACAATAGATAGCGGCCATTGTAGCTCACAGACACTGTTCTGACTTTCCCACACGGTGCTATCTTGCCTGTATTTGGTGCACAGAGACATCATTCAGTAGTTTGAAACTACCAAACAGGGGACACATTTATTAGTGACTATTTTCGGTATAACTTGTATATTTTCAGTGTAACTGTATCTTCCAAACTACTGAACGGATGTGGGTGAATTTTGGATATGTGGTTCACCCAGATTCTCCGGTTCCGAGGATATATTGGTTATGGGGTTATTGCATGTTTTGGGGTTCCTGTGATATGTTTTATAAAACTGTATTTCTCTGCCTTTGATAATTATATTCGCCCTTGTGTTCAATAATCATCACCGGCAGAGGGGAGGACTTTGTGTGGGTGTTTCTATTGTCCCATTGTGTGTTTAAATGGTGATGTCTGTCCTGTTGTCTCCACATGTGTATTGGTGATTTCCCTTTGTCCTGAGAGATAAATGGATTGCTCTTCGGTTGTCTCCGGGACAGAGAGGAGGAAACCATGATGCATTGTGGGGATGTGTTGTATCTGTCCTGTATTTGCAACAACTGTAATAAAAACCAGGCTGGGTGTGCCAGCACGTCAGAGCACTGCTTGACCCTCAACACGGAGCCTTGTCTCGTTATTGGGGGGATTCCCTGTATGCTGTTAGAGTGTAAGTGCCAGGAGTGTAAGCTGATTGTATGCTTTTCCTGTTCGTCTGCTAGCAGCTATTCGTGAGGTTCCGTCCGGAGTTTGGAGCATTACCTTGTATGCCGTTACAATTGGTGGCAAGCGACGGGATCATTCCTACAGCCAGAAGGACAGCTACAGGAGACACCATTTCTTTGGATTTTACAACTTAAGGGCAACGCATGTCTCAGTACAGCGACCCTAAAAGCACCAGGATGGAACCAGCAGTGGAGTACAGATACTCTGTTGAGGAATTTGACCGTATGATGTGGTTGCGGTTGAACTTCTTCGGACCCAATCCAGCTGATAAATCCGTGAAGTTCGTGAGGAGTCTAGTGTTCAAGACCCTACTATACCAGGCAGAAGGTGATGGTCAGCTGCCACGTTGGGTGGACCTCCATCGGAAGCTACGGTTGCGGGACAGTGGGAGCCTAGTCTCCATTCCCCAGCGGCAGTGTGAAATACAGGGAGAGGAGAGCAGCATCCTCCCTCCCCAGAGGCAGGCTGAGTTACAGGGGGCAGAGGTAGTTGTTCCTGCCCCCCAGCAGCAGCATGATTTTTTGGGAATTGGGAGCCCAGTCTCCATTCCCCAGCGGCCGAGTGATGTGTCGGGAATTGGGAGCCCAGTCTCCATTCCCCAGCAACAGAAGGATTTATTGGGAACTGGGAGCCTAGTCTCCATTCCCCAGCGACAGCTTAATGCACCAGGGGGAGACAGTAAGCCCCACAACTGTGCAGATGGGACCGTGGTCTCTGCACTTACAGCACAGGGGGTAGGGACAGTCGGTCCTGTCCCCCAGCAACAGGGCTGTTTAGCCAAAGAGGAGACAGTCGGTCTCCTCCTCAAACAACCAGATCTCCAGCCATCTCCGCAGGGATACCAGGAGGAGGATGTAAGCGAGCCGTCCCCTTCCCAGCTACTTTTCCAACCGAGTTCTGGGAGCAGGGGATGAGCCTGCAATACCAACTTATCCCTTCCATGTGGAAGAGCTGGCATCAGGGCAGAGAGCCAATAGCCTCTGCTCCACCGACCCCCTTGTTACAGGACTGGCTTGTACCCCCTCACCCCAGCAGAAGAGCTGGCATCAGGGCAGAGCACAGTCGGCCACTGCCCTCCCCTATCCTCTTGTCCAGAGAATGACTTCCCACAGGCATCCCCAGCGGAAGAGCTGGCATCTGGGCAGAGCGCAGTCGGCCTCTGCCCACCAAGTGCCTACAGCTCCAAGCTGGAGAACCACAAAGCAAGGAGTAGCAGGTGCACACTCAACAGCTGGGGACATACAGAACAGAGCCAGGCCCCAAGATTCAACAGGTCCAGTATTGGGTTGTGGTTAGACTGCCAGACTAACTCAGGTACTGACCGTGAGGTCAGGTATCTGGTTAGTCTTCCCTGGGAGGGGGAGATGTCTGGCAAAACCAACCTCGCCACAGTGTTTTGGAGGGGGCTGTTTGCCAGCCTCCTGCCCTGGGATTATGGTCCCTTAAGTTATTGGGTCTTAAGGCACTTGGGACGGAGCCCTCTGTCCCTGGATTGCATCCTCTGCCTTACTTGCTTGGATGAAGCACATGGTGAGAACAATAGATAGCGGCCATTGTAGCTCACAGACACTGTTCTGACTTTTCCACACGGGGCTATCTTGCCTGTATTTGGTGCACAGAGACATCATTCAGTAGTGTGAAACTACCAAACAGGGGACACATTTATTAGTGACTATTTTCGGTATAACTTGTATATTTTCAGTGTAACTGTATCTTCCAAACTACTGAACGGATGTGGGTGAATTTTGGACATGTGGTTCACCCAAATCCCCCGGTTCCGAGGATATATGGTTATGGGGTTATTGCATGTTTTGGGGTTCCTGTGATATGTTTCATAAAACTGTATTTCTCTGCCTTTGATAATTATATTCGCCCTTGTGTTCAATAGTCATCACCGGCAGAGGGGAGGATTTTGTGTGGGTGTGTTTTTATTGTCCCATTGTGTGTTTAAATGGTGATGTCTGTCCTGTTGTCTCCACATGTGTATTGGCGATCTCCCTTTGTCCTGAGAAATAATTGGATTGCCCTCGGTTGTCTCTGGGACAGAGAGGAGGAAACCATGATGCATTGTGGGGATGTGTTGTATCTGTCCTGTATTTGCAAAAACTGTAATAAAAACCAGGCTGGGTGTGCCAGCACGTCAGACCACTGCTGACCCTCAACACGGAGCCTTGTCTCGTTATTGGGGGATTCCCTGTATGCTGTTAGAGACTGATTGCCAGGAGTGTAAGCTCATTGTATGCTTTTCCTGTTCGTCTGCCGGCAGCTATTCGCGAGGTTCCAGTTTGGAGTGCTATTTTGTATCCAGTTCGGGAGTTTGGTGTTCTGCAGTAGCTGTGCCTGTCTCTCGGAAAGGGGCATATCGTCTAAACGGATTTTAACCCCTTGTCTGCTGAAACGGTCCGTTACAATGTACACACCACAAGATGGCGACACATCACAGGTAAGAGACTGACAGCCACAGATGAGAGCGGTGAGAGTAATACACGTACACACCACAAGATGGCGACACATCACAGGTAAGAGACTGACAGCCACAGATGAGAGCGGTGAGAGTAATACACGTACACACCACAAGATGGCGACACATCGGAGGTAAGAGACTGACAGCTACAGATGAGAGCGGTGAGAATAATACACGTACACACCACAAGATGGCGACACATCACAGGTAAGAGACTGACAGCCACAGATGAGAGCGGTGAGAGTAATACATGTACACACCACAAGATGGCGACACATCACAGGTAAGAGACTGACAGCTACATATGAGAGCGGTGAGAGTAATACACGTACAGACCAGAAGATGGCGACACACCGGAGGTAAGAGAATGATAGCTACAGATGAGAGCGGTGAGAGTAATACACGTACAGACCACAAGATGGCGACACATCGGAGGTAAGAGACTGACAGCTACAGATCAGAGCAGTGAGAGTAATACATGTACAGACCACAAGATGGCGACACATCACAGGTAAGAGACTGACAGCCACAGATGAGAGCGGTGAGAGTAATACACGTACACACCACAAGATGGCGACACATCCCAGGTAAGAGACTGACAGCTACAGATGAGAGCGGTGAGAGTAATACACGTAGAGACAACAAGATGGCGACACACCGGAAGTAAGAGACTGACAACTACAGATGAGAGCGGTGAGAGTAATACACGTACACACCACAAGATGGCGACACACCGGAGGTAAGAGACTGACAGCTACAGATCAGAGCGGTGAGAGTAATACACGTACAGACCACAAGATGGCGACACATCACAGGTAAGAGACTGACAGCTACAGATAAGAGCGGTGAGAGTAATACACGTACAAACCACAAGATGGCGACACATCACAGGTAAGAGACTGACAGCTACAGATGAGAGCGGTGAGAGTAATACACATATACACCACAAGATGGCGACACATCACAGGTAAGAGACTGACAGCTACAGATGAGAGCGGTGAGAGTAATACACATACAGACCACAAGATGGCGACACATCACAGGTAATAGACTGATAGCTACAGATGAGAGCGGTGAGAGTAATACACGTACAGACCACAAGATGGCGACACACCGGAGGTAAGAGACTGACAGCTACAGATAAGAGCGGTGAGAGTAATACACGTACAGACCACAAGATGGCGACACATCACAGGTAAGAGACTGACCACCACAGATCAGAGCGGTGAGAGTAATACACGTACACACCACAAGATGGCGACACATCACTGGTAGGAGACTGACAGCTACAGATAAGAGCGTTGAGAATAATACACGTACAAACCACAAGATGGCGACACATCGGAGGTAAGAGACTGACAGCTACAGATGAGAGCGGTGAGAGTAATACACGTACAGACCACAAGATGGCGACACATCACAGGTAAGTGTCATGGCCATGGCCATGGCCGTGACTCCTGAACCGCATGCGGTTGTCAGCGGTTTAGTTTGGTTGTCAATCACAGGTGAGGGCTGTGGTATTTGCCTCACCTGTGGTAGCCGCTGGCAACGTTATGTATGTGGCAGAATAGCAGTCTGAGCTGTATTGTGGCAGCTTGCTATGTTGTGCATGCGGTTGCACCTAGCAACCTTTCTGTTAGGTGTGTGTGTATGTGTGCACTAGGTTTTATGTTATTGTGTGCACTTTCCCTATAAGTTGGTGTTTCCCTTCCCAGTGTGTGTGTGAGTCGCTGGGTGTGTCTGACTGTGGGGTGTGGCTACATGGGCTATAAAGCCTCAGTCCAGATCAGTTCTCTGGTGGGGTACTCCAGGCATGTTGCTGGAGTCGTCCTCCTGTTATCCTGTAACTAGGGATGAGCGAACCCGAACTGTATAGTTCGGGTTCGTTC
Source organism: Bufo gargarizans (assembly GCF_014858855.1). Classification (NCBI taxonomy): domain Eukaryota; kingdom Metazoa; phylum Chordata; class Amphibia; order Anura; family Bufonidae; genus Bufo; species Bufo gargarizans. The sequence goes on along the minus strand of NC_058083.1, from coordinate 538,007,874 downwards.
CGAATTTTGGGGTGTCCGTGACACAGACCCGAACCCGGACATTTTCGTAAAAGTCCGGGTTCGGGTTCGGTGTTCGTCGCTTTCTTGGCGCTTTTTGAAAGGCTGCAAAGCAGCCAATCAACAAGCGTCATACTACTTGCCCCAAGAGGCCATCACAGCCATGCCTACTATTGGCATGGCTGTGATTGGCCAGAGCACCATGTGACCCAGCCTCTATTTAAGCTGGAGTCACATAGCGCCGCCCGTCACTCTGCTCTGATTAGCGTAGGGCGAGGTTGCGGCTGCGACAGTAGGGCGAGATTAGGCAGATTAACTCCTCCAAAGGACTTGATTAATTGATCGATCTGCAGCTGTGGATGATTGAGCTGCTGATACTCAATTGCTCACTGTTTTTAGGCTGCCCAGACCGTTTGTCAGTTACTTTTTACTGGGGTGATCGGCGGCCATTTTGTGTCTTGTGGTGCGCCAGCACAAGCTGCGACCAAGTGCATTTAACCCTCAATGGTGTGGTTGTTTTTTGGCCATATCCCAGTCTAATTCTGTCAGTAAACCTATACCTGTCACCCAGCGCCTAAATACTAGGCCTCAAATTTATAGTCAGCTAAATCTGTGGTTACTGCTGTGCCTGTATTAGTGTAATACGGGACCTAAATAGATGCCAGATAGTGTTAGGTGTCTGTAAAAAAAGGTCTGAATTTGTATTCAATACATTGGGCCAAATAATATTTTTGTTGTTTTGGTGAACGATAACAATGAGGAAAACATCTAGTAAGGGACGCGGACGTGGACATGGTCGTGGTGGTGGTGTTGGTGGAGCCTCTGGTGCTGGGAGAGGACGTGGCCGTTCTGCCACATCCACACGTCCTAGTGTACCAACTACCTCAGGTCCCAGTAGCCGCCAGAATTTACAGCGATATTTGGTGGGGCCGAATGCCGTTCTAAGGATGGTAAGGCCTGAGCAGGTACAGGCATTAGTCAATTGGGTGGCCGACAGTGGATCCAGCACGTTCACATTATCTCCCACCCAGTCTTCTGCAGAAAGCGCACAGATGGCGCCTGAAAACCAAGCCCATCAGTCTGTCACATCACCCCCATGCATACCAGGGAAACTGTCTCAGCCTCAAGTTATGCAGCAGTCTCTTATGCTGTTTGAAGACTCCGCTGGCAGGGTTTCCCAAGGGCATCCACCCAGCCCTTCCCCAGCGGTGGAAGACATAGAATGCACTGACGCACAACCACTTATGTTTCCTGATGATGAGGACATGGGAATACCACCTCAGCATGTCTCTGATGATGACGAAACACAGGTGCCAACTGCTGCGTCTTTCTGCAGTGTGCAGACTGAACAGGAGGTCAGGGAGGAAGACTGGGTGGAAGACGATGCAGGGGACGATGAGGTCCTAGACCCCACATGGAATGAAGGTCGTGCCACTGACTTTCACAGTTCGGAGGAAGAGGCAGTGGTGAGACCGAGCCAACAGCGTAGCAAAAGAGGGAGCAGTGGGCAAAAGCAGAACACCCGCCGCCAAGAGACTCCGCCTGCTACTGACCGCCGCCATCTGGGACCGAGCACCCCAAAGGCAGCTTCAAGGAGTTCCCTGGCATGGCACTTCTTCAAACAATGTGCTGACGACAAGACCCGAGTGGTTTGCACGCTGTGCCATCAGAGCCTGAAGCGAGGCATTAACGTTCTGAACCTGAGCACAACCTGCATGACCAGGCACCTGCATGCAAAGCATGAACTGCAGTGGAGTAAACACCTTAAAACCAAGGAAGTCACTCAGGCTCCCCCTGCTACCTCTTCTGCTGCTGCCGCCTTGGCCTCTTCTGCTGCTGCCGCCTCGGCCTCTTCTGCTGCTGCCGCCTCGGCCTCTTCTGCTGCTGCCGCCTCGGCCTCTTCTGCTGCTGCCGCCTCGGCCTCTTCTGCTGCTGCCGCCTCGGCCTCTTCTGCTGCTGCCGCCTCGGCCTCTTCTGCTGCTGCGCCTCGGCCTCTTCTGCTGCTGCCGCCTCGGCCTCTTCTGCTGCCGCCTCGGCCTCTCCTGCTGCTGCCGCCTCGGCCTCTCCTGCTGCTGCCGCCTCGGCCTCTCCTGCTGCTGCCGCCTCGGCCTCTGCTGCTGCCGCCTCGGCCTCTCCTGCTGCTGCCGCCTCGGCCTCTTCTGCTGCTGCGCCTCGGCCTCTTCTGCTGCTGCCGCCTCGGCCTCTTCTGCTGCCGCCTCGGCCTCTCCTGCTGCTGCCGCCTCGGCCTCTTCTGCTGCTGCCGCCTCGGCCTCTTCTGCTGCCGCCTCGGCCTCTCCTGCTGCTGCCGCCTCGGCCTCTTCTGCTGCTGCCGCCTCGGCCTCTTCTGCTGCTGCCGCCTCGGCCTCTTCTGCTGCTGCCGCCTCGGCCCCTTCTGCTGCTGCCGCCTCGGCCTCTTCTGATGCTGCTGCCGCCTCGGCCTCTTCTGCTGCCGCCGCCTCGGCCTCTTCTGCTGCCGCTGCCGCCGCCTCGGCCTCTCCTGCTGCCGCCGCCTCGGCCTCTTCTGCTGCTGCCGCCTCGGCCTCTTCTGCTGCCGCCGCCTCGGCCTCTTCTGCTGCTGCCGCCTCGGCCTCTTCTGCTACTGCCGCCTCGGCCTCTTCTTCTGCCGCCGCCTCGGCCTCTTCCTCCGCCTCTGGAGGAACGTTGGCACCTGCCGCCCAGCAAACAGGGGATGTACCACCAACACCACCACCACCTCCGTCACCAAGCATCTCCACCATGTCACACGGCAGTGTTCAGCTCTCCATCTCACAAACATTTGAGAGAAAGCGTAAATTCCCACCTAGCCACCCTCGATCCCTGGCCCTGAATGCCAGCATTTCTAAACTACTGGCCTATGAAATGCTGTCATTCAGGCTGGTGGACACAGACAGCTTCAAACAGCTCATGTCGCTTGCTGTCCCACAGTATGTTGTTCCCAGCCGCCACTACTTCTCCAAGAGAGCCGTGCCTTCCCTGCACAACCAAGTATCCGATAAAATCAAGTGTGCACTGCGCAACGCCATCTGTGGCAAGGTCCACCTAACCACAGATACGTGGACCAGTAAGCACGGCCAGGGACGCTATATCTCCCTAACTGCACACTGGGTAAATGTAGTGGCAGCTGGGCCCCAGGCGGAGAGCTGTTTGGTGCACGTCCTTCCGCCGCCAAGGATCGCAGGGCAACATTCTTTGCCTCCTGTTGCCACCTCCTCCTTCTCGGCTTCCTCCTCCTCTTCTTCCACCTGCTCATCCAGTCAGCCACACACCTTCACCACCAACTTCAGCACAGCCCGGGGTAAACGTCAGCAGGCCATTCTGAAACTCATATGTTTGGGGGACAGGCCCCACACCGCACAGGAGTTGTGGCGGGGTATTGAACAACAGACCGACGAGTGGTTGCTGCCGGTGAGCCTCAAGCCCGGCCTGGTGGTGTGTGATAATGGGCGAAATCACGTTGCAGCTCTGGGACTAGCCGGTTTGACGCACATCCCTTGCTTGGCGCATGTGCTGAATTTGGTGGTGCAGAAGTTCATTCACAACTACCCCGACATGTCAGAGCTGCTGCATAAAGTGCGGGCCGTCTGTTCGCGCTTCCGGCGTTCACATCCTGCCGCTGCTCGCCTGTCTGCGCTACAGCGTAACTTCGGCCTTCCCGCTCACCGCCTCATATGCGACGTGCCCACCAGGTGGAACTCCACCTTGCACATGCTGGACAGACTGTGCGAGCAGCAGCAGGCCATAGTGGAGTTTCAGCTGCAGCACGCACGGGTCAGTCGCACTACAGAACAGCACCACTTCACCACCAATGACTGGGCCTCCATGCGAGACCTGTGTGCCCTGTTGCGCTGTTTCGAGTACTCCACCAACATGGCCAGTGGCGATGACGCCGTTATCACCGTTACAATACCACTTCTATGTCTCCTTGAGAAAACACTTAGGGCGATGATGGAAGAGGAGGTGGCCCAGGAGGAGGAGGAGGAGGAGGAGGAAGAGGGGTCATTTTTAGCACTTTCAGGCCAGTCTCTTCGAAGTGACTCAGAGGGAGGTTTTTGGCAACAGCAGAGGCCAGGTACAAATGTGGCCAGCCAGGGCCCACTACTGGAGGACGAGGAGGACGAGGATGAGGAGGAGGTGGAGGAGGATGAGGATGAAGCATGGTCACAGCGGGGTGGCACCCAACGCAGCTCGGGTCCATCACTGGTGCGTGGCTGGGGGGACACGCAGGACGATGACGATACGCCTCCCACAGAGGACAGCTTGTCCTTACCCCTGGGCAGCCTGGCACACATGAGCGACTACATGCTGCAGTGCCTGCTCAACGACAGCAGAGTTGCCCACATTTTAACGTGTGCGGACTACTGGGTTGCCACCCTGCTGGATCCACGCTACAAAGACAATGTGCCCACCTTACTTCCTGCACTGGAGCGTGATAGGAAGATGCGCGAGTACAAGCGCACGTTGGTAGACGCGCTACTGAGAGCATTCCCAAATGTCACAGGGGAACAAGTGGAAGCCCAAGGCCAAGGCAGAGGAGGAGCAAGAGGTCGCCAAGGCAGCTGTGTCACGGCCAGCTCCTCTGAGGGCAGGGTTAGCATGGCAGAGATGTGGAAAAGTTTTGTCAACACGCCACAGCTAACTGCACCACCACCTGATACGCAACGTGTTAGCAGGAGGCAACATTTCACTAACATGGTGGAACAGTACGTGTGCACACCCCTCCACGTACTGACTGATGGTTCGGCCCCATTCAACTTCTGGGTCTCTAAATTGTCCACGTGGCCAGAGCTAGCCTTTTATGCCTTGGAGGTGCTGGCCTGCCCGGCGGCCAGCGTTTTGTCTGAACGTGTATTCAGCACGGCAGGGGGCGTCATTACAGACAAACGCAGCCGCCTGTCTACAGCCAATGTGGACAAGCTGACGTTCATAGAAATGAACCAGGCATGGATCCCACAGGACCTGTCCATCCCTTGTCCAGATTAGACATTAACTACCTCCCCTTAACCATATATTATTGGACTCCAGGGCACTTCCATATTCAATCCTATTTTTATTTTCATTTTACCATTATATTGCGAGGCTACCCAAAGTTGAATGAAACTCTCCTCTGCCTGGGTGCCGGGGCCTAAATATCTGACAATGGACTGTTCCAGTGTTGGGTGACATGAAGCCTGATTCTCTGCTATGACATGCAGACTGATTCTCTGCTGACATGAAGCCAGATCCTCTGTTACGGGACCTCTCTCCTCTGTCTGGGTGCCGGGGCCTAAATATCTGACAATGGACTGTTACAGTGGTGGCTGACGTGAAGCCTGATTCTCTGCTATGACATGCAGACTGATTCTCTGCTGACATGAAGACAGATTCTCTGTTACGGGACCTCTCTCCTCTGCCTGGGTGCTGGGCCTAAATATCTGACAATGGACTTTTGCAGTGGTGGCTGACGTGAAGCCTGATTCTCTGCTATGACATGCAGACTGATTCTCTGCTGACATGAAGCCAGATTCTCTGTTACGGCACCTCTCTCCTCTGCCTGGGTGCCGGGGCCTAAATATATGACAATGGACAGTTACAGTGGTGGGTGACGTGAAGCCTGATTCTCTACTATGACATGCAGACTGATTCTCTGCTGACATGAAGCCAGATTCTCTGTTACGGGACCTCTCTCCTCTGCCTGGGTGCCGGGGCCTAAATATCTGACAATGGACTGTTACAGTGGTGGCTGACGTGAAGCCTGATTCTCTGCTATGACATGCAGACTGATTCTCTGCTGACATGAAGCCAGATTGTCTGTTACGGGACCTCTCTCCTCTGCCTGGGTGCCGGGGCCTAAATATATGACAATGGACTGTTCCAGTGGTGGCTGACGTGAAGCCTGATTCTCTGCTATGACATGCAGACTGATTCTCTGCTGACATGAAGCCAGATTCTCTGTTATGGGACCTCTCTCCTCTGCCTGGGTGCTGGGCCTAAATATCTGACAATGGACTGTTACAGTTTTGGCTGACGTGAAGCCTGATTCTCTGCTGACATGAAGCCTGATCCTCTGTTACGGGACCTCTCTCCTCTGCCTGGGTGCTGGGGCCTAAATATATGACAATGGACTGTTGCAGTGGTGGCTGACGTGAAGCCTGATTCTCTGCTATGACATGCAGACTGATTCTCTGCTGACATGAAGCCAGATTCTCTGTTACGGAACCTCTCTCCTCTGCCTGGGTGCTGGGCCTAAATATATGACAATGGACTGTTGCAGTGGTGGCTGATGTGAAGCCTGATTCTCTGCTATGACATGCAGACTGATTCTCTGCTGACATGAAGCCAGATTCTCTGTTACGGGACCTCTCTCCTCTGCCTGGGTGCTGGGCCTAAATATATGCCAATGGACTGTTGCAGTGGTGGCTGACGTGAAGCCTGATTCTCTGCTATGACATGAAGACTGATTCTCTGCTGACATGAAGCCAGATTCTCTGTTACGGGACCTCCCTCCTCTGCCTGGGTGCCGGGGCCTAAATATATGACAATGGACTGTTACAGTGTTGGCTGACGTGAAGCCTGATTCTCTGCTATGACATGAAGACTAATTCTCTGCTGACATGAAGCCAGATTCTCTGTTACGGGACCTCTCTCCTCTGCCTGGGTGCTGGGCCTAAATATCTGACAATGGACTGTTACAGTGTTGGGTGACGTGAAGCCTGATTCTCTGCTATGACATGCAGACTGATTCTCTGCTGACATGAAGCCAGATCCTCTGTTACGGGACCTCTCTCCTCTGTCTGGGTGCCGGGGCCTAAATATCTGACAATGGACTGTTACAGTGGTGGGTGACGTGAAGCCTGATTCTCTGCTATGACATGCAGACTGATTCTCTGCTGACATGAAGCCAGATTGTCTGTTACGGGACCTCTCTCCTCTGCCTGGGTGCTGGGCCTAAATATATGACAATGGACTGTTGCAGTGGTGGCTGACGTGAAGCCTGATTCTCTGCTATGACATGAAGACTGATTCTCTGCTGACATGAAGACAGATTCTCTGTTACGGGACCTCTCTCCTCTGCCTGGGTGCTGGGCCTAAATATCTGACAATGGACTGTTGCAGTGGTGGCTGCCGTGAAGCCTGATTCTCTGCTATGACATGCAGACTGATTCTCTGCTGACATGAAGCCAGATTGTCTGTTACGGGACCTCTCTCCTCTGCGCCGAGGAGGAACAGGTCGTCTTACCCTGCTCCTTAGTTCAGGTCCATCCTGAGGGCTTGTAGGGACTATTAGGTTCCAGAGTATGAGCCCTCCTACCATCAGGGTCGGCTCATACGGACAGGAGACAGGGTCAGTGTTAGGAATGCAATAGGAGGTGACCTGCTCCCTAATTCTGTGGCCCTGGCCGAGTAGCGACCGGACATCTTCTGGCATCGCACGGCTGAGGATTTTCCCCATCCTCAGCCGTGACAGTAAGAGACTGACAGCTACAGATGAGAGCGGTGAGAGTAATACACGTACACACCACAAGATGGCGACACATCACAGGTAAGAGACTGACAGCTACAGATGAGAACGGTGAGAGTAATACATGTACAGACTACAAGATGGCGACACACCGGAGGTAAGAGACTGACAACTACAGATGAGAGCGGTGAGAGTAATACATGTACAGACTACAAGATGGCGACACACCGGAGGTAAGAGACTGACAGTCACAGATCAGAGTGGGAGAGTAATACACGTACAGACCACAAGATGGTGACACATCACAGGTAAGAAACTGACAGCCACAGATGAGAGCGGTGAGAGTAATACACGTACAGACAACAAGATGGCGACACACCGGAGGTAAGAGACTGATAGCCACAGATGAGAGCAGTGAGAGTAATACACGTACAGACCACAAGATGGCGACACACCGGAGGTAAGAGACTGACAGCTACAGATGAGAGCGGTGAGAGTAATACACGTACAGACCACAAGATGGCGACACACCGGAGGTAAGAGACTGACAGCTACAGATGAGAGCAGTGAGAGTAATACACGTACAGACAACAAGATGGCGACACACCGGAGGTAAGAGACTGATAGCCACAGATGAGAGCAGTGAGAGTAATACACGTACAGACCACAAGATGGCGACACATCACAGGTAAGAGACTGACAGCTACAGATGAGAGCGGTGAGAGTAATACACGTATAGACCACAAGATGGCGACACACCACAGGTAAGAGACTGACAGCTACAGATCAGAGCGGTGAGAGTAATACACGTACAGACCACAAGATGGCGACACATCACAGGTAAGAGACTGACAGCTACAGATGAGAGCGGTGAGAGTAATACACGTACAGACCACAAGATGGCGACACATCACAGGTAAGAGACTGACAGCTACAGATGAGAGCGGTGAGAGTAATACACGTACAGACCACAAGATGGCGACACATCACAGGTAAGAGACTGACAGCTACAGATGAGAGCGGTGAGAGTAATACACGTACAGACCACAAGATGGCGACACCACAGGTAAGAGACTGACAGCTACAGATGAGAGCGGTGAGAGTAATACACGTACAGACCACAAGATGGCGACACATCACAGGTAAGAGACTGACAGCTACAGATGAGAGCGGTGAGAGTAATACACGTACAGACCACAAGATGGCGACACATCACAGGTAAGAGACTGACAGCTACAGATGAGAGCAGTGAGAGTAATACACGTACAGACCACAAGATGGCGACACACCGGAGGTAATAGACTGACAGCCACAGATGAGAGCGGTGAGAGTAATACACGTACAGACCACAAGATGGCGACACATGACAGGTAAGAGACTGACAGCTACAGATGAGAGCGGTGAGAGTAATGCACGTACACACCACAAGATGGCGACACATCACAGGTAAGAGACTGACAGCTACAGATGAGAGCGGTGAGAGTAATACACGTACAGACCACAAGATGGCGACACACCGGAGGTAAGAGACTGACAGCTTCGATCTTCAGCTTGTAGATAGCGATGTCGGACATGCTTCTGGCTGTTTTAATGAGTTTTCCGCCCGGATGCGATGCGTGTTGTGAATGGACTGAATCCTGAGCGATCGTTACGCTGGGTCTGTGCACACGAGCCTCGGTAATCACGGATCATCTCCGTGTTCAGGAGAAATCGCAGCACGTTCTATATTGGGGGGTTTTCCCGCAGCTCTGGCTCCATAGAAGTGAATGGGGCTCATGTGACGTCCGGATACAATGCGATTCTCACTGACGGCTGCTGGCAGATGTTGAGGGTTATTCTTCAGTTTTTCTTCACATGCATGAAAAGCACATCGAACACTGGATGTGCACGGAAAAAACTGAAGGGCTGAAGGTAATCGCAAGGAAAACTGACTGAACTTCTGAGCAGGACCCTCAGCTCTCCCCTGAACGGACCCCGACTCCTGCCGTCAGTGGCGACTCTAGGAACAATATAAAGGGGGGCACAAAGATACCACAGTCAAAAATGGGGGGGGGGGGCAAAAACAAAATAAGTATATATAAATAAAATTACAAAATACGACAGAATTGCGGTCTGCAGGCATACATTTATAATAAAGCTATTTACTTACAAAAGAAGCCGTTCAGTCGTCTGCTGTGCCGTCCCCTGCTGTGCCGTCCCCTGCTGTGCCGTCCTCTGCTGTGCCGTCCCCTGCTGTGCCATCCTCTGCTGTGCCGTCCCCTGCTGTGCCGTCCCCTGCTGTGCCGTCCCCTGCTGTGCCGTCCTCTGCTGTGCCGTCCCCTGCTGTGCCGTCCCCTGCTGTGCCGTCCTCTGCTGTGCCGTCCTCTGCTGTGCCGTCCCCTGCTGTGCCGTCCCCTGCTGTGTCGTCCTCTGCTGTGCCGTCCCCTGCTGTGCCGTCCCCTGCTGTGCCGTCCCCTGCTGTGCCGTCCTCTGCTGTGCCGTCCTCTGATGTGCCGTCCCCTGCTGTGCCGTCCCCTGCTGTGCCGTCCCCTGCTGTGCCGTCCCCTGCTGTGCCGTCCTCTGCTGTGCCGTCCCCTGCTGTGCCGTCCTCTGCTGTGCGGTCCTCTTCTGTGCCGTCCCCTGCTGTGCCGTCCCCTGCTGTGCCGTCCTCTGCTGTGCCGTCCCCTGCTGTGCCGTCCCCTGCTGTGCCGTCCCCTGCTGTGCCGTCCCCTGCTGTGCCGTCCTCTGCTGTGCCGCCCTCTGCTGTGCCGTCCTCTGCTGTGCCGCCCTCTGCTGTGCCGTCCTCTGCTGTGCCGTCCCCTGCTGTGCCGTCCCCTGCTGTGTCATCCTCTGCTGTGCCGTCCCCTGCTGTGCCGTCCCCTGCTGTGCCGTCCCCTGCTGTGCCGTCCCCTGCTGTGCCGTCCTCTGCTGTGCCGTCCTCTGATGTGCCGTCCCCTGCTGTGCCGTCCCCTGCTGTGCCGTCCCCTGCTGTGCCGTCCTCTGCTGTGCCGTCCTCTGCTGTGCCGTCCTCTGATGTGCCGTCCCCTGCTGTGCCGTCCCCTGCTGTGCCGTCCTCTGCTGTGCCGTCCTCCGCTGTGCCGTCCTCCGCTGCGCCGTCCTCTGCTGTGCCGTCCTCCGCTGTGCCGTCCCCTGCTGTGCCGTCCCCTGCTGTGCCGTCACCTCTGTACACAGTGGAGTGAGACCGACCACAAGGAACGTCGTCCCGATCTGTGCCGTCCTCCGCTGTGCCATCCCCTGCTGTGCCGTCCTCTGCTGTGCCATCCCCTGCTGTGCCGTCCCCTGCTGTGCCGTCCCCTGCTGTGCCGTCCCCTGCTGTGCCGTCCTCTGCTGTGCCGGCCTCCGCTGTGCCGTCCTCCGCTGTGCCGTCCCCTGCTGTGCCGTCCTCCGCTGTGCCGTCCCCTGCTGTGCCGTCCCCTGCTGTGCCGTCCTCTGCTGTGCTGTCCTCCGCTGTGCCGTCCCCTGCTGTGCCATCCCCTGCTGTGCCGTCCCCTGCTGTGCCGTCCTCCGCTGTGCCGTCCTCTGCTGTGCCGTCCTCTGCTGTGCCGTCCCCTGCTGTGCCGTCCTCCGCTGTGCCGTCCTCCGCTGTGCCGTCCTCCGCTGTGCCGTCCTCTGCTGTGCCGTCCTCCGCTTGCTTCCGCGGATTCTTTCCCCTTCTTTCTGTCTCTCCTCAGTGTGCAGGCGCAGTGTTATGGTGGATCTGTGGAAGACACACTGTTATTATGCCCCTCATTTGCCTCATTTTTCATAAAATAAAAAAACACTTACCTCTCCTGCTCCTGAACGCCGCCTGCCATTTTCTTTCTCCTCAGTCGACTGTGTTCTGAACTGGCGCGCACAGCGTGAGGTCACAGAGCGCAGCCCTGCACAGCCGACAGCCGAGGACCAGGAAGCGGTAAATTCAGAGCGTTCACCACTTCCTGGTCCTTCGGTGCTAATGAGCGCTTCTATAATGGAAGCGCTCATTAGTATTCACCTGGGGCTGAAGAGGCAGCGCAGCTTCTTTGGGGAATCAGCGTGGTGGCACCCGGGGGGGCAAAGAACAACATAGGGGGGGCAATTGCCCCCCCTCGCCCCCTTCTAGCGACGCCACTACTTGCCGTGTCACTTGTCTGACATAAGCTGTAAAGGTGGCGTCTCGGTCCTCAAAGGGTGGCGTCTCTGTTCCCAAAGGTTGGCGTCTCTGTTCCCGAAGGGTGGCGTCTCTGTTCCCGAAGGGTGGCGTCTCTGTTCCCGAAGGGTGGCGTCTCGGTTCCCGAAGGGTGGCGTCTCGGTTGCGGTAGTGAAGCAGTTTAATGAGCACAGATCGGGACGACGTTCCTTGTGGTCGGTCTCACTCCACTGTGTACAGAGGTGATAGCGCTTCTTATTCAATATGTCCTCTCATTAGTCTTTTGCAGGTCCCGGTGTATAAAGGGGAACTCCTGCTGTACGGACCCCGTCTGAAGCTGCTCAGTACTGATGAGCACGGTAAGCACATTGTTATCTGTGGAGCCGGGTCTCCTGTCCCAGTCATGACTGCCTCCTCATGTGTATCGTCGTCCTGAAGTCCTTCTCCCCTACATCTGGGGTGACAGATTTATTGGGGGTCTCGGGGCAGTTCACTGCTCGTACTACTCGAGTAGAGGGCACAGCTTTGCAGGATCGTGTGCGCTGGAGCCATATTGAACACTACACTATTGGCCTCCCGCAAACTCCTCTGGCCATGGCTCAGTGCAGAACCGGCCCTGGTGTTTATGGATGAGGAGTTGGTAAATGTAAGGTGATAGTAGTCCATGCGTCCGCTCACATGACCGTACACCGGAGCGCTGGGCATTCTAGTAATAGGCCCTGGCAGTGTGCTCTGGAAAGGAGGAGGTTAAAACATACTAAGCATTAATGTTAGGGGATATGAAGGGGGACATATCTGGGGTCATGTTCAGAGTCAGATTTGGGGTTAGGTTCAGGTCTGGTGTCAGGTTCAGGGTCAGATTTGGGATTAGGTTCAGGTCTGGGTTCAGGTTCAGGGTCAGATTTGGGGTTAGGTTTAGGTCCGGCATCGGGTTCAGGGTCAGATTTGGGGTTAGGTTCAGGGTCAGATTTGAGGTTAGGTTCAGGGTCAGATTTGAGGTTAGGTTCAGGGTCAGATATGGGGTTTGGTTCAGGTCTGGGATCAGATTCGGGGTTAGGTTTAGGTCCGGCATCGGGTTCAGGGTCAGATTTGGGGTTAGGTTCAGGGTCAGATTTGGGATTAGGTTCAGGGTCAGATTTGGGGTTAGATTCAGGGTCAGATTTGAGGTTAGGTTCAGGGTCAGATTTGGGATTAGGTTCAGGTCCGGGTTCAGGGTCAGATTTGGGGTTAGATTCAGGGTCAGATTTGGGGTTAGATTCAGGGTCAGATTTGAGGTTAGGTTCAGGGTCAGATATGGGGTTCTGTTCAGGTCTGGGGTCAGATTTGGGGTTATGTTTAGGTCCGGCATCAGGTTCAGGGTCAGATTTAGGGTTAGGTTCAGGTCTGGGTTCAGAGACAGATTTGGGGTTAGATTCAGGGTCAGGTTTGAGGTTAGGTTCAGGGTCAGATATGGGGTTTGGTTCAGGTTCAGATTTAGGGTTAGGTTCAGGGTCAGATTTGAGGTTAGGTTCAGGGCTGGGTTCAGGGTCAGATTTGGGGTTAGATTCAGGGTCAGATTTGAGGTTAGGTTCAGATATGGGATATGTGGGGTTTTGAGGTGTTTTCTGTGTTTTGGGAAAAATGTGTGGTTTCTGTCTGTGAGTGATTAAGTTAGCCCATTGTGTTTTGGTAATTGTATTACAGACAGAGCCCATTGTGTTTTGGTAATTGTATTTTATTGATTGCGTCAAAGACAATGCCCATTGTATGTTGTTAATTGCGTCTCAGACAATGCCAGTGTGTTAGTTAATTGCTTCACAGACAATGCCAGTGTGTTAGTTAATTGCTTCACAGACAATGCCAGTGTGTTAGTTAATTGCGTCTCAGACAATGCCAGTGTGTTAGTTAATTGCGTCTCAGACAATGCCAGTGTGTTAGTTAATTGCGTCACAGACAATGCCAGTGTGTTAGTTAATTGCTTCACAGACAATGCCAGTGTGTTAGTTAATTGCGTCTCAGACAATGCCAGTGTGTTAGTTAATTGCGTCTCAGACAATGCCAGTGTGTTAGTTAATTGCGTCACAGACAATGCCAGTGTGTTAGTTAATTGCTTCACAGACAATGCCAGTGTGTTAGTTAATTGCGTCTCAGACAATGCCAGTGTGTTAGTTAATTGCGTCTCAGACAATGCCAGTGTGTTTGTTGAATAGGGTTAGTTTTGTGTTTAAACTGTACAGGATTGGCTGCTATGTCATGTCCTCAGTATGTCATGTGTATATAAGTCAATGCTGTGTGTTCAATAAAGAGTTGCTGTTTTACATTCACCATAGAGCCTCGTCTCATGTGTGTGGGGATTGCTATACGCTGTATACTCCCCTGGATGTAACTCCTAGCTCTTGTAAGAGCTGTTCCTGTGATGGTTACGGTGTCAATCGAAGTGCTTGGAGTCCTCGGGAGGCACTGGGAGCATCCATCAACGGAGGTACGCAGTCGGGGTGTCAGGAGATCCTTTACAGTAACTACTTACATCCCCCACGTAATACCAACCATCTATTCTTATTACTATGTTGTGCCGTTCCTGAATTATTCCTGCTAGAAGCTTAACATTGTCAGCAGTCTGCAGTAAAGGTACTGCTGGGTGTTACCAGTAGCTGGTGTGTCTGACTGGTATCAGACTGGCAGGGACACACCCTCATATGTGCCTGCAAGCTGCTGACCATTCATTAAAGGGGTTGGTCAGCCATTAATATTGATGACCTATCATCAGGATAGGTCATCAATATCAGATTGGTGGGGGTGCGACACCTGTCCCCCGGGTGATCAGCTGTTTGAAGAGGAGATGACTCTCTCTGCGAGCGCAGCTTTCTACGCGCTCCATTGACGTGAACATAGCGGGTGCTTGTGATTACACAGCGCCACTGCTTCACAGGAGACCAGATGTAGCGTGAAGACCAGGAAGCAGCACTCTCATCAAACAGCTGATCATCAGGGGTCCTGGGTGTCGGAGCCCCACCCATCACATATTGATGACCTATCCAGATGATGGGTCATCAATATTAACGGCTAGACAACCCCTTCAACTTCTAGTAGAAATAATAGAGGAACGGCACCACACAGAGCCATAGAAGTGATGGCTGGATGCTGGGAGAAGTAGAAGTGATACTAGAGCTCTGGGCCAGCGGTCACAAGGGGCTCCAGGCAACAGCATACCATCTGCCTTGCATCACCTCCCTGGACCATCTACCTGAGAAACCCCTGAAGATGACCAGAGGAAGGGCGCCAGTCCAGCAGAGCTCACATTGTTCTTCCCCCTGCATCGACTGCATTCCAAGATGGCGCCATATGCCGCCGGTCGGGCAGCGCCTCTCCCACTTCTGCAGACCTGAGCAACAACTCGTCAGGTAAATCCTCACCCAAAGAAGGATCCTTGCAACACTCCCCTTCACCCACAAGCAGCCCTCCCGGGTTGGCGGACTCCAGCGGCACGGTGGACTAGCGGCAGCATGGATCCGGCAGGCTAAATGTGAAAGCAGCAAAAACCATATATTGTCTTCTCCAGCTGAAGCTGCTGATGCTCCATCCAGATGGAATATTGCCACAAGATGGGGACAAAAGGTAAAGACAAGGACTCTTCAAGGAAAGAACCTGCAACCTTGACTCATGAATGGATTCAAGCAGGAGCAGACTCTTCCTAGATGACCCCAGAAGTCTGTCTCATCTATTCCTCCAATAGAAGATGCCGGTGCACCAGCCAGATGGAAGTGGAAGGATGACAGGCGAACAAGAGCGATTACCCAAGCTTTCCTCCAGCTGAAGTCTAAGCACCTGTAGGGTGGGACAATCGTTGGGAGCCGTCTCTCCCCAGACAGTCCTGGAGGACTAGTCTTTTTACCTTCTCTTTATTATATAGATACTGTATATATATATATATTCTTTGACCTAGGCGCGGTCTCATCCTACTATAATTTTTCTTGTCCGTAATCCATACTGTTACCTCGCTCTCCTGCGTAGTGATCCCCAACACGTTGGTCTCTCTATTTTACGGTCCCTGTCAATCACCTTTTTTGTTGTTATTTATGTTTTCTTCAATTTTAGGAACGGGACTCATCTTTTCTCGGACGCCTTCTCTGCTTCTTTCGCTGGAAGCGGAGAAGGCGTCCGAGAGGGTCCACTGGAGATCTATTAGAGCAACTCTAGCCATACTTGGCCTTTTTCTATCAGCCATAATAGCATTATATACGGTCCCTAGTGCCTCAGATTGCACATCCAGGATCTTATACACTCCTTTCCAAATTAAAAATGGAACCAGGCAGGGATACCCCTTATCTCTTTTGAATTTTGCTTTAATTATGGAGCATTACACACAACACATACAAACCTCTGAACAAACTAGAGGTATCCAAGTGCTCCTCAGGGGTCTGGTATCTCCTCAGGAGTCAGGAATCTCCTCAGGGCTCTGGTATCTCCTCAGGGCTCTGGTATCTCCTCAGGGGTCTGGTATCTCCTCAGGGGTCAGGAATCTCCTCAGGGGTCTGGTATCTCCACAGGAGTCAGGAATCTCCTCAGGGGTCTGGTATCTCCTCAGGAGTCAGGAATCTCCTCAGGGGTCTGGTATCTCCACAGGAGTCAGGAATCTCCTCAGGGGTTTGCTATCTTCTCGGGGGTCCAGTATTTCCTCAGGGATCCAGTATCTTCTCGGGAGTCAGGAATCTCCTTGGGGGTCCGGTATCTCTTCAGGGGTCTGGTATCTTCTCGGGGTCAAGTATCTCCTCGGGAATTCAGTATCTCCTCAGGGGTTGGGTATCTTCTCAGGGGTCCGGTGTCTCCTCAGAATCTCGTATCTCCTTGGGGGTCCGGTATCTCCTCGGGGATCCAGTTTCTCCTCGGGGGTCTTGTATCTCCTCAGGGTCAGGTATCTTCTCGGGGGTCCAGTTTCTCCTCGGGGTCCGGTATTTCCTTGGGGGTCTGGTATGTCCTCATGGGTCATATTTCTCCTCGGAGGTCTGTTTCTTCTCAGGGGTCAGGAATCTCCTCATGGGTCAGATATCTCCTCAGGGGTCCAGCCAGTATCTCCTCGGGGGGCATAAATCTCCTTGGGGTCCAGTATCTCCTCTTGGGTTCAGTATCTCCTCCGGGGTCCAGTATCTTCTCTGGGTCCGGTATCTTACTGGGGGTCCAGTTTCTCCTCGGGGACTGGTATCTCCATGGGGTCCAATTTCTCCTTGGGGGTCCGGTATGTCCTCAGGGGTCCGGTTTCTCTTCGGGGGTTTGTTTCTCCTCAGGAGTCCAGTTTCACGTTAGGGTCCGGTTTCTCCTCAGGGTCTGATATCTCCTAGGGGTCCACTATCTCCTCAGGATCTGATATCTCCTAGGGGTCCACTATCTCCTCAGGGTCCGATATCTCCTAGGGGTCCACTATCTCCTCAGGGTCCGATATCTCCTAGGGGTCCACCATCTCCTCAGGGTCCGATATCTCCTAGGGGTCCACCATCTCCTCAGGGTCCGATATCTCCTAGGGGTCCACCATCTCCTCAGGGTCCGATATCTCCTAGGGGTCCACTATCTCCTCAGGGTCCGATATCTCCTAGGGGTCCACCATCTCCTTAGGGTCCGATATCTCCTAGGGGTCCACCATCTCCTCAGGGTCTGATATCTCCTAGGGGTCCACCATCTCCTCAGGGTCCGATATCTCCTAGGGGTCCACCATCTCCTCAGGGTCCGATATCTCCTAGGGGTCCACCATCTCCTCAGGGTCCGATATCTCCTAGGGGTCCACCATCTCCTCAGGGTCCGATATCTCCTAGGGGTCCACCATCTCCTCAGGGTCCGATATCTCCTAGGGGTCCACTATCTCCTCAGGGTCCAATATCTCCTAGGGGTCCACCATCTCCTCAGGGTCCGATATCTCCTAGGGGTCCACCATCTCCTCAGGGTCCGATATCTCCTAGGGGTCCACTATCTCCTCAGGGTCCGGTATCTCCTTGGGGGTCCGGTTTCTTCTCAGGGTCCGATATGCCTTTGTTTTCCTACTCCCTCCCTGAAATATGGGGCAGACTTCTCACATACACTGTAACAAACCCTCAGCTGTGAGCGGTATCAGCTCTGGATGCATTCCTGAACATTTCCATTCACTGACAGCAAGGGGCTATTAGATACATGGCAGAGCCCCGTCTCTCCAGCAGGCTAGCTGCTATCGAGCACCCGAGGTGACAGGACAGCTGTCCTCTGTGGCCCTCAGGGGCCCCTCAGAAAAGAGTTGAAGCGCGAGAACTGAAAAGAAGAGAGAGACACGAACGAGAGGCGGGGCCTGGAGGTTATGGAGGCGTGTTCATGGACATTTAATGACTGGAGGCGGGGTTATACTGGGGGGCGGAGACCGGATAATTCAGTCTAGACGGAGACGCTACTTGGCTGGTGCAGGGTAATGCTGGTAGGGGCGTGATTTACGTCTGTAGGGCGGGGTTATGACGGTAAAGGGCGGGGTTATGATGGTGGCGGGTGGGGTTTACAGCCGTAGGGCGGGGTTGTGGATGTGACGGGCGGGGTTATAGCGTAGGTAGGCGGGGCGGATCGCTGCTTGGCACTCGGTGAGCGGAGCTGGAAGGTGTCGGTCCCGCTATGAGCGCGAAGTGTCCCCGCTGTCTGTGCCCGGTCTACTTCGGTGAGTGCGCGGCGACTGTGTATGAGGGGGGGATATAGGGGGACTGTGTATGGGGGGGCACAGGGGGAACTGTGTATGAGGGGGGCACAGGGGGGACTGTGTTTGGGGGGGGGGGCACAGGGGGGACTGTGTATGGGGGGGGACTGTATGGGGGGGCACAGGGGGAACTGTGTATGGGGGGGCACAGGGGGGACTGTGTATGAGGGGGGCACAGGGGGGACTGTGTATGAGGGGGGCACAGGGGGGACTGTGTATGAGGGGGGCACAGGGGGGACTGTGTATGGGGGGGCACAGGGGGGACTGTGTATGGGGGGGCACAGGGGGGACTGTGTATGGGGGGGCACAGGGGGGGACTGTGTATAGGGGGGACTGTGTATGGGGGGGCACAGGGGGGACTGTGTATGGGGGGACTGTGTATGGGGGGGCACAGGGGGGACTGTGTATAGGGGGGACTGTGTATAGGGGGGACTGTGTATGGGGGGGCACAGGGGGGACTGTGTATGGGGGGACTGTGTATGGGGGGGCACAGGGGGGACTGTGTATGGGGGGGGGATATAGGGGGGACTGTGTATGGGGGGGCACAGGGGGGACTGTGTATGGGGGGGCACAGGGGGGACTGTGTATGGGGGGGGATATAGGGGGGACTGTGTATGGGGGGGATATAGGGGGGACTGTGTATGGGGGGGGATATAGGGGGGGATATAGGGGGGACTGTGTATGGGGGGACTGTGTATGGGGGGGATATAGGAGGGACTGTGTATGGGGGGGATATAGGGGGGACTGTGTATGGGGGGGATATAGGGGGGACTGTGTATGGGGGGATATAGGGGGGACTGTGTATGGGGGGGATATAGGGGGGACTGTGTATGGGGGGGGGTATAGGGGGGACTGTGTATGGGGGGGGATATAGGAGGGACTGTGTATGGGGGGGATATAGGGGGGACTGTGTATGGGGGGGGATATAGGGGGGACTGTGTATGGGGGGGATATAGGGGGGACTGTGTATGGGGGGGGGACTGTGTATAGGGGGGGGACTGTGTATAGGGGGGGGACTGTGTATTGGGGGGGACTGTGTATAGGGGGGGACTGTGTATGGGGGGATATAGGAGGGACTGTGTATGGGGGGGATATAGGGGGGACTGTGTATAGGGGGGACTGTGTATAGGGGGACTGTGTATGGGGGGGGATATAGGGGGGACTGTGTATGGGGGGGGCATAGGGGGACTGTATGGGGGGGAATATATAGGGGGACTGTGTATGGGGGGATATTGGGGGGGGGATATAGGGGAGACTGTGTATGGGGGGGGATATAGGGGGGACTGTGTATGGGGTGGGGCATAGGGGGACTGTGTATGGGGTGGGGCATAGGGGGACTGTGTATGGGAAATAAGTCCTTTTATTTTTAATTTTTTTTTTTACTGGACGCTTTTGTGCTCTCTTGTCAACCCGGGGTCAGCGCACGGCAGCACTCCAACGTAGCGCACGGCAGCGGTGATTTATTCAACCCAGGGTCAGCGCACGGCAGCGGTGATTTATTCAACCCGGGGTCAGCGCACGGCAGCGGTGATTTATTCAACCCGGGGTCAGCGCACGGCAGCGGTGATTTATTCAACCCGGGGTCAGCGCACGGCAGCGGTGATTTATTCAGCGCACGGCAGCGCTCCAACGTAGCGCACGGCAGCGGTGATTTATTCAACCCGGGGTCAGCGCACGGCAGCACTCCAACGTAGCGCACGGCAGCGGTGATTTATTCAACCCGGGGTCAGCGCACGGCAGCGCTCCAACGTAGCGCACGGCAGCGGTGATTTATTCAACCCGGGGTCAGCGCACGGCAGCGGTGATTTATTCAACCCAGGGTCAGCGCACGGCAGCACTCCAACGTAGCGCACGGCAGCGGTGATTTATTCAACCCGGGGTCAGCGCACGGCAGCGGTGATTTATTCAACCCGGGGTCGGCAACGTCTTGGCTGCTTGTCGCAGTCTTTTTCGAGCCCTACAGACGTGTAACCAGGTGACGCATATATATATATATAATGTGTTCATTTACATCAATACTGATACAATAAATAATCCAAAACTAGATAGCAAACATATATAAAAGTGTAAAAATAATCCAGTGACACGATTCAAATCTACTGTTCATATAATATAAAAATGGGTATTTCATATATTACCATAAAAAAAACGCATTAAAGACGCGTCATTGATGAGTGAATAATACGGGTGAACGTGATGTGAATAATTAAAAATCAAAGAACATTCTCACATGGTAAATGGACGACTGGACCGCCGCGGCGTACACACTGGGCAATACTGCAATACTAGCATCTCTCGCCAGACGCGGTCATGCACCGCACCGAACTCCTGCGAGAAATGCAATTTAGTGTCGCAGCTGAGAGACTATAACAAAAATGTCTGCCGGTCTCCACCACCCTAACTGTGCAACTCGCGGGAGTTCGGTGCGGCGCATGGCCGCGTTTCGCGAGAGATGCTAGTATTGCAGCCGAGTCGAAGTGACGCGCATGCGTGTTTGCACAGTGTGTACGCCGGGACGGTCACTTTTTGGGGGTTTCCATTGTGGGGCCACCTCAGGGTGTCTTCATATGCGACATAGCTCCCAATTACCGCTCTCCTAACGCCACGTGGCGCTCCTTCCACTCTGAAGCCTGCCGTGCGCCCAGACATCCGTTTTTGAGCACACGTGGGGTCTTTCTGTAATCTCCAGATTCGGGGCAATAGATTTTCAGTTTTGTTTGGCTGTTAACCCTTAATGTGTTACATAAAAAATAGATTTGAATTTTAAAATCTACAAAAAACTAACTTGTGACAAAAAATAAAATCCCACATGAACTCGCCATACCCCTCACGGAATCCAAATGCGTAACATTTTTTAGACATTTATATCCCAGACTTCTTCTCACGCTTTAGGGCCCCTAAAATGCCAGGGCAGTATTTTGACCCCATTTTGGAAATTACCCCATTTTGGAAAGAAGACACCCCAAGGTATTCGCTGAGGGGCATATTGAGTCCATGAAAGATTGACATTTTTGTCCCAAGTTAGCGGAAAGGGAGACTGTGAGAAAATACAAAAAAAAATCAATTTCCGCTAACTTGTGCCAAAAAAAAAAATAAAATTATATGAACTCGCCATGCCCCTCATTGAATACCTTGGGGTGTCTTCTTTCCAAAATGGGGTCACATGTGGGGTATTTATACTGCCCTGGCATTTTAGGGGCCCGAAAGCGTGAGAAGAAGTCTGGGATCCAAATGTCTAAAAATGCCCTCCTAAAAGGAATTTGGGCCGCTTGCGCATCTAGGCTGCAAAAAAGTGTCACATCTGGTATCGCCGTACTCAGGAGAAGTTGGGCAATGTCATTTTACATATACCCATGCTGGGTGAGAAATATCTCTGTCAAATGCCACCTTTGTATAAAAAAATGGGAAAAGTTGTCTTTTGCCGAGATATTTCTCTCACCCAGCATGGGTATATGTAAAATGACCCCCCAAAACACATTCCCCAACTTCTCCTGAGTACGGCGATACCAGATGTGTCACACTTTTTTGCAGCCTAGATGTGCAAAGCGGCCCAAATTCCTTTTAGGAGGGCAATTTTAGACATTAGGGCCCCTAAAATGCCAGGGCAGTATAACTACCCCACAAGTGACCCCATTTTGGAACAAAGACACCCCAAGGTATTTCGTGCTGGGCATACTGAGTTCATGGAAGTTTTTATTTTTTGTCACAAGTTAGTGGAATATGAGACTTTGTAAGGAAAAAATAAAATAAAAAAAATCATCATTTTCCGCTAACTTGTGACAAAAAATAAAAACTTCTATGAACTCACTATGCCCATCAGCGAATACCTTAGGGTGTCTACTTTCCGAAATGGGGTCATTTGTGATGATGTTACATCTACACCCGGCGCAGGCGCACTGAGGAAGGAGCGGCCGAGCGAGGTCCTCTCAGTGCGCCTGCGCCGACTGAAGACTGGTACGGCGTGGGCGCAAGATTTGGAACGCAGACCGGGCCAGCTGGAGGAGCAGAGCGCTCACTGGGCCTGTCAATCAACAGGAGGAGGGGGCGTTTTTTGGAAAGGAGGATGCGGCGGCTACCAGCAAGTAACCGCCTACTTACTGATAGAGAGCTCATTTACATATTATAAAAGTGCCGTTTTTAAAGAAACTAAACCACAGAAAAATGTAAGAGCCCTATATAGTGGGAAAAAAATGTCACTATAAGGATTTTAATTAGCCCAAAAATGAAAAATGACTTTTAGGAGGGTGACAGAAGCCCTTTAAGGCACTAGACAAAAATATAAACTCAACCCTTTCGGTTTTGCTCCCATTTTGCAGGAGCTGAAGATGTGAAACCTTTTGTACGGACAGAACAGACCGTTACTCTCGGATACTGGTCAGGGAGCGCTTCTCCTTTGCCGCGATGATCCGTCCCACCTCACGGGTGGCAGATCCCGGTGCTGATCAGACAGCAGGAGTATTGCACAGGTCACGACTCTCTGGACTGGATTCCCGTTGGGGTGCACCACGTCTTACCATCCCTTCCAGAGATCAGGAACACGTGGTGACTCCTTGACGGTGTCTGGGGGATCCAGTGTAGCACTGGGGCCACCCCAAACCTGGCCACTGCATTTAACCACCACTGCTGAACCCTGCCCCCCCCCCCCATGATAATATTACGGGGACATTATAACGCTCTATATCGGCTCTTCAGTGTAGTAGATTCGGAGCAGGTTCTGGTCCATAGTCGCTGCTTCAATTCTTTATACGGTTCCTCGGTGGAGGTGGTAATGGCGGTTCTTCTGAAGCTCGTTACGGTCACCTGGCTGCTGTTCATTTAGACCACTCTCCTCACACAGCCTTCACAAAACTGTGCTGCTGGCAGTGCTCGCTCCTTGGGGGTGGGTCCTCGATTTCCTCACCATAAGGTATGCTCCCTCAGCTCCTCCCACATGGTGTGGCCCCTCCTACTTTTAACAGCATGGTGTCTACAGACCCCACCCACGTCAAATGAGCCGTCTCCATTCTGCAACAGCCGGACCCCAAGTGTCGGCCTCGCGCCGCTGTCTGATCAGCCTCTGCTCTCTGTTTTCAGCCGAGAAGGTCAGCTCGCTGGGGAAAAACTGGCACCGATTCTGCCTGAAATGTGAACTCTGCAGTAAGATCCTGTCAGCTGGGGGCCACGCCGAGGTAAGAGCTCCTCAGGGCCCAAACAGACTACACTGACTGTATGACCCCCCCGCCCAAACAGACTACACTGACTGTATGACCCCCCCCTCAGGCTGAGTACAGGGGCCCCTCTGATGTCTCCACCCCCCTCGGGCTGAGTACAGGGGCCCCTCTGATGTCTCCACCCCCCTCGGGCTGGGTACAGGGGCCCCTCTGATGTCTCCACCCCCCTCGGGCTGGGTACAGGGGCCCCTCTGATGTCTCCACCCCCCTCAGGCTGGGTACAGGGGCCCCTCTGATGTCTCCACCCCCCTCAGGCTGGGTACAGGGGCCCCTCTGATGTCTCCACCCCCCCTCAGGCTGGGTACAGGGCCCCTCTGATGTCTCCACCCCCCCTCGGGCTGGGTACAGGGGCCCCTCTGATGTCTCCACCCCCCCCTCGGGCTGGGTACAGGGGCCCCCTCTGATGTCTCCACCCCCCCCTCGGGCTGGGTACAGGGGCCCCCTCTGATGTCTCCACCCCCCTCAGGCTGGGTACAGGGGCCCCCTCTGATGTCTCCACCCCCCTCAGGCTGGGTACAGGGGCCCCCTCTGATGTCTCCACCCCCCTCAGGCTGGGTTCAGGGGCCCCCTCTGATGTCTCCACCCCCCTCAGGCTGGGTACAGGGGCCCCCTCTGATGTCTCCACCCCCCTCAGGCTGGGTACAGGGGCCCCCTCTATGTCTCCACCCCCCTCAGGCTGGGTACAGGGGCCCCCTCTGATGTCTCCACCCCCCTCAGGCTGGGTACAGGGGCCCCCTCTGATGTCTCCACCCCCCTCAGGCTGGGTACAGGGGCCCCCTCTGATGTCTCCACCCCCCTCAGGCTGGGTACAGGGGCCCCCTCTGATGTCTCCACCCCCCTCAGGCTGGGTACAGGGGCCCCCTCTGATGTCTCCACCCCCCTCAGGCTGGGTACAGGGCCCCCCTCTGATGTCTCCACCCCCCTCAGGCTGGGTACAGGGCCCCCCTCTGATGTCTCCACCCCCCTCAGGCTGGGTACAGGGCCCCCCTCTGATGTCTCCACCCCCCTCAGGCTGGGTACAGGGCCCCCCTCTGATGTCTCCACCCCCCTCAGGCTGGGTACAGGGGCCCCCTCTGATGTCTCCACCCCCCCCTCAGGCTGGGTACAGGGGCCCCCTCTGATGTCTATCACCCCCCCTCAGGCTGGGTACAGGGGCCCCCTCTGATGTCTCCACCCCCCTCGGGCTGGGTACAGCATTTGAGTTGTTCCCCGGTTGTCGCCCCTCCCCCTCCATCATACATGTGGAGACCTGTGCACCCGGCACACAATGGAGAATCGTTATCCCTGAGACAAATAAGAGCTGCAGATCCAAGACAAAGGCTCGATCCCCGGTGTTACATAGGACTGCAGATGACATCTACTACATTATCTGTACTCAGAGAGCTGTCACTGTGTTATCTGTGGTGTTACATAGGACTGCAGGTGACATCTACTACATTATCTGTACTCAGAGAGTTATCACTGTGTTATCTGTGGTGTTACATAGGACTGCAGATATCATCTACTACATTATCTGTACTCAGAGAGCTATCACTGTGGTGTTACATAGGACTGCAGGTGACATCTACTACATTATCTGTACTCAGAAAGTAATCGCTGTGTTATCTGTTGTGTTACATAGGACTGCAGGTGACATCAACTACATTATCTGTACTCAGAGTTATCACTGTGTTATCTGTGGTGTTACATAGGACTGCAGGTGACATCTACTACATGATCTGTACTCAGAGAGTTATCCCTGTGTTATCTGTGGTGTTACATAGGACTGCAGGTGACATCTACTACATTATCTGTACTCAGAGAGCTATCACTGTGTTATCTGTGGTGTTACATAGGACTGCAGGTGACATATACTACAGGATCTGTACTCAGAGACCTATCCTGTGTTATCTGTGGTGTTACATAGGACTGCTGGTAATCTATGACTGGTGAGGGGCAGTGTTATGGGTTGTAATGGAGGACATCACCTGCCATATGTGATCTCCTCCACAGTGAAGATAACGCATTTTAGGCCTGTGTTGATCCTTTGCTTGGCCGTTTTTTTGGGTTTCAGTGTAGTTTGAATTCTGATGATTATATGGGGGGGGGGGGGTGCAGATTGTATGGGGGGGGTGTGTGCAGATTGTATAGGGGGGGGTGTGTGCAGATTGTATAGGGGGGGGTGTGTGCAGATTGTATAGGGGGGGGTGTGTGCAGATTGTATAGGGGGGGGTGCGCAGATTGTATGGGGGGGGTGCGTGCAGATTGTATAGGGGGGGGTGTGCAGATTGTATAGGGGGGGTGTGTGCAGATTGTATGGGGGGGGTGTGTGCAGATTGTATGGGGGGGGTGTGTGCAGATTGTATAGGGGGGGGTGTGTGCAGATTGTATAGGGGGGGGGTGCGCAGATTGTATAGGGGGGGTGTGCGCAGATTGTATAGGGGGGTGCGCAGATTGTATAGGGGGGTGTGCGCAGATTGTATAGGGGGTGTGTGCGTAGATTATAGGGGGTGTGCGCAGATTGAATAGGAGGGGGGGTGCAGATTGTATAGGGGGGTGTGCGCAGATTGTATAGGGGGGGTGTGTGCAGATTGTATAGGGGGGGTGTGTGCAGATTGTATAGGGGGGGTGTGTGCAGATTGTATAGGGGGGGTGTGTGCAGATTGTATAGGGGGGGGTGTGTGCAGATTGTATAGGGGGGGGTGTGCGCAGATTGTATAGGGGGGGTGTGCGCAGATTGTATAGGGGGGGTGTGCGCAGATTGTATAGGGGGGGTGTGCGCAGATTGTATAGGGGGTGTGTGCGTAGATTATAGGGGGTGTGCGCAGATTGAATAGGAGGGGGGGTGCAGATTGTATAGGGGGGGTGCAGATTGTATAGGGGGGGTGTGCGCAGATTGTATAGGGGGGTGTGTGCAGATTGTATAGGGGGGGTGTGCGCAGATTGTATAGGGGGGTGTGCGCAGATTGTATAGGGGGGGTGTGTGCAGATTGTATAGGGGGGGGGTGTGCGCTGATTGTATAGGGGGGTGTGTGCAGATTGTATAGGGGGGGTGTGTGCAGATTGTATAGGGGGGGTGTGCGCAGATTGTATAGGGGGGGTGTGCGCAGATTGTATAGGGGGTGGGTGCGCAGATTGTATAGGGGGGGGTGTGCGCAGATTGTATAGGGGGGGGTGTGCGCAGATTGTATAGGGGGTGGGTGCGCAGATTGTATAGGGGGTGGGTGCGCAGATTGTATAGGGGGGTGCGCAGATTGTATAGGGGGGGTGTGCGCAGATTGTATAGGGTGTGTGTGTGCAGATTGTATAGGGGGTGTGTGCGCAGATTGTATAGGGGGGGGGTGCGCAGATTGTATAGGGGGGGTGTGCGCAGATTGTATAGGGGGGGTGTGCGCAGATTGTATAGGGGGGGTGTGCGTGCAGATTGTATAGGGGGTGTGTGCGTAGATTATAGGGGGTGTGCGCAGATTGAATAGAGGGGGGGGTGCAGATTGTATAGGGGGGGTGCGCAGATTGTATAGGGGGGGTGTGCGCAGATTGTATAGGGGGGTGTGCGCAGATTGTATGGGGGGGGTGTGCGCAGATTGTATGGGGGGGGTGTGCGCAGATTGTATAGGGTGTGTGTGCGCAGATTGTATAGGGTGTGTGTGCGCAGATTGTATAGGGTGTGTGTGCGCAGATTGTATAGGGTGTGTGTGCGCAGATTGTATAGGGGGTGTGTGTGCAGATTGTATAGGGGGGGTGTGCGCAGATTGTATAGGGGGGGGGTGTGCGCAGATTGTATAGGGGGGTGTGTGCGCAGATTGTATAGGGGTGTGTGCGCAGATTGTATAGGGGTGTGTGCGCAGATTGTATAGGGGTGTGTGCGCAGATTGTATAGGGGTGTGTGCGCAGATTGTATAGGGGTGTGTGCGCAGATTGTATAGGGGTGTGTGCACAGATTGTATAGGGAGGGGGTGCGCAGATTGTATAGGGAGGGGTGCGCAGATTGTATAGGGAGGGGGTGCGCGCAGATTGTATAGGGGGGGGTGCGCAGATTGTATAGGGGGGGGTGCGCAGATTGTATAGGGGGGGTGTGCGCAGATTGTATAGGGGGGGTGTGCGCAGATTGTATAGGGGGGGTGTGCGCAGATTGTATAGGGGGGGTGTGCGCAGATTGTATAGGGGGGGTGTGCGCAGATTATAGGGGGGGTGCAGATTGTATAGTAGGGGGGGTGCAGATTGTATAGGAGGGGGGGTGCAGATTGTATAGGAGGGGGGGTGCAGATTGTATAGGAGGGGGGGTGCGCAGATTGTATAGGGGGGTGTGCGCAGATTGTATAGGGGGGTGTGCGCAGATTGTATAGGGGGGGTGTGCGCAGATTGTATAGGGGGGGTGTGCGCAGATTGTATAGGGGGGGGTGTGCGCAGATTGTATAGGGGGGGGTGTGCGCAGATTGTATAGGGGGGTGTGTGCGCAGATTGTATAGGGGGGGTGTGCGCAGATTGTATAGGGGGGGGGTGTGCGCAGATTGTATAGGGGGGGGGTGTGCGCAGATTGTATAGGGGGGGGGTGTGCGCAGATTGTATAGGGGGGGTTGTGCGCAGATTGTATAGGGGGGGTGTGCGCAGATTGTATAGGGGGGGTGTGCGCAGATTGTATAGGGGGGGTGTGCGCAGATTGTATAGGGGGGGTGTGCGCAGATTGTATAGGGGGGGTGTGCGCAGATTGTATAGGGGGGGTGTGCGCAGATTGTATAGGGGGGGTGTGCGCAGATTGTATAGGGGGGGTGTGCGCAGATTGTATAGGGGGGGGTGTGCGCAGATTGTATAGGGGGGGTGTGCGCGCAGATTGTATAGGGGGGGTGTGCGCAGATTGTATAGGGGGGGTGTGCGCAGATTGTATAGGGGGGGGGTGCGCAGATTGTATAGGGGGGGTGTGCGCAGATTGTATAGGGGGGGGGTGTGCGCAGATTGTATAGGGGGGGGGTGCGCAGATTGTATAGGGGGGGTGTGCGCAGATTGTATAGGGGGGGTGTGCGCAGATTGTATAGGGGGGGTGTGCGCAGATTGTATAGGGGGGGTGTGCGCAGATTGTATAGGGGGGGGTGCGCAGATTGTATAGGGGGGGTGCGCAGATTGTATAGGGGGGTGTGCGCAGATTGTATAGGGGGGGTGTGCGCAGATTGTATAGGGGGGGGTGTGCGCAGATTGTATAGGGGGGGGTGTGCGCAGATTGTATAGGGGGGGGGTGCGCAGATTGTATAGGGGGGGGTGCGCAGATTGTATAGGGGGGTGCGCGCAGATTGTATGGGGGGTGCGCGCAGATTGTATAGGGGGTGCGCGCAGATTGTATAGGGGGGGTGTGCGCAGATTGTATAGGGGGGGTGTGCGCAGATTATAGGGGGGTGCGCAGATTGTATGGGGGGGTGTGCGCAGATTGTATAGGGGGGGTGCATATTTCTGAGATGGGTCAAAGCAATTCATAAAGAAAAGAAGGACCGGATGGTTTAACCCCTTCCTGCGCACCATGGCGCGGGATCTAGGAGCACTGGATGTCAGGAAGACGTGAAGCCGTCTATTCGCTGCGGACTACGAGATGTGCGGACGGTGGAGTAGATGCAGCGCAGGTAACTCCTACTACGTTATAATGAGCTATTCAGCTCTGCTGCATCTGTGGAGATGTCGGGGGCTGGGGGAGAACAGTGGGGACTTCTTGGCAGCGGAGCTCCTCTTGATGCAGGAAATTCCTGATTAATGTAGAAGTCTGACAACTCAGGAAGGAACTTAAAATAACGTGGCCCCCCCCCCTCCGGCCGCAGGAATGTGGGAGAATGTCCGCTGCCGGGGGATGGGATGCCAGGGCTGGGGGCCCATGTGGCACAGACCTCTGGAGATACAGACACTCCCTATTCTGGAGTTAAGGACAGTGTCTTGTCCCTCCGTGCACAGAGATGTGTCCCACAAGGCTGCGCGCTGTCACCCCCTCCATCATTCTGCTGCCAGTGACCTGATTCTCTGTGCGGCCGGGAACGGGGTGACATTGTCTGTGTGTAATGAAGCCTGGAGCGCAACCACGTCAGGAATGTGGAGGCAACAACCCGCTGCCCCCAGTCAGACAAACTGGGTACTCTCCCGTGGGCTCTGTACTGAGATCTCCTCTCATCCCGTGTCCCGGCCTCTGGCTCTCCTCTCGTCCCCTCCCGTGTCCCGGCCTCTGGCTCTCCTCTCGTCCCCCTCCCGTGTCCCGGCCTCTGGCTCTCCTCTCGTCCCCTCCCGTGTCCCGGCCTCTGGCTCTCCTCTCGTCCCCTCCCGTGTCCCGGCCTCTGGATCTCCCCTCGTCCCCTCCCGTGTCCCGGCCTCTGGCTCTCCCCTCGTCCCCTCCCGTGTCCCGGCCTCTGGCTCTCCCCTCGTCCCCTCCCGCGTCCCGGCCTCTGGCTCTCCCCTCGTCCCCTCCCGTGTCCCGGCCTCTGGCTCTCCCCTCGTCCCCTCCCGCGTCCCGGCCTCTGGCTCTCCCCTCGTCCCCTCCCGCGTCCGGCCTCTGGCTCTCCCCTCGTCCCCTCCCGCGTCCCCGGCCTCTGGCTCTCCCCTCGTCCCCTCCCGCGTCCCGGCATCTGGCTCTCCTCTCGTCCCCTACCGGTTCCCGGCCTCTGGCTCTCCTCTCGTCCCCCTCCCGCGTCCCGGCCTCTGGCTCTCCCCTCGTCCCCCTCCCGTGTCCCAGGCTCTGTACTGTGCTCTCGTCCCCTCCCGTTGTCCCGGCCTCTGGCTCTCCCCCTCGTCCCCTCCCGTGTCCCGGCCTCTGGCTTCCCCTCGTCCCCTCCCGTGTCCCCGGCCTCTGGATCTCCCCTCGTCCCCTCCCGTGTCCCGGCCTCTGGCTCTCCTCTCGTTCCGGCCTCTGGTCTCTCCCCTCGTCCCCTCCCGCGTCCCGGCCTCTGGCTCTCCCTCGTCCCCTCCCGCGTCCCGGCCTCTGGCTCTCCCCTCGTCCCATCCCGCGTCCCGGCCTCTGGCTCTCCCGCTCTGGTCCCCTCCCGCGTCCCGGCCTCTGGCTCTCCCCTCGCCCCCTCCCGTGTCCCGGCCTCTGGCTCTCCCCTCGCCCCCTCCCGTGTCCCGCGCTCTGGCTCTCCCCTCGCCCCCTCCCGTGTCCCGGCCTCTGGCTCTCCCCTCGCCCCCTCCCGTGTCCCGGCCTCTGGCTCTCCCCTCGCCCCCTCCCGTGTCCCGGCCTCTGGCTCTCCCCTCGCCCCCTCCCGTGTCCCGGCCTCTGGCTCTCCCCTCGCCCCCTCCCGTGTCCCGGCCTCTGGCTCTCCCCTCGCCCCCTCCCGTGTCCCGGCCTCTGGCTCTCCCCTCGCCCCATCCCGTGTCCCGGCCTCTGGCTCTCCCCTCGCCCCCTCCCGCGTCCCGGCCTCTGGCTCTCCCCTCGTTCCCCTCCCGCGTCCCGGCCTCTGGCTCTCCCCTCGTCCCCTCCCGCGTCCCGGCCTCTGGCTCTCCCCTCGCCCCCTCCCGCGTCCCGGCCTCTGGCTCTCCCCTCGCCCCCTCCCCTGTCCCGGCCTCTGGCTCTCCCCGTGTCCCGGGCCTCTGGCTCTCCCCTCGTCCCCTCCCGCGTCCCGGCCTCTGGCTCTCCCCTCGTCCCCTCCCGCGTCCCGGCCTCTGGCTCTCCCCTCGTCCCCTCCCGCGTCCTGTCCCGTGCTCTGATTATAATGTGTTTTGTCTTTTCTCCAGCACGATGGGCGGCCATACTGTCATAAACCCTGCTATGCTGTTCTCTTTGGTCCTAAAGGTAAGTTCCGTGCAGTCTCTGCTCAGTGACATGGCGCTATTTTCCTCTGTAGCACCTGCCGTTACCAGGCATGTAGCGGTGTGTGTGTGTGTGTGTGTGTGTGTGTGGGGGGGGGGGGGTGTGATCTCTTTAGCGCCCATGCCTCAGGTCAGGCTTCGTTTCGTGGCCACCGGTCAAGCCTTGTTATCAGCCCCTGACTCTGCCGTAGCATGGAAAGAATGTGACCTTATCTACCACAAAGTAAAGGATGGACAGAGGGTCGCTGCTTATAATAGACACGGTCACCCTGACATACTCCACTCACAGAGACTGTATTCCCACCCTCATCCCTCCGGAACGCCGGGCCCCCTGACCTGTGCTCAGAGCTCAAAGCCGGGCCCCCCGAGTGTTATGCTGACAGTAGCTGTATGCGGGCTGTGCGCTGTTGCCATTATAGGGGTGGGGGGTGAATCGGGCATGTTGACATCCCAGTAGAAGCTGGTCTGAAGAAGGGCAGGGGGTCCCCATTAAGTTACACCCCCTTGTCTATATTAATGGGTGCTTGCTGTACGCGGGGGGCTGGCTCTGTATGAGGCGCAGGATCGGGCCTCGCGTCGTCACTGATCCGGTGTCGTTGTCTTCTCCAGGTGTGAACATCGGTGGTGCCGGCTCCTACATCTATGATATGGCTCTGCGAGCTCCGGAGAGACCACCTCTACCCTCTGGGTATACCCACACCAACTTCTCACCTGACAGAGCACCCAGCAGAGGTGACCCACCCGGGGGGATCGGGCCGCTCCTGTGCACTGGGGTCACCCACATTCTGCACGTGCGCTGTAGTGTGTTGCCCTCGGTTGTCAGCGGCGCAGTGATTGACAGGAGTATTACTCTCTCCGTTTCCTGCAGTTGTGGCGCCCACACGAACATTCGCGGGGGAGACGGCGCTGTGTCAAGGCTGCAGCAAGCCGGTCTACTTTGGTGAGTGTGGGTAATGATGGGAGTTGTGGTTCCAGATTCGCCCGGGGCCTGACGGCTGCTTGTCTTTGCAGCTGAGAAGGTGATGTCACTGGGCAGGAACTGGCATCGCCCGTGTCTCCGTTGTCAGCGCTGCAACAAGACCCTGACTGCGGGCGGCCATGCTGAGGTGAGGATAGCCTGTTCTCTGGTATCAGCCGATGCATGAGGGCACACCGCCGGGGAGGGCGTCTCCCCCCGACCTCCCCTATTAGTTATGGCTGGCGGTACGTGTAGCGTCGCAGGTGCTCTGTGCTCTTCAGTGTGACTGACGCCCGCTTCTCTCCTTGCAGCACGATGGCCTCCCTTACTGCCATATCCCCTGCTACGGGCATCTCTTTGGACCGAAAGGTGAGTGTCGGTACGCTGTGTCCAGGCAGATGTCGGCCCACCGCAGCTTACTGGTCCAGTGTGGGCCCCAGTACATCTACTCAATCAGCAGAAATCTGAACTTACAACTCCCACTTCAGCTGGAACTCTGTGCTCTGCTCACAGGTGTGAATATCGGGGACGTGGGCTGTTACCTGTACGACCCTCTGATAGGAAACGAGGCGCGGGGCGAGAAGTGATCAGGTAACGGCATCTGACCATTCCTGGAGGGCGGTGATGTCACCTCCTGTATAATATAACTGATATCTGGAGAGCGGTGATGTCACCTCCTGCATAATATCACTGATATCTGGAGAGCGGTGATGTCACCTCCTGTATAATATAACTGATATCTGGAGAGCGGTGATGTCACCTCCTGTATAATATAACTGATATCTGGAGAGCGGTGATGTCACCTCCTGTATAATATAACTGATATCTGGAGAGCGGTGATGTCACCTCCTGCATAATATCACTGATATCTGGAGAGCGGTGATGTCACCTCCTGTATAATATAACTGATATCTGGAGAGCGGTGATGTCACCTCCTGTATAATATAACTGATATCTGGAGAGCGGTGATGTCACCTCCTGTATAATATAACTGATATCTGGAGAGCGGTGATGTCACCTCCTGCATAATATCACTGATATCTGGAGAGCGGTGATGTCACCTCCTGTATAATATAACTGATATCTGGAGAGCGGTGATGTCACCTCCTGTATAATATAACTGATATCTGGAGAGCGGTGATGTCACCTCCTGTATAATATAACTGATATCTGGAGAGCGGTGATGTCTTCTCCTGTATAATATAACTGATATCTGGAGAGCGGTGATGTCACCTCCTGTATAATATAACTGATATCTGGAGAGCGGTGATGTCACCTCCTGTATAATATAACTGATATCTGGAGGGCAGTGATGTCACCTCCTGTATAATATAACTGATATCTGGAGACCGGTGATGTCACCTCCTGTATAATATAACTGATATCTGGAGAGCGGTGATGTCACCTCCTGTATAATATAACTGATATCTGGAGAGCGGTGATGTCACCTCCTGTATAATATAACTGATATCTGGAGAGCAGTGATGTCACCTCCTGTATAATATAACTGATATCCGGAGAGCGGTGATGTCACCTCCTGTATAATATAACTGATATCTGGAGAGCAGTGATGTCACCTCCTGTATAATATAACTGATATCTGGAGGGCGGTGATGTCACTGTTGTATTGTATAATGTGTTGATGTGTCTTTTCTGGATATTTTACAGATCTTTCTGGAAGTTGCCGTTCCTCCTTGTTAACCCTTCTCTGCTGGAATGCAGTGCACCCTGGGAACCTGTTAGTCTATCGGTGGCTGTAGATCCCCATGGAATTATAGTGGGAGCGTCGGCAGCGCTCGTGTCACTTGTGTCATCTTCCCTGAACTTATCTGCCGGATGACAGCAGCCCCTGGAGAGGAGGGGGTTAACCTGCATTTAGGGGAGGCACGAGGTGTGGACGGTGCCTCAGTTATAGTTCATATATATGCACAGGAGCTCCCCCTGCTGGAGCCACGCTGCGACTTGCACATGTTGTATAATAGCTCATATATCACTTGTATCGCCTGACACGGGGAGACCGGACGGCACGCTCCGAGACCCAGTAAAGTTCTCCACTATCCCTGCAGTCTCCTGTATGTAACGGTCTTGTACTGGATGTAGCGCCCCCTTTAGTCTCCTGTATGTAACGGTCTTGTACTGGATGTAGCGCCCCCTGCAGTCTCCTGTGTCCTGGTCTCATTTTGGATCTGGCGCTCCCTGTAGTCTCCTGTGTGTCGTGGTCTCGTTGTTGTTCTGGCGCCCCCTGCAGTCTCCTGTGTGTCGTGGTCCCATTTTAGATCTGGCGCCCCCTGCAGTCTCCTGTGTGTCGTGGTCTTGTTTTGAATGTGGCGCCCCCTACAGTCTCCTGTGTCCTGGTCTCATTTTGGATCTGGCGCCCCCTGTAGTCTCCTGTGTCGTGGTCTCACTGTGGTTCTGGCACCCCCTACATTCTCCTGTGTGTCATGGTCTCACTTTAGATCTGGCGCCCCCTGCAGTCTCCTGTGTGTCGTGGTCTTGTTTTGGATCTGGTGCCCCCTGCAGTCTCCTGTGTGTCGTGGTCTCGTTGTGGTTC
Organism: Bufo gargarizans; assembly: GCF_014858855.1. Taxonomy (NCBI): domain Eukaryota; kingdom Metazoa; phylum Chordata; class Amphibia; order Anura; family Bufonidae; genus Bufo; species Bufo gargarizans. Next base: position 537,973,187 of record NC_058083.1, on the reverse strand, counting down.
TGGCACCCCCTACATTCTCCTGTGTGTCATGGTCTCACTTTAGATCTGGCGCCCCCTGCAGTCTCCTGTGTGTCGTGGTCTTGTTTTGGATCTGGCGCCCCCTGCAGTCTCCTGTGTATCCTGGTCTTGTACAGCGCAGAACTCCACCATTCCTCTACAGGCCGTCCCTTCAGTTCTGTATTCAGGTCACATGACGTCCGTATATTTCCTCTTTTATTTACGAGGTTTTCTTTTGCACAAAACAGTGGAAAACAGAGAAACCATAAAAACCTTCCATCCATGTTCACACTTGGTTCAGAGCTGCTTGTTTTATTATGCATTCATTGCGCCTCCTTGAGAGCCTAGTCCGCAATCAGCGGGGCAGCGCGCCCATGTTCACTAGTCCGCAATCAGCGGGGCAGCACGCACCGTTTCATGGGTCACTCCCCCTTTTTCAGGCGTTCTCATTTTTAAAATTGTAAATCACATGATGAAAATCATAAAGTCCAAAACTTCTCAACCGTATAAAACCTCATTACAGTAAAAGTTATAATGGAGGGCGCCAGCGCCACGGCGATTAGATAATGGAGGGCGCCAGCGCCACGGCGATTAGATAATAGAGGGCGCCAGTGACACGCCGATTAGATGGTAGTCTATGCTGCCAGTGACACGCCGATTAGATGGTAGACTATGCTGCCAGTGACACGCCGATTAGATGGTAGTCTATGCTGCCAGCGACACGCCGATTAGATGGTAGTCTATGCTGCCAGCGACACGCCGATTAGATGGTAGTCTATGCTGCCAGCGACACGCCGATTAGATGGTAGTCTATGCTGCCAGCGACACGCCGATTAGATGGTAGTCTATGCTGCCAGCGACACGCCGATTAGATGGTAGTCTATGCTGCCAGTGACACGCCGATTAGATGGTAGACTATGCTGCCAGCGATACGTAGATGAATAATAGATGCCACCAGATGGTAGACAGAGGCAGACTGAATGGCTTAAAGGCCTTGGGCTGTTCTTCCAGCTTTGGCACCACAAGTGAAGGTAACTTATACCGCCTCCCCTTTGGTGCTCCCAGTAATTATAATGCCCCCCCCCCCCTATGGTGCTTCCAGTAGTTATAATGCCCCCCCCCCCCATGGTGCTTCCAGTAGTTATAATGCCCCCCCCCATGGTGCTTCCAGTAGTTATAATGCCCCCCCCCCCCCATGGTGCTTCCAGTAGTTATAATGCCCCCCCCTATGGTGCTTGACAAAGGGGTTGTGACCCTTGAAACGTTGTGTGCTGTGCCGATTGTGGACTATGCTCTCAAAAGAATACCAGTCACGTGCACAAGGGGCGCAATAAATACATAATAAAGCAGTCGACTCTGAACGAAATGTGGACGTAACATGGATTTTCTGCTTGATGTACCAGAAAACCTTACAAAAGTGGAAGCGACATATACTGATGTAATGTGGACCTGAATACAGAGCTGAAGGGGTAGTCTTGTATTGGACACATTGCCCCCATGGAGTCTTGTATTGGACATGGTGCCCCGTAGAGTCTTGTGTTTTACTTGTCTTATGACAGACACAAGGCAGGAATCAATTTCCATTTACTATCCATGAATGAGGCTGCTAATCTGGGAGGGGGTCTGTTGAGTAGCTCAGTCCTCGGGGGCCGGCCATCAGAAGGACTTCTGCTGCTGTAGAACTAGGCGGAGCTCTGGCATTTGGGAGGAAGGAGGAAGATTAGACAATGGCCTATGTTTTACTGATTACAAGCCACAGATCAGTGATTGGCTGATATCTCAAGGACATCCTCATACTACAGGTCATGTGTCCAGGTCATCATCATACATGGGGGAGGGGCTGTTATCTGGTGACTTGTCTGTACCCTGGATGGACACTTCTTATACTACAGGTCATGTGAACCATTATGCATGTGTCTCACCTGACCGGCCGCCCACTGAATTGCTGTCTTCTACATCACCGAAGAAATCTGGCAGAGGGATGTTGTGGATCTCGGGGAGGAGAGCCGCTATCAGTCCACAGATTACCGCCATGAGATTATCACTTGTGACAAAGGTGCCCAGATGTTATCCAGTAATTTCAGCAGTGTAGCAAGTGTCACCCCAATTCTAGCCAAAAACAGTGTAGCCATTGCTGCTCTGTCTGAGAGGAACAAAGAGGAGAGAGAATCAGGGAACAGAGATGGACACCACCACCAGTGCCTCAACTTACACAAGACCATTGCTTGATGGAGCAGAAAGTAACCCCGTAATATGCAGCAGTCTCCTAAATCCCTTTACCATAGATCGGGACACAGAACCCTCTGTAACATCCATACACCAAATGTTCCTTTCTGAGGTGAAGACCAGAGACATAGACCCATCAACTTTGCTCAGATATTGTATATAGATGAGGAGAAAACTGTGAACCCAGACCCCTCATATGATTGAAGAGTCCACCATGACCCAAGACACTTTATATAGATAAAAAGCCTACCATGACCCCAGGCACCTCATATAGATGAGTCCATCATGACCCCAGGCACCTCATATAGATAAAAAGCCTACCATGACCCCAGGCACCTCATATAGATGAGTCCAGCATAACCCCAGGCACCTAATATAGATAAAAAGCCTACCATGACCCCAGGCACCTACTATAGATAAAAAGCCTACCATGACCCCAGGCACCTCATATAGATGAGTCCATCATGACCCCAAGCACCTCATATAGATAAAAAGCCTACCATGACCCCAGGCACCTCATATAGATGAGTCCATCATGACCCCAGGCACCTCATATAGATAAAAAGCCTACCATGACCCCAGGCACCTGATATAGATGAGTCCCTCATGGCCCCAGGCACCTCATATAGATAAAAAGCCTACCATGACCCCAGGCACCTCATAAAGATGTGTCCATCATGACCCCAGGCACCTCATATAGATGAGTCCATCATGACCCCAAGCACCTCATATAGATGAGTCCATCATGACCCCAAGCACCTCATGTAGATGAGTCCATCATGACCCCAGGCACCTAATATAGATGAGTCCATCATGACCCCAGGCACCTCATATAGATAAAAAGCCTACCATGACCCCAGGCACCTCATGGCCCCAAGCACCTCATATAGATGAGTCCATCATGATGCCAGGCACCTCATATAGAGGAGTCCATCATGACCCCAGGCACCTCATATAGATGAGTCCATCATGACCCCAGGCACCTCATATAGATAAAAAGCCTACCATGACCCCAGGCACCTCATATAGATAAAAAGCCTACCATGACCCCAGGCACCTCATATAGATGAGTCCAGCATGACCCCAGGCAACTAATATAGATAAAAAGCCTACCACGACCCCAGGCACCTCATATAGATGAGTCCATCATGGCCCCAAGCACCTCATATAGATGAGTCCATCATGACCCCCAAGCACCTCATATAGATGAGTCCCTCATGGCCCCAGGCACCTCATATAGATGAGTCCATCATGACGCCAGGCACCTCATATAGATGAGTCCATCATGACCCCAGGCACCTCATATAGATGAGTCCCTCATGACGCCAGGCACCTCATATAGATGAGTCCATCATGGCCCCAGGCACCTCATATAGATGAGTCCCTCATGACGCCAGGCACCTCATATAGATGAGTCCCTCATGGGCCCAGGCACCTCATATAGATGAGTCCATCATGACCCCAGGCACCCCATATAGATGTGTCCATCATGACCCCAGGCACCTCATATAGATGAGTCCATCATGACCTCAGGCACCTCATATAGATGTGTCCATCATGACCCCAGGCACCTCATATAGATGAGTCCATCATGACCCCAGGCACCTCATATAGATAAAAAGCCTACCATGACCCCAGGCACCTCATATAGATGAGTCCATCATGACCCCAGGCACCTCATATAGATAAAAAGCCTACCATGACCCCAGGCACCTCATATAGATGAGTCCATCATGACCCCAGGCACCTCATATAGATGAGTCCATCATGACCCCAGGCACCTCATATAGATGAGTCCATCATGACCCCAGGCACCTCATATAGATGAGTCCATCATGACGCCAGGCACCTCATATAAATGAGTCCATCATGACGCCAGGCACCTCATATAGATGAGTCCATCATGGCCCCAGGCACCTCATATAGATGAGTCCCTCATGACGCCAGGCACCTCATATAGATGAGTCCCCTCATGGGCCCAGGCACCTCATATAGATGAGTCCATCATGACCCCAGGCACCCCATATAGATGTGTCCATCATGACCCCAGGCACCTCATATAGATGAGTCCATCATGACCCCAGGCACCTCATATAGATGTGTCCATCATGACCCCAGGCACCTCATATAGATGAGTCCATCATGACCCCAGGCACCTCATATAGATAAAAAGCCTACCATGACCCCAGGCACCTCATATAGATGAGTCCATCATGACCCCAGGCACCTCATATAGATAAAAAGCCTACCATGACCCCAGGCACCTCATATAGATGAGTCCATCATGACCCCAGGCACCTCATATAGATGAGTCCATCATGATCCCAGGCACCTCATATAGATGTGTCCATCATGACCCCAGGCACCTCATATAGATGTGTCCATCATGACCCCAGGCACCTCATATAGATGAGTCCCTCATGACCCCAGGCACCTCATATAGATGAGTCCATCATGACGCCAGGCACCTCATATAGATGAGTCCATCATGACCCCAGGCACCTCATATAGATGAGTCCATCATGGCCCCAGGCACCTCATATAGATGAGTCCATCATGGCCCCAGGCACCTCATATAGATGAGTCCCTCATGACGCCAGGCACCTCATATAGATGAGTCCCTCATGGGCCCAGGCACCTCATATAGATGAGTCCATCATGACCCCAGGCACCCCATATAGATGTGTCCATCATGACCCCAGGCACCTCATATAGATGTGTCCATCATGACCCCAGGCACCTCATATAGATGTGTCCATCATGACCCCAGGCACCTCATATAGATGTGTCCATCATGACCCCAGGCACCTCATATAGACGAGTCCATCATGACCCCAAGCACCTCATATAGATGAGTCCATCATGACCCCAAGCACCTCATATAGATGAGTCCATCATGACCCCAAGCACCTCATATAGATGAGTCCATCATGACCCCAGGCACCTCATATAGATGAGTCCATCATGACCCCAGGCACCTCATATAGATAAAAAGCCTACCATGACCCCAGGCACCTCATATAGATGAGTCCCTCATGGCCCCAGGCACCTCATATAGATAAAAAGCCTACCATGACCCCAGGCACCTCATATAGATGAGTCCATCATGATGCCAGGCACCACATATAGAGGAGTCCATCATGACCCCAGGCACCTCATATAGATAAAAAGCCTACCATGACCCCAGGCACCTCATATAGATGAGTCCAGCATGACCCCAGGCACCTAATATAGATAAAAAGCCTACCATGACCCCAGGCACCTCATATAGATGAGTCCATCATGATCCCAGGCACCTCATATAGATGTGTCCATCATGACCCCAGGCACCTCATATAGATGTGTCCATCATGACCCCAGGCACCTCATATAGATGAGTCCCTCATGACCCCAGGCACCTCATATAGATGAGTCCATCATGACCCCAGGCACCTCATATAGATAAAAAGCCTACCATGACCCCAGGCACCTCATATAGATGAGTCCATCATGATCCCAGGCACCTCATATAGATGTGTCCATCATGACCCCAGGCACCTCATATAGATGTGTCCATCATGACCCCAGGCACCTCATATAGATGAGTCCCTCATGACCCCAGGCACCTCATATAGATGAGTCCATCATGACCCCAGGCACCTCATATAGATGTGTCCTTCATGACCCCAGGCACCTCATATAGATGTGTCCATCATGACCCCAGGCACCTCATATAGATGAGTCCATCATGACCCCAGGCACCTCATATAGATGTGTCCATCATGACCCCAGGCACCTCATATAGATGAGTCCATTATGACCCCAAGCACCTCTTATAGATGAGTCCATCATGACCCCAGGCACCTAATATAGATGAGTCCATCATGACCCCAGGCACCTCATATAGATAAAAAGCCTACCATGACCCCAGGCACCTCATATAGATGAGTCCCTCATGGCCCCAAGCACCTCATATAGAGGAGTCCATCATGACCCCAGGCACCTCATATAGATGAGTCCATCATGACCCCAGGCACCTCATATAGATAAAAAGCCTACCATGACCCCAGGCACCTCATATAGATAAAAAGCCTACCATGACCCCAGGCACCTCATATAGATGAGTCCAGCATGACCCCAGGCACCTAATATAGATAAAAAGCCTACCATGACCCCAGGCACCTCATATAGATGAGTCCATCATGACCCCAAGCACCTCATATAAATGAGTCCATCATGACCCCAGGCACCTCATATAGATAAAAAGCCTACCATGGCCCCAGGCACCTCATATAGATAAAAAGCCTTCCATGACCCCAGGCACCTCATATAGATAAAAAGCCTACCACGACCCCAGGCACCTCATATAGATGAGTCCATCATGACCCCAAGCACCTCATATAGATGAGTCCATCATGACCCCAAGCACCTCATATATATGAGTCCCTCATGGCCCCAGGCACCTCATATAGATGAGTCCATCATGACCCCAGGCACCTCATATAGATGAGTCCATCATGACCCCAGGCACCTCATATAGATAAAAAGCCTACCATGACCCCAGGCACCTCATATAGATGAGTCCAGCATGACCCCAGGCACCTAATATAGATAAAAAGCCTACCATGACCCCAGGCACCTCATATAGATGAGTCCCTCATGGCCCCAGGCACCTCATATAGATGAGTCCATCATGATGCCAGGCACCTCATATGGATGAGTCCATCATGACCCCAGGCACCTCATATAGATGAGTCCATCATGACCCCAGGCACCTCATATAGATGAGTCCATCATGATGCCAGGCACCTCATATAGATGAGTCTATCATGATGCCAGGCAAGTTTGGGTTAGTCAGGGAAAATAAAGGGAAAGTTAGTTTGAAAAACTTTTATTGCATCACCCTAAGTTAGGGTTTCTGGGGTCCACAGCACAGCTGTGTGACCCTAGACCCCCCAGGGGTGCTGCTGCTTGCCCTACCCCCCCCAACTTTTTTGGGCTGCAGGATTTTTATTTAATTTTTTTATGGTTTATCAGCGGTTTTGAATTTGTGGTCGTAAACTGCTGTATCAGTAAAAGGGAGGCCGCAGAAGGAAAGGACCAACATGGTTTCTGGAAGGCCGATTTTGATGGCCTTTTTTATTGACACCATGTCCCTTTTGAAGCCCCCTGATGCCCCCCTAGAGTAAAAACTCCACAAAAGAGACCCATGTAAGAAACTACACCCCTCAAGGTATTCAAAACTGATTATACAAACTTTATTAACCCTTTAGGTGTTCCTCAACAGTTAATGGCAAATGGAGATGAAATTTTAGAATTTAAATTTTTGGTAACCTTGCCTCACAAAAATGTAATATAGAGCAACGAAAAATCATGTGTACCCTAAAAATAGTCCTAACAAAACCGCCACCTTATCCCGTAGTTTCAAAAATGGGGTCATTTTTATGGAGTTTCTACTCCAGGGGGGTTGAAACAGGACACGGTGTAAATAAACCAGTCCATAAAAATCAGCCCTCCAAAACCATACGGCGCACCTTTCCCTCTACGCCCCGCTGTGTGGCCGTACAGTAGTTTACGGCCACATATTGGGTGTTTCTGTAAATGGGCATAAAGATACTGTCTTGTTTGGCTGCTAACCTTTGCTTTGTTAGTGGAAAAAATGGGTTAAAATGGAAAATTAGGCAAAAAAATGAAATTTCCAAATTTCATCCCCATTTGCCAATAACTCTTGTGCAACACCTAAAGGGTTAACGACGTATGTAAAGTCAGTTTTGAATACCTTGAAGGGTGTAGTTTCTTAGATGGGGTCACTTTTAGGGAGTTTCTGCTATAGGGGTGCATTAGGGGGGTTGAAACAGGACACGGTGTAAATAAACCGGTCCATAAAAATCAGCCCTCCAAAAACCAAACGGCGCACCTTTCCCTCTACGCCCCGCTGTGTGGCCGTACAGTAGTTTACGGCCAGATATTGGGTGTTTCTGTAAACGGCAGAGTCAGGGCAATAAAGATACAGTCTTATTTGTTGTTAACTCTTGCTTTGTTAGTGGAGAAAAAATGGGTTAAAATGGAAAATTAGGCAAAAAAATTAAATTTTCAAATTTCATCCCCATTTGCCAATAACTCTTGTGTAACACCTGAAGGGTTAACAACGTATGTAAAATCACGTATGAGGTCATTTTTGGGTGGTTTCTATTATGTAAGCCTCACAAAGTGACTTCAGACCTAAACTGGTCCCTAAAAATTGGGTTTTTGAAAATTTCTGAAAAATTTCAAGATTTGCTTCCAAACTTCTAAGCCTTGTAACATCCCCAAAATGATGAAACATGAAGTAGACATATGGGGAATGTAAAGTAATAACTATTTTTGTAGGTATTACTATGTATTATAGAAGTAGAGAAATTTAAACTTGGAAATTAGCATTTTTTTAAAAAATTGGTAATTTATTTTTATTTTTTTATAAATAAAAATGATTTTTTTTTACTTCATTTTACCGGTGTCATGAAGGAAAATATGTGACGAAAAAACTATCTCAGAACGGCCTGGAAAAGTCAAAGCTTTTTAAAGTTATCACCACTTAAAGTGACACTGGTCAGATTTGCAAAAAATGGCCTGGTCCTCAAGGTGAAATAAGGCTGCGTCCTTAAGGAGTTAAAGGGGCAGGGCGCTATGGATGACACTGTTTAGGGAGCGGAGTGCTGTGGTGGTCACAGTTCAGGGGGCAGGTAGGATGGCTATTCAGGCCACCCTCAAGAGACGGACTTAAAAACTCCGCCCCTGGGTCCCACTAAGCCACGCCCCTGATCATGTTAGGCCACACACCCTCCCACTCCGCAGCTGACAGGGATTGAAAAAATGAAAGTAAAAATCAACTGTCAGCTGCAGGGGGTCGAGGGAAGGTGACGTTCTCCCTGCAGCTCACGCTCAGACTGCACTGTGCTGCTGTCTGAGAGTGAGCTGCTCAAAAGGACATCCCTGTGAGATATTCCTAAAAAAATCCATTAGCCAATAGAAGCCTGGTCAAATGACCCTTATCAGCCAGTAGAAGCTCGCAGGCCCTTAGTCTCCACATACACGCAGTTTTACACCAGGTTTCCATAACAACCCAGCCATTTTTCTTCACTGCTGCAGGTCAGCTTTAAAGGGGCAGGCTGTGAATGACACTGTTAAGGGAGCGGAGTGCTGTGAAGTTCAGGGGGCATGTACGGTGTCCATTTAGGCCACCCTCAAAAGACATTCTTAAAAAACTGAGCCCCCAGGTCGCGCCAAGCCACGCCCCCTCCTACTCCGCAGCCGACGGGGATTGAACACATGGCGGTAAAATCAACTTCTGTCAGCTGCAGGGGGGGAGGGAAGGTGACTTTCTCCCTGCAGCTCACACTCAGACACCACAGTGCTGCTGTCCGAGAGTGAGCTGTTCAAAAGGACATCCTTGTGTCCGTCCAGGCCCTGCGCCGGACGGAGGACAGGGAGCCTGAAAGCGGGACTGTCCGGCCTAAAACCTGACCTCTGTCCACCCTAGGGGCAGGCTGCTGTGGAGGTCACAGTTAAGGGGACGGTCCGCTATGGAGGTCACTGTTAAGGGACAGATTGCTGTAGAGGCCACTGTTAAGGGGACGGGTGTTGTGGAAATTGCTGTGGAGGTCACTGCTAAGGGGGTGGGATGCTGTGGAGGTCACTGTTAAAGGGGCGGGCACTGTGGAGGTCTCTGTTAAGGGGACAGGGAACTATGGAGGTCACAATATCTTTTAATCACACACAAACATTAAATGAAATCTACCCGTGCGAAGCCGCGTCCTTCTACTAGCGTTATATAAAGGGAGTTCATCATGATCCCAGACACCTCATTTAGATGAAACGTCCATCATTCTCTGCATTTTTACATTTCTTGGCATCTTCAGATGTGTCGACTGTAAAATCAGCAAGGACAATGTACAAACCGGATTCCAAAAAAGTTGGGACACTATACAAATCGTGAATAAATACTGAATGCAATGATGTGGAGATGCCAACTTCTAATATTTTATTCTGAATAGAACATAAATCACGGAACAAAAGTTTAAACTGAGAAAATTTACCATTTTAAGGGGAAAATATGTTGAATCAGAATTTCATAGTGTCAACAAATCCCCAAAAAGTTGGGACAAGGTCATTTTCACCACTGTGTGGCATCTCCCCTTCTTCTTACAACACTCAACAGACGTCTGGGGACCGAGGAGACCAGTTCCTCAAGTTTAGAAATAGGAATGCTCTCCCATTCTTGTCTAATACAGGCCTCTAACTGTTCCATCGTCTTGGGCCTTCTTTGTTGCACCTTCCTCTTTATGATGCGCCAAATGTTCTCTATAGGTGACAGATCTGGACTGCAGACCGGCCATTTCAGTACCCGGATCCTTCTCCTACGCAGCCATGATGTTGTGATTGATGCAGAATGTGGTCTGGCATTATCTTGTTGAAAAATGCAGGGTCTTCCCTGAAAGAGATGACGTCTGGATGGAGCATATGTTGTTCTAGAACCTGAATATATTTTTCTGCATTGATGGTGCCTTTCCAGACATGCAAGCTGCCCATGCCACACACACTCATGCAACCCCATACCATCAGAGATGCAGGCTTCTGAACTGAGCGTTGATAACAACTTGGGTTGTCCTTGTCCTCTTTGGTCCGGATGACATGGCGTCCAAGATTTCCAAAAAGAACTTCGAATCGTGACTCGTCTGACCACAGAACAGTCTTCCATTTTGCCACACTCCATTTTAAATGATCCCTGGCCCAGTGAAAACACCTGAGCTTGTGGATCTTGCTTAGAAATGGCTTCTTCTTTGCACTGTAGAGTTTCAGCTGGCAGCGGCGGATGGCGCGGTGGATTGTGTTCACTGACAATGGTTTCTGGAAGTATTCCTGAGCCCATTCTGTGATTTCCTTTACAGTAGCATTCCTGTTTGTGGTGCAGTGTCGTTTAAGGGCCCGGAGATCATGGGCATCCAGTATGGTTTTACGGCCTTGACCCTTACGCACAGAGATTGTTCCAGATTCTCTGAATCTTCGGATGATGTTATGCACAGTTGATGATGATAGATGCAAAGTCTTTGCAATTTTTCGCTGGGTAACACCTTTCTGATATTGCTCCACTATCTTTCTGCGCAGCATTGTGGGAATTGCTGATCCTCTACCCATCTTGGCTTCTGAGAGACACGGCCGCTCTGAGAAGCTCTTTTTATACCCAATCATGTTGCCAGTTGACCTAATTAGTGTTAATTGGTCTTCCAGCTCTTCGTTCTGCTCAAATTTACTTTTTCCAGCCTCTTATTGCTACTTGTCCCAACTTTTTTGGGATTTGTTGACACCGTGAAAATTTGAATCAACGTATTTTTCCTTTAAAATGATACATTTACTCGGATTAAACGTTTGATCCGTCATCTACGTTCTATTACAAATAAAATATTGACATTTGCCGTCTCCACATCATTGCATTCAGCTTTTATTCACGATTTGTTTAGTGTCCCAACTTTTTTGGAATCTGGTTTGTATTATTATGTTTTGTCCTCCCAATAACCTGACAGGAATTGTGGTACACCGTCACCTCCTGAACCCTCTACTACTCTTCATATAGATGAAGAGTCCACTATGACCCCAGACACCTCATTTATGAGGAGTCTACCATTACCCAAGACACGGACTGTGACTCCAGATCCTTTTGTCAGTGAAGACTCCACAGTGATTCTAGACTCCCCATATAGGTGGAGTGTCCATCGTGATCTCTGACACCTCATGTAGCTGAATAGTTCACAATGACCCCAGACACCTTAAAAATGAAATAACTTCAGACACATTATATACAGTAAAAATCTACCAGCACTCTAGCATCTCATATAGATGAAGAGTCCACCATCAACCTAGAAACCTAATTTATATGAGTATATCATGACCCTAGTCCCTAGTGACCCCAGAAGCCTCATATAGATGGAGTCTACCATTATTTAAGACACCTCATCGATATGAAGAGCCCACCATGATCTAGACACCTTACAGAGGTAAAGAGTCCACTGTGACCCCATGCATTCATGGTAAACCAAGAACTTCATATATTTAGAGTCCACTGTGAGCCTAGACATCTCATATAGGTTAAGAGGCCATCATAACCCCAGACACCACATATAGATAAAGAGTGCAGGGCCCCATGAACCTCACATAGATGAAGAGTCCATCATTATCCAGAAGAGTCGGCCATGACACACAGACAACTCATGTAGATGAAGATTCCACCAAGATGCCCCATATAGAAGAATAATAAACAACAAAAAAATCCACAACACCAGAGTCCTCAGGCCTCAGTCACTCCCACTTCTATAGATGTTTACATTTAATGGCTTCTTCAAATATGTCAAACATGAGCGCTGAATGAAGACAATGTTATAAGGAGTCATTCTTCCCATAACCTTACAGGCCCTTAGTATACAGTCACCTCCTGACTCCTCTCCACTCATAGTATAGATTAAGGCACCTTGTATACTGTAGAAGAAGAGTCCACCATGACCCCAGACATGTCATGTGGATACAGAGTTTATGACCTAAGGGACTTTTTGTAGATAGAGTTGACTATGACCCTAGACACCTTATACAAATGAAGTGTCCACCATGCCCCCTGACTCCTCATATAGATCACGACTCCACTCTGATCCAAGATACTTCATTAAAAAAAATCACTGGAAAAGATGAAAACATCCTGCATGATAGATAAATGAAAACACGGATGTACATGGCTACATTAAAGAGGAGAAATCACTAAAAACACTCACATAATAGATACAAACATTATTTGTAGTCCTGGCTATGGCGCGAAGCCTGGTGAGTGAGACTAAACCTAATCTAGCTAAGGTGGCTGGTGGTGTGCCTGTAGCCACGTGACGAGGGTAGGCCAAATAAAGGGGGCATACCCTATGGGAGCTGTATGAAGAAGGGTCGGGAGGGAGGTGCGAGAGAGGACGTGCACCAAGAGAGCTGGGCGGCGGAGCTTAAGAAGCCCCCTACCCCCCTCCCACAAAAGCAGACTGGATTCAGCCTGCTGAATATATATAGACTAAAACCTCATTCTGACATAAAATCTGTGCCCGCCAACCTGCACCAAGGTGGTCTCACTCAGCAGCTACTCTATTTGATACCTCTGTCTATGCCATTGGGCATCTACATTCAGGATGGCGGACCCTGCACATACTGTGCTGTTACTGATTACCTATATGTGCATTCAAGCATCCAGTGACAGAAAAAGCAAACTCAACTATATGTACCACCTAATCAGAGCAGGCTGTGGAGTAGGTGGGAGGATGGAAGTGCAATGGAGACAGCCACTACTTACAGCGCACGGTCTACTCTCCTGAATGTAGATGCCCAATGGTATAGACACATGTATCAAAAAGAGTTCCAGTGAAGAGCTATCAGTAGAGGGAGGATGTGTTATAAGAGATTGATACCTATATACAGGTGTTATCAGTGATAGTATTCTCTGTGTAAGTGTGTATACATAGATAGCTGTCAGTCACTGATATCTGTACACAGGGGAGGTGTTATCAGTGATAGTATTCTCTGTGTAAGTGTGTATACATAGATGTCAGTCACTGATAGTTGTACACAGGGTGGTGTTATCAGTGATAGTATTCTCTGTGTAAGTGTGTATACATAGATAGCTGTCAGTCACTGATAGTTATACACGGGGAGGTGTCATCAGTGATAGTACTCTCTGTGTAAGTGTGTATACATAGATAGCTGTCAGTCACTGATATCTGTACACAGGGAGGTGTTATCAGTGATAGTATTCTCTGTGTAAGTGTGTATACATAGATAGCTGTCAGTCACTGATATCTGTACACAGGGAGGTATTATCAGTGATAGTATTCTCTGTGTAAGTGTGTATACAGAGATAGCTGTCAGTCACTGATATCTGTACACAGGGGAGGTGTTATCAGTGATAGCATTCTCTGTGTAAGTGTGTATACATAGATAGCTGTCAGTCACTGATATCTGTACACGGGGAGGTGTTATCAGTTATAGTATTCTCTGTGTAAGTGTGTATACATAGATAACTGTCAGTCACTGATATCTGTACACAGGGAGGTGTTATCAGTGATAGTAATCTCTGTGTAAGTGTGTATACAGAGATAGCTGTCAGTCACTGATATCTGTACACAGGGGAGGTGTTATCAGTGATAGTATTCTCTGTGTAAGTGTGTATACATAGATAGCTGTCAGTCACTGATATCTGTACACAGGGAGGTGTTATCAGTGATAGTATTCTCTGTGTAAGTGTGTATACATAGATAGCTGTCAGTCACTGATATCTGTACACAGGGGGGTGTTATCAGTGATAGTATTCTCTGTGTAAGTGTGTATACAGAGATAGCTGTCAGTCACTGATATCTGTACACAGGGAGGTGTTATCAGTGATAGTAATCTCTGTGTAAGTGTGTATACATAGATAGCTGTCAGTCACTGATAGTTGTACACAGGGAGGTGTTATCAGTGATAGTATTCTCTGTGTAAGTGTGTATACATAGATAGCTGTCAGTCACTGATATCTGTACACAGGGAGGTGTTATCAGTGATAGTATTCTCTGTGTAAGTGTGTATACAGAGATAGCTGTCAGTCCCTGATATCTGTACACAGGGAGGTGTTATCAGTGATAGTATTCTCTGTGTAAGTGTGTATACAGAGATAGCTGTCAGTCCCTGATATCTGTACATAGGGAGGTGTTATCAGTGATAGTATTCTCTGTGTAAGTGTGTATACAGAGATAGCTGTCAGTCACTGGTATCTGTACACAGGGGAGGTGTTATCAGTGATAGTATTCTCTGTGTAAGTGTGTATACAGAGATAGCTGTCAGACACTGCTATCTGTACACAGGGGAGGTGTTATCAGTGATAGTAATCTCTGTGTAAGTGTGTATACAGAGATAGCTGTCAGTCACTGATAGTTGTACACAGGGTGGTGTTATCAGTGATAGTATTCTCTGTGTAAGTGTGTATACAGAGATAGAAGAATTGCAGGGGTGGCGCTCAGTGGGAGCTGTATGCCAGAAGCAGCGGTATCGCGGCAGGGACCACACAAATCTGCCGCACTGGAAAGGTAATCAGGTATATTGGAGATACTGCGCTGAAGGACAAGTTATTTGGCGATCGATATTATTATACAGGTATTTGCAATTGGGTGCAGGCTGGCATGCGAAGGTGTGTCACTATACAGGTGTATTAGCTGGTTAGGAACCGCTTACCTGTAGTGAAGCCTTCAGTTGGCGTGCTTTTGTCTGCATCCCTGTAAGTTCGGTAAGGAGGCTTCTTCGGTTATTAGTTGGTGTTTTTGTTTCTTTATCTTTTTCTTTATTCTTTATCGATGTTTTTGGATCAAGATGGAGTAATCCAGCTGCAGGATGAGTCGGCGTGCTGCCTCGTGTCCCGGCCGGTGGCACGCTGCAGCCGCAGGTGGAGGTGTGTGTAGGGGAGTGGTTGGCGCTCACTTGGAGTTGGTTAGTGACGTCACTAAAGCGGTCAAGCATTGACCGACAGGTGCCAGGTATCCTTCTCTGTGTAAGTGTGTATACATAGATAGCTGTCAGTCACTGATATCTGTACACAGGGGGGTGTTATCAGTTATAGTATTCTCTGTGTAAGTGTGTATACAGAGATAGCTGTCAGTCACTGATAGTTGTACACAGAGAGGTGTTATCAGTGATAGTATTCTCTGTGTGTGTATACATAGATAGCTGTCAGTCACTGAAAGTTGTACACAGGGAGGTGTTATCAGTGATAGTATTCTCTGTGTAAGTGTGTATACATAGATAGCTGTCAGTCACTGATAGTTATACACAGGGAGGTGTTATCAGTGATAGTAATCTCTGTGTAAGTGTGTATACAGAGATAGCTGTCAGTCACTGATAGTTATACACAGGGAGGTGTTATCAGTGATAGTATTCTCTGTGTAAGTGTGTATACAGAGATAGCTGTCAGTCACTGATAGTTATACACAGGGAGGTGTTATCAGTGATAGTATTCTCTGTGTAAGTGTGTATACATAGATAGCTGTCAGTCACTGATAGTTGTACACGGGGAGGTGTTATCAGTGATAGTATTCTCTGTGTAAGTGTGTATACAGAGATAGCTGTCAGTCACTGATAGTTGTACACAGGGTGGTGTTATCAGTGATAGTATTCTCTGTGTAAGTGTGTATACATAGATAGCTGTCAGTCACTGATAGTTATACACAGGGAGGTGTTATCAGTGATGGTATTCTCTGTGTAAGTGTGTATACATAGATAGCTGTCAGTCACTGATAGTTGTACACGGGGAGGTGTTATCAGTGATAGTATTCTCTGTGTAAGTGTGTATACATAGATAGCTGTCAGTCACTGATATCTGTACACAGGGAGGTGTTATCAGTGATAGTATTCTCTGTGTAAGTGTGTATACATAGATAGCTGTCAGTCACTGATAGTTATACACAGGGAGGTGTTATCAGTGATAGTATTCTCTGTGTAAGTGTGTATATATAGATAGCTGTCAGACACAGGGAGGTGTTATCAGTGATAGTATTCTCTGTGTAAGTGTGTATACAGAGATAGCTGTCAGTCACTGATAGTTGTACACAGGGAGGTGTTATCAGTGATAGTATCCTCTGTGTAAGTGTGTATACAGAGATAGCTGTCAGTCACTGATAGTTGTACACAGGGAGGTGTTATCAGTGATAGTATTCTCTGTGTAAGTGTGTATACATAGATAGCTGTCAGTCACTGATATCTGTACACAGGGAGGTGCTATCAGTGATAGTATTCTCTGTGTAAGTGTGTATACATAGATAGCTGTCAGTCACTGATATCTGTACACAGGGAGGTGTTATCAGTGATAGTATTCTCTGTGTAAGTGTGTATACATAGATAGCTGTCAGTCACTGATATCTGTACACAGGGAGGTGTTATCAGTGATAGTATTTGTGGCGAAACCAACCTCGCCACGGTGTTTTGGAGGGGGCTGTTTGAAGGCCTCTTGCCTCAGGATTATGGCCCATAGTAACTTTATAGGAGAAGACAGACCGGCCGCACAGCTTAAATCTGTCTGTAGAATTGTATTTTATGTTATTATGCATTCGGTTAAATTGTATGTTATGTGAGGGCACCCAGATAGCTAATATTATTGTATTCGTGTATTCTGAGTGCCATTCACCTAATGATATGCACTCAGACTTGAGCTATCTGGGGATATGTTATATGTCTGTGTTTGCTGTGGGGGTGTGACATTGTGTGTTTAAATGGTGATGTCCGTCCTGTTGTCTCCACATGTGTATTGGTGATCTCCCTTTGTCCTGAGAGATAATTGGATTGCCTTCGGTTGTCTCTGGGACAGAGAGGAGGAAACCATGATGCATTGTGGGGATGTGTTGTATCTGTTCTGTATTTGCAAAACTATAATAAAAACCAGGCTGGGTGTGCCAGCACATCAGACCACTGCTGACCCTCAAGACGGAGCCTTGTCTCGTTATTGGGGGGATTCCCTGTATGCTGTTAGAGACTGATTGCCAGGAGTGTAAGCTGACTGTACGCTTTTCCTGTTCGTCTGCCGGCAGCTATTCGCGAGGTTCCAGTTTGGAGTGCTATTTTGTATCCAGTTCGGGAGGTTGGTGTTCTGCAGTAGCTGTGCCTGTCTCTCAGAAAGGGGCATATTGCCTAAACGGATCTTAACCCCTTGTCTGCTGAAACAGTCCGTTACATTGGTGGCAAGCAGCGGGATCGTTCCTACAGCCAGAAGGACAGCTACAGGAGACACCATTTCTGTGGATTCTACAATTTAAGGGCAACGCATGTCTCAGTACAGCGACCCTAAAAGCACCAGGATGGAACCAGCAGTGGAGCACAGATACTCTGTTGAGGAATTTGACCGTATGATGTGGTTGCGGCTGAACTTCTTCGGACCCAATCCAGCTGAGAAATACGTGAAGTTCGTGAGGAGTCTAGTGTTTAAGACCCTACTATACCGGGCAGAAGGTGACGGTCAGCTGCCACGTTGGGTGGACCTCCATCAGAAGTTACAGTTGCGGGACAGAGGGAGCCCAGTCTCCATTCCCCAGCAGCAGTGTGAAGTGCAGGGAGAGGAGAGCAGCGGCCTCCCTCCCCAGCGGCAGGCTGAGTTACAGGGGGCAGAGGTAGTTGTTCCTGCCCCCCAGCAGCAGCATGATTTTTTGGGAATTGGGAGCCTAGTCTCCATTCCCCAGCGGCCGTGTGATGTACAGGGAATTGGGAGCCAAGTCTCCATTCCCCAGCGGCAGGCGGAGTTACAGGGGGCAGAGACAGTCGGTCCTGTCCCCCAGCAGCAGCAGGATTTGTTGGGAACTGGAAGCCTAGTCTCCATTCCCCAGCGGCAGCTTAACGCACCAGGGGGAGACAGTAAGCCCCACAACTGTGCAGATGGGACCGTGGTCTCTGCACTCACAGCACAGGGGGTAGGGACAGTCGGTCCTGTCCCCCAGCAACAGGGCTGTTTAGAGACAGTCGGTCTCCCCCTCAAACAACCAGATCTCCAGCCATCTCCGCAGGGATACCAGGAGGAGGAGGTAAGCGAGCCCTCCCCTTCCCAGCTACTTCCCAACCGAGTTCTGGGGGCAGGGGATGAGCCTGCAATACCCACTGATCCCTTCCCAGCGGAAGAGATGGCATCAGGGCAGAGAGCCGCTAGCCTCTGCTCCACCAACCCCCTTGTTACAGGACTGGCTTGTACCCCCCTCACCCCAGCGGAAGAGCTGGCAACTGGGCAGAGCACAGTCGGCCTCTGCCCACCAAGTACCTACAGCTCCAAGCTGGAGAACCACAAAGCAAGGAGTAGCAGATGCACACTCAACAGCTGGGGACCTACAGAACAGAGCCAGGCCCCAAAATTCAACAGGTCCAGTATTGGGTTGTGGGTGGGCTGCCAGACTAACTCAGGTACCGACCGGCGTGAGGTCAGGTATCTGGTTAGTCTTCCCTGGGGGGGGGGGAGATGTGTGGTGAAACTAACCTCGCCACGGTGTTTTGGAGGGGGCTGTTTGAAGGCCTCTTGCCTCAGGATTATGGCCCATAGTAACTTTATAGGAGAAGACAGACCGGCCGCACAGCTTAAATCTGTCTGTAGAATTGTATTTTATGTTATTATGCATTCGGTTAAATTGTATGTTATGTGAGGGCACCCAGATAGCTAATATTATTGTATTCGTGTATTCTGAGTGCCATTCACCTAATGATATGCACTCAGACTTGAGCTATCTGGGGATATGTTATATGTCTGTGTTTGCTGTGGGGGTGTGACATTGTGTGTTTAAATGGTGATGTCTGTCCTGTTGTCTCCACATGTGTATTGGTGATCTCCCTTTGTCCTGAGAGATAATTGGATTGCCTTCGGTTGTCTCTGGGACAGAGAGGAGGAAACCATGATGCATTGTGGGGATGTGTTGTATCTGTTCTGTATTTGCAAAACTATAATAAAAACCAGGCTGGGTGTGCCAGCACATCAGACCACTGCTGACCCTCAAGACGGAGCCTTGTCTCGTTATTGGGGGGATTCCCTGTATGCTGTTAGAGACTGATTGCCAGGAGTGTAAGCTGACTGTACGCTTTTCCTGTTCGTCTGCCGGCAGCTATTGGCGAGGTTCCATTTTGGGGTGCTATTTTGTATCCAGTTCGGGAGGTTGGTGTTCTGCAGTAGCTGTGCCTGTCTCCCAGAAAGGGGCATATCGCCTAAACGGATTTTAACCCCTTGTCTGCTGAAACAGTCCGTTACAGTATTCTCTGTGTAAGTGTGTATACAGAGATAGCTGTCAGTCACTGATAGTTGTACACGGGGAGGTGTTATCAGTGATAGTATTCTCTGTGTAAGTGTGTATACATAGATAGCTGTCAGTCAGTGATAGTTGTACACAGGGTGGTGTTATCAATGATAGTACTCTCTGTGTAAGTGTGTATACAGATTTAGCTGTCAGTCACTGGTATCTGTACACAGGGAGGTGTTATAAGTGATAGTATTCTCTGTGTAAGTGTGTATACAGAGATAGCTGTCAGTCCCTGATAGCTGTACACAGGGGAGGTGTTATCAGTGATAGCATTCTCTGTGTAAGTGTGTATACAGAGATAGCTGTCAGTCACTGATATCTGTACACGGGGAGGTGTTATCAGTGATAGTATTCTCTGTGTAAGTGTGTATACATAGATAACTGTCAGTCACTGATAGTTGTACACAGGGTGGTGTTATCAATGATAGTACTCTCTGTGTAAGTGTGTATACAGATTTAGCTGTCAGTCACTGGTATCTGTACACAGGGAGATGTTATCAGTGATAGTATTCTCTGTGTAAGTGTGTATACATAGATAACTGTCAGTCACTGATTGTCATGGCTGAGGATGGGGGAAACCCTCAGCCGTGTGATGCCAGATGATGTAGTGGCTACTCGGCCATGAGCACAGGATAGGGAGCAGGTCACCTCCTCACGCGTCCCTAACCTGACCCTAACTCCTAACCAGCATGGGCCGACCTTTAAGGTAGGAGGACCCATGCGCAGGAACTTCGGAGCCCTATCTTACCCTCCGCAGATCCCTGCGCTAGGAGCTGGGTAAGACGACCTACTCCTCCTTGGCACGGAGGAGCAGGAGTCTCAATGGCCAAGCTGTTGGGAAAAGGGGAACACTAACAGACTAATGGAAATGGCAGGCGAACTAAGTAGTTCCACCAACCTGCCACAGCCTTGCTGACTGGATCCCTCAAGAGACAGGAATCCAGAACCATTAGCTGCACCAAAACATAGAAAGCTCCCAACAGAACAACACACAACCTCACCAACATAAAGACATCAACAAGAACTATAATTTTATGACCACAGGGGTGGCTCTCACAGGCAGGTCAAATGCACAGGAGGCTGCTCCAGCTAGCAGGGCTGAAGCAACCTACTGAACGATGCCAAAGACTCAGGCTATATAGGCCAAGAAGCCACACCCACAGTCGGACACACCCAGTGACATCACACACACACACTGGGAAGGGAGTTAACCCTTCCAGCACCACAGAAGGGAAAGTCACAGACAGGGGAAGTGTCCAACAGATCACACTGTGGCTGTTACCGCAGGCAACGACATGGGTGGCAGCCGTCCAGGGAGACGGCCCGAAGGCAAGGACACTGCCACCACATGTACAACATACCAAACGTTGCCACGGGCAGCCACAGAGAAAGGAAGATGTCCGTGCGCACCAACCAACAACAAGTGCACACCAGACATACAAACAAAGTGCATCCACACACGCACACAACTCCCCGGGAACCGCACACAAAGCTGTTGTCCGCGGCAACCGCACTGAGACCAACTACATTATGCCTAAGCTGCGGTTGACACAACAACCACAACCGCGGGCAACTGTATGCGGCTCTCAAGGAGTCACGACCATAACCGTGGCCGTGACACTGATATCTGTACACAGGGAGGTATTATCAGTGATAGTAATCTCTGTGTAAATGTGTATACATAGATAGCTGTCAGTCACTGATATCTGTACACAGGGAGGTGTTATCAGTGATAGTAATCTCTGTGTAAATGTGTATACATAGATAGCTGTCAGTCACTGATAGTTGTACACAGGGAGGTGCTATCAGTGATAGTATTCTCTGTGTGTGTATACAGAGATAGCTGTCAGTCACTGATATCTGTACACAGGGTGGTGTTATCAATGATAGTACTCTCTGTGTAAGTGTGTATACAGATTTCGCTGTCAGTCACTGGTATCTGTACACAGGGAGGTGTTATCAGTGATAGTATTCTCTGTGTAAGTGTGTATACATAGATAACTGTCAGTCACTGATATCTGTACACAGGGAGGTGTTATCAGTGATAGTAATCTCTGTGTAAATGTGTATACATAGATAGCTGTCAGTCACTGATATCTGTACACAGGGAGGTGTTATCAGTGATAGTAATCTCTGTGTAAGTGTGTATACAGAGATAGCTGTCAGTCACTGATATCTGTACACAGGGAGGTGTTATCAGTGATAGTAATCTCTGTGTAAGTGTGTATACAGAGATAGCTGTCAGTCACTGATATCTGTACACAGGGAGGTGTTATCAGTGATAGTATTCTCTGTGTAAGTGTGTATACAGAGATAGCTGTCAGTCACTGATATCTGTACACAGGGGAGGTGTTATCAGTGATAGCATTCTCTGTGTAAGTGTGTATACATAGATAGCTGTCAGTCACTGATATCTGTACACAGGGAGGTGTTATCAGTGATAGTATTCTCTGTGTAAGTGTGTATACATAGATAGCTGTCAGTCACTGATAGTTGTACACGGGGAGGTGTTATCAGTGATAGTATTCTCTGTGTAAGTGTGTATACAGAGATAGCTGTCAGTCCCTGATATCTGTACACAGGGAGGTGTTATCTGCGATAGTATTCTCTGTGTAAGTGTGTATACAGAGATAGCTGTCAGTCACTGATATCTGTACACAGGGAGGTGTTATCAGTGATAGTACTCTCTGTGTAAGTGTGTATACATAGATAGCTGTCAGTCACTGATATCTGTACACAGGGAGGTGTTATCAGTGATAGTATTCTCTGTGTAAGTGTGTATACAGAGATAGCTGTCAGTCACTGATATCTGTACACAGGGGAGGTGTTATCAGTGATAGCATTCTCTGTGTAAGTGTGTATACAGAGATAGCTGTCAGTCACTGATATCTGTACACAGGGAGGTGTTATCAGTGATAGTAATCTCTGTGTAAGTGTGTATACAGAGATAGCTGTCAGTCACTGATATCTGTACACAGGGAGGTGTTATCAGTGATAGTATTCTCTGTGTAAGTGTGTATACATAGATAGCTGTCAGTCACTGATATCTGTACACAGGGAGGTGTTATCAGTGATAGTATTCTCTGTGTAAGTGTGTATACAGAGATATCTGTCAGTCACTGATATCTGTACACGGGGAGGTGTTATCAGTGATAGTAATCTCTGTGTAAGTGTGTATACATAGATAGCTGTCAGTCCCTGATATCTGTACACAGGGGGGTGTTATCAGCGATAGTAATCTCTGTGTAAGTGTGTATACATAGATAGCTGTCAGTCCCTAATATCTGTACACAGGGGAGGTGTTATCAGTGATAGTATTCTCTGTGTAAGTGTGTATACAGAGATAGCTGTCAGTCACTGATATCTGTACACAGGGAGGTGTTATCAGTGATAGTATTCTCTGTGTAAGTGTGTATACATAGATAGCTGTCAGTCACTGATATCTGTACACAGGGAGGTGTTATCAGTGATAGTATTCTCTGTGTAAGTGTGTATACATAGATAGCTGTCAGTCACTGATATCTGTACACAGAGGAGGTGTTATCAGTGATAGTATTCTCTGTGTAAGTGTGTATACATAGATAGCTGTCAGTCACTGATATCTGTACACAGGGAGGTGTTATCAGTGATAGTATTCTCTGTGTAAGTGTGTATACATAGATAGCTGTCAGTCACTGATATCTGTACACAGGGAGGTGTTATCAGTGATAGTATTCTCTGTGTAAGTGTGTATACATAGATAGCTGTCAGTCACTGATATCTGTACACAGGGGGTGTTATCAATGATAGTACTCTTTGTGTAAGTGTGTATACATAGATAGCTGTCAGTCACTGATATCTGTACACAGGGAGGTGTTATCAGTGATAGTATTCTCTGTGTAAGTGTGTATACATAGATAGCTGTCAGTCACTGATATCTGTACACAGGGAGGTGTTATCAGTGATAGTATTCTCTGTGTAAGTGTGTATACATAGATAGCTGTCAGTCACTGATATCTGTACACAGGGGAGGTGTTATCAGTGATAGTATTCTCTGTGTAAGTGTGTATACAGAGATAGCTGTCAGTCACTGATATCTGTACACAGGGAGGTGTTATCAGTGATAGTATTCTCTGTGTAAGTGTGTATACAGAGATAGCTGTCAGTCACTGATATCTGTACACAGGGAGGTGTTATCAGTGATAGTATCCTCTGTGTAAGTGTGTATACAGAGATAGCTGTCAGTCACTGATAGTTGTACACGGGGAGGTGTTATCAGTAATAGTATTCTCTGTGTAAGTGTGTATACAGAGATAGCTGTCAGTCACTGATATCTGTACACAGGGAGGTGTTATCAGTGATAGCATTATCTGTGTAAGTGTGTATACATAGATAGCTGTCAGTCACTGATAGTTGTACACAGGGAGGTGTTATTAGTGATAGTATTCTCTGTGTAAGTGTGTATACATAGATAGCTGTCAGTCACTGATATCTGTACACGGGGAGGTGTTATCAGTGATATTATTCTCTGTGTAAGTGTGTATACATAGATAGCTGTCAGTCACTGATATCTGTACACAGGGAGGTGTTATCAGTGATAGTATTCTCTGTGTAAGTGTGTATACATAGATAGCTGTCAGTCCCTGATAGTTATACACAGGGAGGTGTTATCAGTGATAGTATTCTCTGTGTAAGTGTGTATACAGAGATAGCTGTCAGTCACTGATATCTGTACACAGGGAGGTGTTATCAGTGATAGTATTCTCTGTGTAAGTGTGTATACAGAGATAGCTGTCAGTCACTGATATCTGTACACAGGGAGGTGTTATCAGTGATAGTAATCTCTGTGTAAGTGTGTATACATAGATAGCTGTCAGTCACTGATATCTGTACACAGGGAGGTGTTATCAGTGATAGCATTATCTGTGTAAGTGTGTATACATAGATAGCTGTCAGTCACTGATAGTTGTACACAGGGAGGTGTTATTAGTGATAGTATTCTCTGTGTAAGTGTGTATACATAGATAGCTGTCAGTCACTGATATCTGTACACGGGGAGGTGTTATCAGTGATATTATTCTCTGTGTAAGTGTGTATACATAGATAGCTGTCAGTCACTGATATCTGTACACAGGGAGGTGTTATCAGTGATAGTATTCTCTGTGTAAGTGTGTATACATAGATAGCTGTCAGTCCCTGATAGTTATACACAGGGAGGTGTTATCAGTGATAGTATTCTCTGTGTAAGTGTGTATACAGAGATAGCTGTCAGTCACTGATATCTGTACACAGGGAGGTGTTATCAGTGATAGTATTCTCTGTGTAAGTGTGTATACATAAATAGCTGTCAGTCACTGATAACAACCCCTCCCTATACCGATAGCTTTTACAGGGCTGCAGAGATGTAAATGTTTAAACTACAGGTTTTATTAAATCCCCCCCCCCCCCAAAAAAAACCTGTCTTTTGTGCTGACAGGTCCTCTTTAACCCCTTCCCGACCAGCGGCATAACAGTAAGGCGCAGCGGGATATAACTTGCTGCCCAGCGCCGTACTATTGCGCCCCGCTAATCGGGCGGATGCAGGAGCTGCACCTGCCCAATCAGCTGCATGGCATCGGCTGTTCCCATTAGCCGGACCCCTGCTGTATGCGCCAGCACCGGTGATAACCCCTTCTATGCCGCGGTGAAGGGGTTTTCGGCAGGTGAAGGAGCCCATCGGGTCCCCGTGCTGCTGTGGGGGGGACCCGATGGGTGAGAAGGCAGCCCGATGCCGTGGAGAGGCTGCCCAATGCCTTGCATGGCATCGGGACCTGCCTTCTACAAGTGCCGAGGAGACCCAGCCTCAGGCCCGTCTCCTAGGCAACCTGTTAGTGTACTACTCTGTGTAATACACTAATAGGCAATGCATTGCAATACAGATATATTGTAATGCATTGCAGAGAAGATCAGATCCCCAAAAGTTAAAGTCAGAAATAAAGTTAAAAAAAGTTAAAAAACTGTGTTTTTGATAAATAAAAAAAAGTTTCAAGTAAAAAAAAGAAAAAACGCCCCTTTTCCCCTGATTCTATAATAAAAAGAAAAGAAAAAACACACATATTAGGTATCGCCGCATCCATGACGACCGGCTGTATAAATATAGCCATTGTTGTCACCTTACATCACAAAAAGTGCAACACCAAGCAATCAAAAAGGCGTATATGCCACAAAATGATGCCAATAAAACCGTCACCTCATCTCGCAAAAAAAAAAATTAAAACTATAACTATCAGAACATGAGACACTAAAACATAATTATTTTGTTTCAAATATGCTATTATTGTGTTAAAGGGAAATAACTAAATAAATAAATATATACATATTGGGTATCTCCGCGACTGTACTGTGGCGAAACCAACCTCGCCACAGTGTTTCGGAGCGGGCTGTTTTCCAGCCTCCTGCCCTGGGATTATGGTCCCTTAAGTTATTGGGTCTTAAGGCACTTGGGACGGAGCCCTCTGTCCCTGGATTACATCCTCTGCCTTACTTGCTTGGATGAAGCACATGGTGAGAACAATAGATAGCGGCCATTGTAGCTCACAGACACTGTTCTGACTTTCCCACACGGGGCTATCTTGCCTGTATTTGGTGCACAGAGACATCATTCAGTAGTTTGAAACTACCAAACAGGGGACACATTTATTAGTTACTATTTTCTGTATAACTTGTATATTTTCAGTGTAACTGTATCTTCCAAACTACTGAACGGATGTGGGTGAATTTTGGACATGTGGTTCACCCAGATCCCCCGGTTCCGAGGATATATTATGGTTAGGGTTATGGGGTTATTGCATATTTTGGGGTTCCTGTGATATGTTTTATAAAACTGTATTTCTCTGCCTTTGATAATTATATTCGCCCTTGTGTTCAAATAATCATCATCGGCAGAGGGGAGGATTCTGTGTGGGTGTGTTTCTATTGTCCCATTGTGTGTTTAAATGGTGATGTCTGTCCTGTTGTCCCCACATGTGTATTGGCGATCTCCCCTTTGTCCTGAGAGATAATTGGATTGCCCTCGGTTGTCTCCGGGACAGAGAGGAGGAAACCATGATGCATTGTGGGGATGTGTTGTATCTGTTCTGTATTTGCAAAACTGTAATAAAAACCAGGCTGGGTGTGCCAGCACATCAGATCACTGCTAGACCCTCAACACGGAGCCTTGTCTCGTTATTGGGGGGATTCCCTGTATGCTGTTAGAGACTGATTGCCAGGAGTGTAAGCTGACTGATACGCTTTTCCTGTTCGTCTGCTGACAGCTATTCGCGAGGTTCCAGTTTGGAGTGCTATTTTGTATCCAGTTCGGGAGGTTGGTGTTCTGCAGTAGCTGTGCCTGTCTCTCGGAAAGGGGCATATTGCCTAAACGGATCTTAACCCCTTGTCTGCTGAAACGGTTCGTTACATGTACCAACAAACACAAGCTAACCACAAGTCCAACAGGTGCTATAAACCGCACAGCATAGCGGGAGAAACAACACCGAGAAAAGAAGGTGTGGCAAGTACCAGAAACAACACAGATGTTATTTCATCCAAAAGGAAAAAGTGTCAGATCAAACCACGTGTTGCCAGTTTCACAGATCTCCTGCCGCCTGTTGCGGGAACATCCGTATGTCTTGGTAAGTCAGTGACAATATGTCCAGGATCCCTCCCCTTCCACAAACACACTGCACACTGGTATTGCCAATTTACAATGGCAATGATGTCATTTTTCCATTGAGACGTGTTAGAAGTAGATGCTCTGAAGCAGTAATATGGACCCTTCTCTAACACTCGGCTGTGACAATGTCATTATTTTTGCATTGACGTGATCCCTCTTTTGAACTAGATGCTGTGATGCAGTATGTGCCTTCACTAACACGGCTATGATTAACGTTATTGATGTGAAATGTGTTTGCTGTTTTGTCCTCCCCCTATCTTGTGGCAGTGTATAGCACGTTCAGTAACACGGGTGTAAAGCAGTGAAATGCCCAAATACAAATAGTAAATAAAAACTGGTTTCTAGAAAAAGAAGAGGAGGCAACTAACTAGTGCATGCAAGTATATACTGTCATTTGTATGGAAGTGTAGAAAGAAAAAGGCAAAAATCTGTAATGTAGCACTAGGTGCCAGAAGATAGCCAGTAGCCTGCCAGAAAATACACCTGATGGTGACCAATTCTCACTCCCTCTCTCTTATTCCTAAATATTCTCTCCCTATAATCTTCTTATACTATCCCTCCCTATCACCTATTTTTACATTATAATCTTCTTATACTGTCCCTCCCTATCATCTATTCTCTCCCTATAATCCTCTTATACTGTCCCTCCCTATCACCTATTCTCTCCCTATAATCCTCTTATACTGTCCCTCCCTATCACCTATTCTCTCCCTATAATCTTCTTTCACATTTGCGTTCGGGGCTCCGCTTGTGAGTTCCATTTGAAGGCTCTCACAAGCGGCCCCGAACGCATCCGTACGGCCCCAATGCATTCTGAGTGGATGCGGATCCACTCAGAATGCCTCCGCCTGGCCGTGCGGAGCCAAACGGATCCGCCCAGACTTACAATGTTAGTCAATGGGGACGGATCCGTTTGAAGTTGACACAATATGGCTCAATTTCAAACGGATCTGTCCCCCATTGACTT
This sequence comes from Bufo gargarizans, assembly GCF_014858855.1. Taxonomy (NCBI): domain Eukaryota; kingdom Metazoa; phylum Chordata; class Amphibia; order Anura; family Bufonidae; genus Bufo; species Bufo gargarizans. The sequence continues at coordinate 537,944,509 of NC_058083.1, read as the reverse complement.
TCAATGTAAAGTCTAGACGGATCCGTCTGTCTAACTTTCACACCTCGAATTTTTTCTGAAATATAATGCAGACGGATCTGTTCTGAACGCAAGTGTGAAAGTAGCCTTAGACTGTCCCTCCCTATCACCTATTCTCTCCCTATAATCTTCTTATACTGTCCCTCCCTATCACCTATTCCCTCACTCCCTCACAGAGGGAGTGAGGCGCCTGGGAGTTCTGGCATGGAGGCCTTCATTACGCAGTGTGCGCCTTATTGTCTGAGCTGAAACTTCAGGACCCACATCTGACAGATCTTTTCTCAGTTCCTCAGCAGTCACACAGGGACTTTTCTCCACTTTGCGCTTCAGGTAGCACACAGCAGTCGAAGTCGGCATCTTCTTTCTGCCACGACCAGGTAGCGTTTCAACAGTGCCCTTTGCCTTGAATTTGCGAATGATGCCTCCTATGGTGTCTCTTGGTATGTTTAACATCTTTGCAATCTTCTTATAGCCATTGCCCTTCCTGTGAAGAGAAATCACCTCTTCTCTTGTCTTCCTGGACCGTTCTCTTGACTTCACCATGTTTGTAAACACACCAGTAAATGTCTAGAAGGAGCCGAGTATCACAGTCCTTTTACATCTGCCTCATTGGTGCTTATTATGCTTGATTGCTGCTCCTTGACATCCACAGGTGTTTTCAACACCTGATCGAAAACACTTGAATGAACCTCTGTTCTTAAGAGTGGTAGTCTTTAAGGGGTTGAATAATTGTGTCAATGAAGAAATCACAAAAAAAACATTTAATACTGTATTACAAAAACAATTGATGTCATTCTAGTTGCATTTGGTTCTTTAAAAAGTCCTTGTAAGATTTCATTCTGAACACAATTACAAATGTGCACTAAATTCCCTAAAACCCTTTACAGCATTGGGGGTGGAATAATTTTGAACACAACTGTACATCCAACAAGACTACTATATATGTAGAACCCTATGATCCCAAATATCTCATTTTTATATACTTTTAACACTCATATTTTCCATTCTTATTATCATTTTTTTCCTTATTAATTTATCATATTTACATTAAATTTTTTCATTTCATATTTTTCATATATATTGTGAACACTTTTATATATGTCCTCATACACCATTTTTGTGTGGACTTTGGACTACAGCATCCATTGAATTATCCGACCAGTTCCCAAAAAGACCTAAGGAGGAGCTTACAAATCCCCTCCTCCCAACTAATTAATTAATTAATCAATCAATTATAGCAACAAAGAGTATATATGGGCAAAGAGGACTATGGCTACTCATAGCCACTGAAGAAGGAGCTGAAAGCTCTGAAACGCGTATGGGGAGAGAGAAGCCATAAGTCCCATATTTATACTGGCCAGTATATGGAAAATCGCACTCATCTCGAATAATCCCGCTCATTGGAACATGTGGGACGCCGAACACCCAAGAAACTCTCACTACCCGGAAGTGATGTCACCGGAGGAGAAAAGCGTGCGACGACAAGACCGCTACAAACCCACGTGCAGAGCGAGGACGCCGCCAACTACCTGGACAAAGAGAGAACGCCGCCTACTACCTGGACAAAGAGAGAACGCCGCCAACTACCTGGACAAAGAGAGAACGCCGCCTACTACCTGGACAAAGAGAGGACGCCGCCAACTACCTGGACAAAGAGAGGACGCCGCCAACTACCTGGACAGAGAGAGAACGCCGCCTACTACCTGGACAAAGAGAGAACGCCACCTACTACCTGGACAAAGAGAGAACGCCGCCTACTACATGGACAAAGAGAGAGGACGCCGCCAACTACCTGGACAAAGAGAGGATGCCGCCTACTACCTGGACAAAGAGAGAACGCCGCCAACTACCTGGACAAAAAGAGAACGCCGCCTACTACCTGGACAAAGAGAGAACACCGCCAACTACCTGGACAGAGAGAGGACGCCGCCTACTACCTGGACAAAGAGAGAACGCCGCCTACTACCTGGACAAAGAGAGAACGCCGCCTACTACCTGGACAAAGAGAGAACGCCGCCTACTACCTGGGCAAAGAGAGAACGCCGCCTACTACCTGGACAAAAAGAGAACGCCGCCTACTACCTGGACAAAGAGAGAACACCGCCAACTACCTGGACAAAGAGAGAACGCCGCCTACTACCTGGACAAAAAGAGAACGCCGCCTACTACCTGGACAAAGAGAGAACACCGCCAACTACCTGGACAAAGAGAGAACGCCACCAACTACCTGGACAAAGAGAGAACGCCACCTACTACCTGGACAGAGAGAACGCCGCCTACTACCTGGACAGCCGGAGAAACACGGCAGAGCGGTGATGTACCCCTGTGCTATTTCCTTCCCAGGTGAAGACCCAGCGCTCTATTGAGGAGCAGATATATGAGAGATCTAGCTGCAATATCCTTCTGATTTCTCTCTTTTAATGGCAGCGATCAATATAAGAACAACCTTTGGGGATCGATCCACTACTAATAGGAACTGTTCTTTACTATTTACAAGAATCGATTTATATGAACTCAGAGACAACCTTTGGAACTAACTGCCTTTTTATCTATATGAACTCTGAATAATCTTTGACCTATATGAATTTTGCGATCTATGATCTTTAGGCAATTTTTATGAATATATTTTTTATGAACATTTTCTAGGAACAATTTTTGGGATTTTTTTTAGATTTTTATGGACTTTATCTGGATTTTATATGAATTATAAGAATCCCTAATCACATATGGACACTGATTAATATATTGATCACATGTTCTCTATATATATGGACATCAACGTATAACTCCACAGACATCAAATCCTGAATATCAGATACATCTTTTTTTATGAACTAGCACCTTGTCACCTATTAATTATCTACTTATTTATTTTATCTATAAAAGAATGGAGGTGGGGCACTCTCTAAAAGTATAGGGATCTTTAATTACACAAATCACAGAAACAATCACAGTATAATGTCAGCGATAAAATAAAAGGAGAGCAGATAAAATGTTGGTACTGACAATAGTGTAAATAATGAAATAAAAAAGATAAAAATATATTAAATTCAACAGTATCAATATAAATAGGATCCCAATATAAATATTTGATGATAATAATGTTCACTGATCTTATTCTGATGTATAGTTCCATACACGGTAATCCACTCCGGCAACCAGTCCTTATAGCAGGTCTCTAGTATTTAATAGTCCCCGGCGTATGCAGCTTTCAGAGTTTGTTTGGACAATAATTCGGCTGCTTATACGCACAGCGGCGTCCCGCTGTATTGATAGGAAGCGATCGCTTTAGGTGGGATGTGCAAGGTCTTACCCGAGGATCCTTTGTGCTGGATGATAGCCCCTCGACTCGGCGTGTTGTTCCTGACTCCGGTCTCAAGGGTTGGTATTCAAATTCGAATTTGGCGCCAGTAGAGATGTTTGCTACACGTGGTTAGGTTGTCTTACGTGTAGTAACGTTAGTATACTCCGGCAATTCGCTGACCATAAAATGCTTCCTCGGACTTGCAGTCCCACTCCTCTTGGGAATGCCTGGGGGTTAGAATATATCATCGGATCTGAGTATTCCCGGCGTATAAGGCGACCCCCGACTTTTGAAAATAATTTCTAGTGTTAGAAAGTCGTCTTAAACGCCGGAAAATACGGTACTAATTGACTTTTTTAAAAAAAGAACATCCTATCCTTATTATCTAATAAACTTATCCGCATATCCCCACCTGTTGCGAGTGCCGTCCATTTATTTCATTTTTTTATCCTACTAACTTGAAGCTTTTGGGTTAGCTTCCTCGGACTGAGCACAGCTATAATTCTGCTACAAGAAGTGAGCCACCTTAGGGCTCTTTCACACCTGCGTTGTTCTGTTCCGGCATAGATTTCCGTCGTCGGGGCTCTATGCCGGAAGAATCCTGATCAGGCATATCCCCATGCATTCTGAATGGAGAGAAATCCGTTCAGGATGCATCAGGATGTCTTCAGTTCCGGACCGGAACGTTTTTTGGCCGCAGAAAATACTGCAGCATGTTGCGCTTTTTGCTCCGGCCAAAAATCCTGAACACTCACCGTAAGGCCGGATCCGGAATTAATGCCCATTGAAAGGCATCATTGATCCGGATCCGGCCTTAAGCTAAACGTCGTTTCGGCGCATTGCCGGATCCGACGTCTAACTTTTTCTGAATGGTTACCATGGCTGCCGGGATGCTAAAGTCCTGGCAGCCATGGTAAAGTGTAGTGGGGAGCGGGGGAGCGGTATACTTACCATCCGTGCGGCTCCCGGGGCGCTCCAGAGTGACGTCATGGCGCCCCACGCGCATGGATGATGTAATCGCATAGACACGTCATCCATGCGCATGGGGTGCTCTGACGTCACTCTGGAGCGCCCCGGGAGCCGCACGGACTGTAAGTATACCGCTCCCCCGCTCCCCACTACTACTATGGCAACCAGGACTTTAATAGCGTCCTGGCTGCCATAGCAACACTGAACGCATTTTGAAGACGGATCCATCTTCAAATGCTTTCAGTTCACTTGCGTTTTTCCGTATTCGGCGTGTAATTCCGGCAAATGGAGTACATGCCGGATCCGGACAACGCAAGTGTGAAACTACATATTTTTTATTCTCTTAAACCCATTTTTTGTTGAGCTCCTCCTGGTAGTAAGAATGGACATCTGGGGATATATGGAAAATAAATGTAAAAATATAGATATATTCTCATTTGAAGAAACAGACAATACAAAACTCATCTAGTCTCTCAAACTGTGCCAAACTCTCCCTATGAACTTCTTATACTGTCCCTCCTTATCAGCTATTCTCTCCCTATAATCTTCTTATACTGTCCCTCCCTATCAGCTATTCTCTCCCTATAATCTTCTAATACTATCCCTCCCTATCACCTAGTCTCTCTCTATAATCTTCTAATACTGTCCCTCCCTATCACCTATTCTCTCCCTATAATCTTCTTATACTGTCCCTCCCTATCACATATTCCCTCCCTATAATCTTCTAATACTATCCCTTCCTATCACATATTCTCTCCCTATAATCTTCTTATACTGTCCCTCCTTATCACCTATTCCCTCCCTATAATCTTCTAATACTATCCCTTCCTATCACCTAGTCTCTCTCTATAATCTTCTAATACTGTCCCTCCCTATCACCTATTCTCTCCCTATAATCTTCTTATACTGTCCCTCCCTATCACATATTCTCTCCCTATAATCTTCTTATACTGTCCCTCCCTATCACCTATTCCCTCCCTATAATCTTCTAATACTATCCCTTCCTATCACATATTCTCTCCCTATAATCTTCTTATACTGTCCCTCCTTATCACCTATTCCCTCCCTATAATCTTCTAATACTATCCCTTCCTATCACCTAGTCTCTCTCTATAATCTTCTAATACTGTCCCTCCCTATCACCTATTCTCTCCCTATAATCTTCTTATACTGTCCCTCCTTATCAGCTATTCTCTCCCTATAATCTTCTTACACTGTCCCTCCTTATCAGCTATTCTCTCCCTATAATCTTCTTATACTGTCCCTCCCTATCACCTATTCTCTCCCTATAATCTTCTTACACTGTCCCTTCCTATCACCTATTCTCTCCCTATAATCTTCTTATACTGTCCCTCCCTATCACATATTCTCTCCCTATAATCTTCTTATACTGTCCCTCCCTATCACCTATTCTCTCCCTATAATCTTCTTATACTGTCCCTCCCTATTACCTATTCTCTTCCTATAATCTTTGTATACTGTCCGACTGTGTGTTGATGGCGGCTGTGGGAGGGGGTGAAGTTATTTACATAGGACTGTGTGTTGAATACGGCTGTGGTAGGGGATGATGTTATTTACATGGGACTGTGTGCTGATAATGGCTGTAGAAGGGGAAAATATTATTTATATGGGACTATATTTTGAAGGCGGCTGTGGGAGGGGGTGATGTTATTTACATGGGACTGAATGATGGAGGTGGCTGGGGAGAGGATGATGTTATTTACATGGGACTGTGTGTTGAAGGCGGCTATGCGAGGGAGGGATGTTATCCATATGGGACTTTGTTTTGATGGTGGCTGTGAGAGGGGATAATGTTGTTTACATGGGAATGTGTGTTGATTGTGGCTGTGGAAGGGGATGATGTTATTTACATGGGACTGAATGGTGTAGGTGGCTGTGGAGAGGATGTTATTTACATGGGACTGTATATTGAAAGCGGGCACGAGAGGGGTTGATGTTATGTACATGGGACTGAACAGTGGAGGTGGCTGGGGAGGGGATGATGTTATTTACATGGGACTGTATGTTGAAGACATCTGTAAGAGGGGATGATGTTATTTACATGAGACTGTGTGTTGAAGGCGGTTGTGGGAGGGGGTGATGTTATTTTCATGGGGCTGTATGTTGATGGTGACTGTGGGAGGGGGTGATGTTCTTTACATGGGACTGTATGTTGGAGGTGACTGGGGAGGATGTGATATTATTTACATGGGACTGAATGATGTTCAAGGTGGCTTCGGGAGGAGGTGATGTTATTTACATGGTACTGAATGGTGGAAGTGGCTGCAGGAGGGGATGATGTTATTTACATGGGGCTGTATGTTGATTGTTGCTCTAAGAGAGGGGTGATGTTATTTACATGGGACTGTATGTTTATGGTACCTGTGGAGAGGGTGATGTTATTTACATGGGGCTGTATGTTGATGGTTGCTCTAAGAGGGGGTGATGTTATTTACATGGGACTGTATGTTGAAGGCAGTTGTGGGAGGGGGTGATGTTATTTACATGGGACTGTATGGTGATGGTGGCTGTGGGAGGGGGTGATGTTATTTACATGGGTCTGTATGTTTATGGTGGCTGTGAGAGGGGTTTTGTTATTTACATGGGACTGATGGCGGCTGTGGGGGGGGCGTGATGTTTTTTACATGGTACTGAATGGTGATGGTGGCTGCGGGAGGGAGTGAAGTTATTTACATGGGACTGTGTTTTGAATGCGGCTGTGGTGAGGGATGATGTTATTTACATGGGACTGTATTTTTATGGTGGTTGTGGGAGGGGGTGATGTTATTTACATGGTACTGTATGTTAGGGTGGCTATGGGAGGGGATGATGTTATTTACATGGGACTGTATGTTGATTGTGGCTGTGGGAGGGGGTGATGTTATTTACATGGGACTGTGTGTTGATGTTGGCTGGGGAGGTGGTGACAGTATTTACATGGGACTGTGTTTTGAAAGCGGCTGTGGGAGGGGTTGATGATTTACATGGGACTGTGTATGTTGATGGTGGCTCTGGGAGGGGTGATGTTTATATTTATCTACTCTAGCCTTATGTAGCCCGGCACCTTCTGCTTGACTCCCCTTTAGATTCCCCGCCATCTGTTTGGTATCTGAAGCCCTCAGCCCATGATGTGAGGGATCCTCACCTCGAGGACCCAGGGCTTGCTAACATATCTATTGTCCTTATATGGCCACCTCCCCTGAGGAGCAGAGCATTTGGCGAAGCATGCATGTAGGGAACTACGTAAGGGTATTAGGGCAATTTATTTGAGGGACAGGTTCTGGATGGGGTCGCCCTAATCAGAGCGAGTGGTCCATATTTTAGCTCTTTTAGGGTCAGAGTAGCCCCTCTCATCCCTGGACCCCTTATTGTACCATTCTCTTTCAAGGTTCCTATACTGGATGTCCTTCCCCTTCCATTTGAAATTCTCTTGGATGAGAGGCTGGACCCACAGCTGGAGCAACAACCAGAACAAACCTGGATGCGGTCGGACAACTGGTTCCAGTACTGTCGTGTTTGGGTCAGGTGCCGCCGTGCACCTAGGTACCATCGAGTACCTTGTCTAGTTTTTCTGTGACTATTAATTCGGGAACGTATTTCACATGTTCTTCTCTTTATCTTAGAGTAAATACATTAAAAGTTATGTTTTAACGGATTAACTATCCAACTGAGCAGTTACCTGTTTGAGAATTAATATCATGGTTTGGAAGCCAAAAGCAGGAGTGGGGGGTGCAAAACACAGAAGACAAGTATTCCATCCACCTGTCATCTCTGTTTTGGATCCATTCCTGGTTTTTGGGGACTTTACCAATACTGATGGATTACTGACCAGATGCTGACCGAGTGAAGGCGGAGGCTCCACAGACAGGATCCGTTTCTTGGGGGTTATTGTTCTGACGGATCAAAAGAAGGGTAAAATAATCAGTGACGTCACCACACACTTACTGCTGACCCCCTCTCCACTCTGTCGGGGGCTCTACTTGTATAAGGGGTTAATAGAACAGGTTCTGTAGACATCTATGTGGAATCAGCTGACGGCGGTGTAACAGGAGTGCGCTTCTTCTTGGCGCTAACATTGACCTGTAAGGCTGAGCTCACACTGCAGTTATTTGGTCAGTTTTGGCTCCGTGACTGCCCTAATAAGTGCAGTGTGCAGTGATTCTAAGAGCGACGCCTGTCATCTGCCTGTCATACGGACTCACAGTATTATCACTACCACAGCAGACTCCCTATGTGTGTTACTGCAAGGCACAGTGTTCTACACCGCTATACAGGCGCAGTGTTCTACACCGCTATACAGGCACAGTGCTCTACACCGCTATACAGGCAGTGTACTACACCGCTATACAGGCACAGTGTTCTACACCGCTATACAGGCACAGTGTTCTACACCGCTATACAGGCACAGTGTTCTACACCGCTATACAGGCACAGTGTTCTACACCGATATACAGGCACAGTGCTCTACACCACTATACAGGCACAGTGTTCTACACCGCTATACAGGCACAGTGTTCTACACCGCTATACAGGCACAGTGCTCTACACCGCTATACAGGCACAGTGCTCTACACCGATATACAGGCACAGTGCTCTACACCACTATACAGGCACAGTGTTCTACACCACTATACAGGCACAGTGTTCTACACCGCTATACAGGCACAGTGTTCTACACCACTATACAGGCACAGTGTTCTACACCGCTATACAGGCACAGTGCTCTACACCGCTATACAGGCACAGTGCTCTACACCGCTATACAGGCACAGTGCTCTACACCGCTATACAGGCACAGTGTTCTACACCGCTATACAGGCACAGTGCTCTACACCGCTATACAGGCACAGTGTTCTACACCGCTATACAGGCACAGTGCTCTACACCGCTATACAGGCACAGTGTTCTACACCGCTATACAGGCACAGTGTTCTACACCGCTATACAGGCACAGTGCTCTACACCGCTATACAGGCACAGTGCTCTACACCGCTATACAGACACAGTGTTCTACACCGCTATACAGGCACAGTGTTCTACACCGCTATACAGCACAGTGTTTCTACACCGCTATACAGGCACAGTGTTCTACACCGCTATACAGGCACAGTGTTCTACACCGCTATACAGGCACAGTGCTCTACACCGCCATACAGGCCCAGTGCTCTACACCGCCATACAGGCCCAGTGCTCTACACCGCCATACAGGCCCAGTGCTCTACACCGCCATACAGGCACAGTGTTCTACACCCTTATACAGGCACAGTGTTCTACACCCTTATACAGGCACAGTGCTCTACGCCGCTATACAGGCACAGTGCTCTACGCCGCTATACAGGCACAGTGCTCTACGCCGCTATACAGGCACAGTGCTCTACACTGCTATACAGGCACAGTGCTCTACACCGCTATACAGGCACAGTGCTCTACACCGCTATACAGGCACAGTGCTCTACACCGCTATACAGGCACAGTGTTCTACACCGCTATACAGGCACAGTGCTCTACACCGCTATACAGGCACAGTGTTCTACACCGCTATACAGGCACAGTGTTCTACACCGCTATACAGGCACAGTGTTCTACACCGCTATACAGGCACAGTGTTCTACACCGCTATACAGGCACAGTGCTCTACACCACTATCAAGACTTTCTGCAGCCTGGAAATAGCTGATTTTTAACGCAATTCATCACAAATAAATTCAGATAGAATAGGATCTTTTTGGAAAAATTGGCGAATCGTCCAAATCAAATTTTTTTAAAAGTTTGCTCATCTCTACTTATAATCTTCATAATTCATTATGTGCAGTGACCATTAACGGGTTTGCTGACACCACTTATAGCAGTGGCCGGGTCAGGTGGATATAATATATCCTGTATTTGTCGTGAGGCCAATTGCAGCGTGCGCAGGGTACTATCCCTGGGCCCTCCCAAGGGCACGTCCCAGGTTAGGAATGCCAGAGTGGTGTAATGGCCTATAATGTCACTGTAGGGTAGTGATAATTGTGTCACGGTGTCTCCTACCTGGGTACGGCCGGACTCCTGGCTCCTGGCTCACTTGCAATAAATTTGAGTGTAGTGATAATAGGAGTAATAGAGGAACATTGCAGCAGAAATGATGTCCAGACTTTTAGATGAAGTTCAAATGTTGCTTTACTTGAAATAACTTGCATCCAAGCGGTATACAGCTTTGGTCTCTTGGTCCCAGCAGGTTTTGGCAATCATTGGCAGGAATAGAGGCTTCTTCTTTAAATGTGGAGCTTGCAGGATAAGTTGTCTGCTTGGTAGCTCTGTAACTATGGCAGGATTACCTTCTGCACTTATCTGGTACCTTCTGCTATGTGGGGACAGACTAGCTGAGGAGGAAATGGCTTCTCCTAGGACTCTGGAGTTATCTCACAGATGGATTTTCAGGGGATGCTTTCTTCCTGGAACTCTGGAGGTTGTCTGTAGTTTTCTGTTTTTCTTCATCCAGCTGAGCTGCAGGTGCTCAGACTGCAAATATGGCCAAGTCTCAGCCGAGACTAGGTCCTTGCTGTCTTCCCCATGCAGGGGGCCTTCTGGACACTATCACACATCCTTCCCCAACAGGGGTGGCTGATACACTGACTAAACTTCCTTCTTCACCCAGACTGCAGGATGTGGGACCAGCCCACTTCTCCACACAGGGGGAGCCAAGCTGTAATTAACCATTTCAGCTTAGATTCACTAAACACTAAACTATACTTGCCAATGGGTTGCTGCCACCTGTTGGTATACCAGGTAAATTACATTAACCATTGCATTTAACATAGATTTATATGCACATTTATGGAGGACATAAGCAAAATCACATGTGATGACAGTATAAAGGCTCTTAGAAGATAGTAGCGGGGTAGAGGTGTGTTTTCAAATTTGTCCGTAAAAAATGTTGGCTGTGTGTGATTTTGTGATAATTTCTCCAGAAAAAAAGCAAAATTCTGGTTGACAACTCTGACACTGAGCCACAGACCATGGGTCACCAACCCTGTGACAAGGGTCCACCCTCACTGCTGAGCTACAGACTGTGGGCTTCCAGCCTTGGACCAGGGTACCAGCCTTCTGAGAGAGAGGGACAGCCTTTCCTTAGCATCAAACCCTTCTTCTGCCAGGGAGGAGACTGTAGAAGCCAGCCCTATGCCTCACCACAGGGAGAAGATTGGAGAAGCCAGCCCTATGCCTCGTCCTAGGGAGGAGACTGGAGAAGCCAGCCATATGCCTCACCTCAGGTAGGAGACTGGAGAAGCCAACCCTATGCCTCGTCCTAGGGAGGAGACTAGAGAAGCCAGCCCTATGCCTCATCTCATGGAGGAGACTAGAGAAACCAGCCCTATGCCTCGTCTCGGGGAGGAGACTGGAGAAGCCAGCCATATGCCTCACTTCAGGTAGGAGACTGGAGAAGCCAACCCTATGCCTCGTCCTAGGGAGGAGACTGGAGAAGCCAGCCCTATGCCTAGTCTCAGGGAGGAGACTAGAGAAACCAGCCCTATGCCTCGCCTCAGGGAGGAGACTGGAGAAGCCAGCCCTATGCCTCGCATGTATTGTTTTGCAGTTGAGTTCCTCCAGTAAAGAAGCCTCCTGGTTACTGCAGACCCTGACTCTCTGGACTTATTTTCTATTGGGGTGCACCAATCCGTACCATCCCTTCCGGAGAGCAGCAACACATGGTGACACCTCGACAGTGTCCAGGAGACCCAGTGTAGTATTGGGGCCACCCCAAACCCGGCCACTGCATCCAGACATTGCAGAACCCCCCCCCCACAACATGTGTCCAGAGATGGCAGCACCCCCAGAGCATATGTCCAGACATGGCTGTGCCCCTCACAACATGTGTCCAGACATGGTGGTGCCCCTTACAGCATGTGTCCAGAGATGACAGCAACCCCCTCAGCACTCAATCCGGACCCCAGTTCCAGTCCAACACACATTCATCATTGGAGACCTCACCCTTCCTGCCACTTTTATCAGACTGTGATATCTCATGATGGGCTCCTTGGCCCCCCTCTCTATTTCCTGCTCTGTGTTTGCCCCGAGTGCCACACTCCCCATACTACAGGCCAAGTGTCCAGGTCACCTTTATAGATGGGGGAGGGGCTCTTATCATGTGACTGGTCTTTAACCCAGATGGACACCCCCATACGTCCAGATCATCATCACACATGGGGGAGAGGCTGATATCTAGTGACTAGACTGTACTCTGGATGGACCCCTCCATACTACATGTCATGTGTCCAGGTCATCATTATCATACATATGGGGGGGGGGGCTGATATCTAGTGACTGGTCTGCACTCTGGATGGACACCTCCCTACTACAGGTCATCTGTCCAGATCATCAATATCATAAATGGGGGGGGGGGGGGGCTGATATCTAGTGACTGGTCTGTACCCCTGATGGACACCCCCATACTACAGGTCATATGTCCAGATCATCATCATACATGGCAGGGGGGCCGATTTCTAGTGACTGGTCTGTACCCCTGATGGACACCCCCATACTACAGGTCATATGTCCAGATCATCATCATACATGGGAGAGGGGCCGATTTCTAGTGACTGGTCTGTACCCCTGATGGACACCCCCATACTGCAGGTCATCATCATACATGGGAGATGAGCCGATATCTAGTGACTGGTCTGCACCCTAGATGGACTCTCACAAACCATCCGACTTTTTTGACAGTCAAGTAGGGACTTTTGGTTTTTGTGCAGAACATCCAATCACTGGCTGGGACGGGTCATGGCTGTTTCCGGTAATTGGTTGAGCAGACTTCAGAGCCATTTCCTGTCATGTTTAAACCATAGCAAGAGGTGCAGCAGAAACCCAACACCTTCAGAACTGCAGCAGCGGGGGATCGGTCAGATGGGTATAAGTTCTGTTGTTTTTTACAGTTTGTGCAGCACCTGGGGCAACTTTTTTCTTGTCCTGGAACATCTATTTAAATATCGTCAAAAATAATCTGATTGTACACATTTTAATGTCCAAGGTTCACCAAATAATGAAAAATGTTGAGGTCTAATATACAGGTAGGAACCAGACAGATAGTGAACTGCTGCAGAAAAGTCAAAAAAGAGACATTTACAGAAAAAAGATGGACTTGGATCAAAAAGAGGGACACTTGGGAGGCATCCACTCTGCATATTGCAGGTCATGCGACCAAATCATCATCACACATGGGGGAAGGGGCTGCTTGCTAGTTACTGGACAATTCTTTATGCGCGTGTCTCATCTGACCGGCCAGCTGCAGACTTGCTGTCTTCTACATCACTGATGAAATCCGGCAGAGGGGTGTTCTGAGTCTCGGGGAGAAGAGTGACCATCAGTCCACAGACTACCATCGTGATGCAGATTATCAATTGTGATAGAGGTGGCCAGATGTTATCCAGCAATTTCAGCAGTGTAGCAAGTATCACCCCAAATCTTGCCAGAAATGCTGTGCAGCCAATGCCACTTTGTCTGAGAAGAACAAAGAGGAGAGAATTAGGGAACAGAGATGGACACTAACACCAGGGCTTCAATTTACACAAGACCATTGCTTGATGGAGCAGAAAGTAACCCTGTAATATGCAGTCTCCTAAATCCCCCTACCATAGATCAACGACCTAGAATCCACTATAACATCCATTACATTTAAAGTCCCTACCTGAGGTGAACACCAGCCACATAGACCCATTAACCCCCCCATCCCCACTCTCAGATATCGTATATAGATGAAGAGACAACCGTGAACCCAGACACCTCATAAATGAAGAGTCAGTCATGATCCCAGACACTTTATTAAGATAAAACACTCACCATGATCCCAGACACCTGATGTAGATGGTGTTCCCCATTACCTGACAACTAATATACATGAAGATTCCACCATGAAAAGTCCATTATGACCCCTGTCATTCTCTCCATGTTTACATTTCATACAACATCACATTTGTCATTGGTGAGATCAGCAAGGAAAGGGTATTATCATAATAACCTCAAAAGGATTGGGATACACAGTCAACTCCTGAAACCTCTACCATCCTTCACATAAATGAAGAGGCCACCATAACTTCAAAGTCAAACACACCATACAGAAGAAGAGACCACTAAGACACTAGACACCACATATAGATGAAAAATCCACAACCAAAGTCACATCGTAAAGAAGAGTCCACCATGACCCAAGATGCCTCATGAAGATAGTGAGTCCACAATGTCTCTAGACAGCTTCATATAATAAGGTCACTATGACTTCACAAACCTCTTTATATGAAGTCTATGACTCTAGGTGTTTCATATAGTTGAGGAGATCGCCTTGTTAGAATTAGTAGATGTAAAAAAGTAGTGTCAAGCCAAAAGCTAGGGGATTTGTTCGGGCAGTTCCGTCGTATGCACCCTTTAACCTCTATATAGGGATCTGGAATTTGCAACAGGGAAGCCACCAGGCAACTATCTCATGGAATAGTCCAAGTGGTTGATAACTGAACCACAGGGCTCAGAAACACGTTTAGAGCCTCATAGGGGTCAGATAAGAGTTTGTGTAAATCCATGAAACAGATCTGAGGTCAGGATGGACAGCAGAGGGTCACTGCAGTAAACAGGCCAGTAAACAGAGGTCAATACACGTAGACCAGGACTCTGAATTCTGTAAGTCAAAGTTCTGACTCCAACTCCAACTGCTGTATTTTATTCTACTCCAACTTCTTAATAAATTGCCATTGATTTTGTATTAAAATATTTCCTGTAGTAAAATGGTGACAATCCTGTGCAAGTCTAAATAGGAATAAAATAAAAATATTCTGTCTTCCTGTCCTGAGATGCCTGCAGGCATGCCAATAGTGAGCTTCCTCCTCTAGCCTTCACTACTTACAAGTAAAAGTCTTGGAACAGCATAAAGGTATAGGAGGAATAGTAAAACATAGCAGATGTGAAAACTGATAATCTATCATGTTGAGACCACACTACTTATCATTGTTTATAGTGTAAGGACAGGAGAGAACACAGGTGAAGTAAAAAATTATTATCATCACTAAAACACACTGCTTATCACAGTTTTTAATATAAGGACAAAAGAAAATATAGGAGAGGTAAAGACTGATCATCTATCCTCACCCAGAACACCCAGCTTATCACTGCTTATAGTATAAGGACAGGGAAAACACAGAAGGGGTGAGAACTGATTATCTATCGCTACTAGAACACTCTGCTTATCACTGTGTACAGCATCAGGATAGGAGACAACACAGGAGTGGTGAGAACTGATTGTCTGAAACTAGAACACCCTGCTTATCACTGTTTGTAGTATAAGCTCAGGAGAGAACACGGGAGAAGTGAGAACTGATTATCTAGCACTAGAACACCCTGCTTATCACTGTTTATAGTATAAGAAGATGGGAGACCACATGAGATCTGAGGACTGATTGTCTATCATCACTAAATCAACCTGATTAACACTGTTTATAGTATAAGGACAGGAGAGAACACACGAGAGGTGAGTACTGATTATCACTGCTAGAACACACTACTTCTCACTGTTTATAGTATAAGGACAGGAGAGGTGAGAACTGATTATCTTTTACTAGAACACCCTAATTACCACTGTTTATAGTATAAGGACAGGAGAGAACACAGGAGTGATGGGAACTGATTATCTGTCACTAGAATACCCTGCTTTTCACTGTAATTAGTACAAGGGCAAGAGAGAACACAGGAGAGGTGAGAACTGATTATCTATCTATAGAACACCCTGCTAACCACTGTTTTTAGTATAAGAATAGGAGAGAACACAGGAGTGGTGAAAACTGAATATCTATTACTAGAACACCCTGCTTATCACTATTTATAGTATAAGGACAGCAGAGAACATATGAGAGGTGAGAACTGGTTATCTGTTATCCCTAAACACCCTGCTTATCACTATATATAGTATAAGGACAAAAGAGAACATATGAGAGGTGAGAACTGAATATATATCACCACTAGAACACCATGCTTATCACTGTTTATAGTAAAAGGACACAAAAGAACACAGGATAGGTAAAAACGGATTAGCTATGGTCACTAGAACACCCTGCTTATCACTGCTTATAATATAATGACAGGAAAGAACACAGGAGAGATGAAAACTGATTAGCTATGGTCACTAGAACACCATGCTTATCACTGTTTATAGTATAAGGACAGGAGAGAACACAGGAGAGGTGAGAACTGATTATCTATCATCACTAGAACACCCTGCTTATCTCTGTGTATAGTATCAGGACAAGAGAGATTATGGGAGAAGTGAGAACTAATTATGTTTAACTAGAGCACCCTGCTTACCACTGTGTATAGTATAAGGACAGGAGAGATGAGAACTGATTATCTATCACCACTAGAACATCTTGCTTATCACTGGTTATAGTATCAGGACAGGAAAGAACACAGGAGAGGTCAGAACTGGTTATCTATCACCATTAGAACATCCTGCTTCTCACTGTTTATAGTATAAGGACAGGAGAGAACACAGGAGAGATGAGAATTGATTATCTATCACAGAAACAACCTGATTATTACTATTTATAGTACAAGAACTGGGGAGAACACAATAGATGTAAGGACTGATTATCTATTATCACTAGAACACCCTGCTTAACATTTTTTTATAGTATTTGGACAGTGGAGAACACAAGAAAGGTGAGAACTGATTATCCATCACCAATATAATCCACACTGCTTCTCACTGTTTATAGTATAAGGACAGGAGAAAATACAGGAGAGGTGAGAACTGATTATCTATCACTAGAACACCCTGCTTACCACTGTTTATAGTGTAAGGACAGTGTGGCGAAGCCAACCTCGCCATTGGGTTTTGAAGGGTCCCGGCTACCAGCCTCTTGCCCCAGGATTATGGCCCATACTAACTTTGAAGGAGAAGACAGACCGGCCACACAGCTTAAATCTATGGAACTGTTTTGGGCAGGAAAGCCATGCTTGCGGCCGGACAAATGTGACTTCCATGGAATTCGGGAACCCCTGCCCGGATCTGGGTGATTTTTGGATACGTTGTTCACCCAGATCAGAGCTATCCATGGATGTATACATTATGGGGATGTGTGGGGTTTTGAGGTGTTTTCTGTGTGTTGGGAAAAATTTGTGTTTTCTGTCTGTGAGGGATTAAGTTAGCCCATTACGTTTGGTAATTGTATTTTGTTGATTGCATCTCAGACAATGCCAGTGTGTTAGTTAATTGCGTCAAAGACAATGCTCATTGTATTTTGTTGATTGCGTTACAGACAGAGGGAAGGGGGTTTTGTGTACAATTGCTGGGAAGGTTTCAATACTGTAAATTCATGTGATTGGCTAAAATATAAACTGTCACAGTCTTCTATAAGGGCCCCAGGGGGAGTGTCCCTTGCTAGGAGACCTGCATAAAAGGCTGAAAAATAACCCATTAAAGAGTTGCTGTTCTACATTAAACATAGAGCCTCGCCTCATGTGTGTGGGGATTGCTATACGCTGAAGATTTGCTATACTTCCCTGGCTATAACTACTAGCTCTTGTAAGAGCTGTTCCTGGCTCCTGTGGGGGTTTTGGTGTAGAGCGGAGTGCTTGGAGTCCTCGGGAAGCACTGGGAGCATTCATCAACGGAGGTACCCAGTCGGGGTGCTAAGAGATCCGTTACAGACAGTAGAGGTGAGAACCGATTATCTATCACTAGAGTACCCTGCTTATCAATTTTTATAGTATAAGGACACGAGAATACACACTAGAGGTGAGAACGTGAGGATTTCTGAACACGTCTCGAATATCAAAAAAGGATATCAGAAACACTCACTTTCAAAGCATTTTAAAGAAGCCCATAATCAGGACCCTAGGGGTTTGACATTCATGGCCCTTGAAAAAATTAACATTCACTGGAGAGGGGGTAAACACGTAGAACGAATGTCCCGGGCAGAATCACGTCATATATATGATTTTGGCAGCCTGATTCCAGCAGGCCTCAATGCGGAACTCGAAATTTTCGGCTTTTTGTAGACGTTGGTTTGTGTGCCTCTCGTCCAAGGGAGGGTCACATGTTTGTCCGTTTCGTGGCACTGTGGCCTCCCCTTGGAGACAGGCCCACATTCCCATTACCTCACTACTATGAAGGGATGGATGCCTTATTAGATTACTATTAAGGTTCAAGATACTAGACATCTTTCTTGCTGACCAGTCCAGGGTTTATATCCCCCCTTCCATACCACATTAGATTGATTCCATCACCCTTTCTAATGTTTTTTATTAATGATTTTTTATTAATGATTTTTTAACATATTATTTTGTTATTTACATATGTATACCGCAGGAATACTATGTTTTATTATGAAGAGAAGATGGCGTTTTATTTTATTTTCTATATATATGTATTTTATATATATGTATATTATTGATTTTATATTACTGATTTTATATGTTTTTTATTTGTACAATAATATTTTTTGTGGACAATACTGTTGGGAAATATTCCCTTTATTAGATAAATATTACCATTATAATAAGTAGGAAAAATTATAAGTGAAAAATGATAAACCGCACGAATACCGCATAGAAACCGCATGAATGCTATAAACAGACAGAACTGGACTTTTGACCCAGGCTTTTGATGATACCGAGTGGACCATAAAAGGAAGCTACATTTCAATGGGGGTAGAGCCACTGAGGAAGGGGAGAGACGTCCCTGAAACGCGTCTGGCGAGTTCACCCCTATAAGGAATGATCCGGAACTACTGAGCAAACTTTTAAAACCTTTCGGATATTGGAGCGCTCCATAGGAATCCGTTTTGAAACCAGCCGGAGGGAAAAGTAAACCGAACTACTAAACAGGCAAGTCCCGCGAGATTATCCCCACGTGACATATCAATCTCGAGCGAGGACGCCGAACAGCGAGAGCAGAAGCCGGCGCATCGTGGTGAGTAGCGGTAGGAGGAACAGACTTTCCAGCTACCGGACCCGACTAACAGGGTAAGAGAAACCGGTCCCCGCTCTACTCCCCACCTGCAGCCCGATACACACTGCGTGGTAGATCCACACCATTCAGGATATCTTTCCCGACAGCGGTCAGTTATTCGGCCATAGTGCCGTCTCTGGAACCAGCTTGCACCTTAATTAGAAGACCATTTCAAGGAGGACATTATTTGATCTCTCAGATACATCTTGAGCCTCTTGGGGAATATTTGACAATACCCCCAAGATTATAGCCTACAGCGTGTGCATTGATCATCTGCGGTTTTTAATATTGCCTATTTTACATTGTGCACTATTTATTGTACATTTTATTTATTGATTGTTTATTGAATTGTGTTGTATTAAATAAATAGCCATTTTCTATTGATTCCATATAGTTGAGTGCCAGCCTTATACATTTCTTTTTACCATTACCCTTTGACTGCTTGGGTGAGCAGTTTTTTAGGCTAGAGCACCAGGTCCATTGGGAAAAAGTAGTGAGCTATCCACCATTGTCTTACTTATTGATTATATATTATCACTAGAACAGCCTGCTTATCACTTTTTATAGTATAAGGACAGGAGAGGTGAGAACTGATTATCTATCACTAGAGCATCCAGCTTCTCACTATTTATAGTATAAGGACAGGGGAATACACAGCAGAGGTGAGACCTGATTATCTTTGATCACTAGAACACCCTGCTCATCACTGTTTATAATATAAGGACAGGAGAGAACACGGTAGAGGTGAGAGCTGATTATCTATGATCACTAGAACACCCTGCTTATCACTGCTTATAGTATAAGGACAGTAAAGAACACAGGAGAGGTGAAAATGATTATCTATCACCACTTGAACACTCTGCTCATCACTGTGTATAGTATAAGGAGAGGAGAGAACACAGGAGAGGTGAGAACTAATTAGTCATTGTTTAGAGTAAAATGACAGGAAAGAATGCAGGAGAGGTGAGAACTGATTTTTTATCACCACTAGAACATCCTGCTTATGACTGCTTACAGTATAAGAACAGGGGAGAATATTGGAGATTTGAGGACTGATTAACTGTCATCACTAGAACACCCTGCTTATCACTGTGTATAGTATACGGAGAGGAGAGAACACAAGATATGTGAGAACTGATTATCTATCACTAGAACACCCTGCTTATCACTGTTTATAGTATAAGGACAGGGAAAACACAGGAGAGTTGAGACCTGATTATATATTAAAAAGTGAAGTTTAGTGGCTCACTTGTTTAGACTTTATGGATTGTGGTGCTCTATCCTAGGTGTACCCCTCGTCTGATAGGAATATGAAATAAATAAAATATATATGGATGGCACACACTATATCTGGAACATAGTATAGGAATAAAATATATTTATTAAGAATATAAAGATAAAATCCTGCAAGGACAAATGAGCCTATGGATAAATTACTAACAAATAAATAAAATAAGAAAATCTGATTAATAAAATGGTAAGTCTAGATCAGACAAAGGGATGATTGTCAGAGGATAGCAAATGGATCAGAAGAGTGGTAAAATCTTAAAGTAGTTTGTGTCCGATTTTGATTATGCCAATAACATAGTATGATATAGAGTAAAATATAAAGGGAAGTATCATCAAAATAGCTCTAAAATGACATGAGATCAGTAACAGGTATCCATTAATGTAATATTTCTCTTGGTTGTCAAAGACGGTTCGATTACTCTTTAAATATATAGAAAATGAAGTACAGTGATAAAAGTATACTTTTTAGTTGTTAGTCTTCTTATAGTATAGGAATAAAAATAATAGTTCCTCAGGTTGTAACAATGTCTCCACTTATATTGAATGCAAGAAATATTCCAGATGGTTGGTGGTTAGTACTCAAATCGTATTAGGGAAGGCAATGTTGGTGGTTAGTAGTCAAACCATATTAGCAACATTATTTTCAACACTCTAAGGCTACATTCACACATCAGTATTTTCCTATAGCCCGATTTTCGGTCCGTTTTTTGCGGATCCGTTGTTCCTGAAAATGTTTCCGTATGTCATCCGTTTTTTGCGGATCCGCAAAAAACGGAAACATGTATAAATTTCAATAATCAAATAAAGTTGTTTGGATTTCTTTGAAAAAAAATTGAAAAAAAATAAAATAAAAAATTTGTTATGTGTTTCCAGGAACGGATTCCGCATAAAACGGATGACATACGGAATGACATCCGAATGTCTTCCGTTTTTTGCGGATCCATTGACTTTGCATTGTACCAGGATCCGAATTTTGTGGAAAAGAATAGGACATGTTTTATATTTAAACGGACATGCGTAACGGAACAACGGAAACGGACAGCACACATTGTGCTGTCCGATTTTTTTCCAGGACCCATTGAAAATGAATGGGTCCAGATCTGGTCCTGATCTGTTCCGCAAAAAACGGAACAGATCAGGAAAGAAAAAACTGACGTGTGAATGGACCCTAAGGCTACTTTTGCACTTGCGGCAGGAGGGATCCGGCAGGCTGGTCACCCTGTCGGATCCTTCCTTCTGCTGTTTCGCCGTGCCGCCGGACCGCTGCTCCGTCCCCATTGACTATAATGGAGACGGGGCGGCCCTCCGGCGCAGTACGGCAATTTGCGGTCAGAGGCCTCCGGACAAAAAAGTCGGACATGCAGAACTTTTAGTCCAGCGGCCTTTTGCCGTGCACTGCCGTACTGCGCCGCCCCCGTCCCCATTATAGTCAATAGGGACGGAGCGGCAGTCTGGCGGCATGGAGAAACAGCGAAAGGACGGATCCGACAGGGTGAACAGCCTGCCGGATCCCTCCTGCCGCAAGTGTGAAAGTAGCCTAAATCCCCTGTACAGTTGAATTGCCTTTATCACCGCTTTGATTCGTGCAGTAAGTCCAACTATTATTATATTTGAGTCAGGTTAATAATAGATCCGCTCCTTAATTCAAATAGTATCCCTTCATAGAGTAACTCACGCTTTTGGTGATATAAACTGCCAGGCACCTCACTCGCAAACACCTCTCTCCGACCTCCGTTGCGAAACCTACGCTGTTGGCGTCTCACTGTGAAGGGGTCACAGTCTGGGGCCCCCAAGATGAAACATATGATACTCCAATTGGATACACCTGTGACTACATTGAATAAGCTATAGCTATATAACATGCAGTGTGACTGGCCACTAGAGGCGCTTAGTCGGACAGCCCCCTTAGAACTAGTAGGAGCGAAAGAGGATCTATGGTGAATATCTGCTGCCTGCTAAAGAGGATCTGTGGTGAATATCTGCTGCCTGCTAAAGAGGATCTGTGGCGAATATCTGCTGCCTGCTAAAGAGGATCTGTGGCGAATATCTGCTGCCTGCTAAAGAGGATCTGTGGCGAATATCTGCTGCCTGCTAAAGAGGATCTCTGGCGAATATCTGCTGCCTGCTAAAGAGGATCTGTGGTGAATATCTGCTGCCTGCTAAAGAGGATCTGTGGCGAATATCTGCTGCCTGCTAAAGAGGATCTGTGGCGAATATCTGCTGCCTGCTAAAGAGGATCTATGGCGAATATCTGCTGCCTGCTAAAGAGGATCTGTGGTGAATATCTGCCGCCTGCTAAAGAGGATCTATGGCGAATATCTGCCGCCTGCTAAAGAGGATCTGTGGCGAATATCTGCTGCCTGCTAAAGAGGATCTATGGCGAATATCTGCTGCCTGCTAAAGAGGATCTGTGGTGAATATCTGCCGCCTGCTAAAGAGGATCTATGGCGAATATCTGCCGCCTGCTAAAGAGGATCTGTGGCGAATATCTGCTGCCTGCTAAAGAGGATCTGTGGCGAATATCTGCTGCCTGCTAAAGAGGATCTGTGGTGAATATCTGCTGCCTGCTAAAGAGGATCTGTGGCGAATATCTGCTGCCTGCTAAAGAGGATCTGTGGCGAATATCTGCCGCCTGCTAAAGAGGATCTATGGCGAATATCTGCTGCCTGCTAAAGAGGATCTGTGGTGAATATCTGCTGCCTGCTAAAGAGGATCTGTGGCGAATATCTGCTGCCTGCTAAAGAGGATCTGTGGTGAATATCTGCCGCCTGCTAAAGAGGATCTATGGCGAATATCTGCCGCCTGCTAAAGAGGATCTGTGGCGAATATCTGCTGCCTGCTAAAGAGGATCTGTGGTGAATATCTGCTGCCTGCTAAAGAGGATCTCTGGCGAATATCTGCCGCCTGCTAAAGAGGATCTGTGGCGAATATCTGCTGCCTGCTAAAGAGGATCTGTGGTGAATATCTGCTGCCTGCTAAAGAGGATCTGTGGTGAATATCTGCCGCCTGCTAAAGAGGATCTATGGCGAATATCTGCTGCCTGCTAAAGAGGATCTGTGGCGAATATCTGCTGCCTGCTAAAGAGGATCTGTGGCGAATATCTGCTGCCTGCTAAAGAGGATCTGTGGTGAATATCTGCTGCCTGCTAAAGAGGATCTGTGGTGAATATCTGCTGCCTGCTAAAGAGGATCTGTGGCGAATATCTGCTGCCTGCTAAAGAGGATCTGTGGCGAATATCTGCTGCCTGCTAAAGAGGATCTGTGGCGAATATCTGCTGCCTGCTAAAGAGGATCTGTGGTGAATATCTGCTGCCTGCTAAAGAGGATCTGTGGTGAATATCTGCTGCCTGCTAAAGAGGATCTGTGGCGAATATCTGCTGCCTGCTAAAGAGGATCTGTGGCGAATATCTGCTGCCTGCTAAAGAGGATCTGTGGTGAATATCTGCTGCCTGCTAAAGAGGATCTGTGGCGAATATCTGCTGCCTGCTAAAGAGGATCTGTGGCGAATATCTGCCGCCTGCTAAAGAGGATCTGTGGCGAATATCTGCCGCCTGCTAAAGAGGATCTGTGGCGAATATCTGCTGCCTGCTAAAGAGGATCTGTGGTAAATATCTGCTGCCTGCTAAAGAGGATCTGTGGCGAATATCTGCTGCCTGCTAAAGAGGATCTGTGGTGAATATCTGCTGCCTGCTAAAGAGGATCTGTGGCGAATATCTGCTGCCTGCTAAAGAGGATCTCTGGCGAATATCTGCTGCCTGCTAAAGAGGATCTGTGGTGAATATCTGCTGCCTGCTAAAGAGGATCTCTGGCGAATATCTGCTGCCTGCTAAAGAGGATCTGTGGCGAATATCTGCTGCCTGCTAAAGAGGATCTGTGGCGAATATCTGCTGCCTGCTAAAGAGGATCTCTGGCGAATATCTGCTGCCTGCTAAAGAGGATCTGTGGTGAATATCTGCTGCCTGCTAAAGAGGATCTGTGGCGAATATCTGCTGCCTGCTAAAGAGGATCTGTGGCGAATATCTGCTGCCTGCTAAAGAGGATCTATGGCGAATATCTGCTGCCTGCTAAAGAGGATCTGTGGTGAATATCTGCCGCCTGCTAAAGAGGATCTATGGCGAATATCTGCCGCCTGCTAAAGAGGATCTGTGGCGAATATCTGCTGCCTGCTAAAGAGGATCTATGGCGAATATCTGCTGCCTGCTAAAGAGGATCTGTGGTGAATATCTGCCGCCTGCTAAAGAGGATCTATGGCGAATATCTGCCGCCTGCTAAAGAGGATCTGTGGCGAATATCTGCTGCCTGCTAAAGAGGATCTGTGGCGAATATCTGCTGCCTGCTAAAGAGGATCTGTGGTGAATATCTGCTGCCTGCTAAAGAGGATCTGTGGCGAATATCTGCTGCCTGCTAAGAGGATCTGTGGCGAATATCTGCCGCCTGCTAAAGAGGATCTATGGCGAATATCTGCTGCCTGCTAAAGAGGATCTGTGGTGAATATCTGCTGCCTGCTAAAGAGGATCTGTGGCGAATATCTGCTGCCTGCTAAAGAGGATCTGTGGTGAATATCTGCCGCCTGCTAAAGAGGATCTATGGCGAATATCTGCTGCCTGCTAAAGAGGATCTATGGCGAATATCTGCCGCCTGCTAAAGAGGATCTGTGGCGAATATCTGCTGCCTGCTAAAGAGGATCTGTGGTGAATATCTGCTGCCTGCTAAAGAGGATCTCTGGCGAATATCTGCCGCCTGCTAAAGAGGATCTGTGGCGAATATCTGCTGCCTGCTAAAGAGGATCTGTGGTGAATATCTGCTGCCTGCTAAAGAGGATCTGTGGTGAATATCTGCCGCCTGCTAAAGAGGATCTATGGCGAATATCTGCTGCCTGCTAAAGAGGATCTGTGGCGAATATCTGCTGCCTGCTAAAGAGGATCTGTGGCGAATATCTGCTGCCTGCTAAAGAGGATCTGTGGTGAATATCTGCTGCCTGCTAAAGAGGATCTGTGGTGAATATCTGCTGCCTGCTAAAGAGGATCTGTGGCGAATATCTGCTGCCTGCTAAAGAGGATCTGTGGCGAATATCTGCTGCCTGCTAAAGAGGATCTGTGGCGAATATCTGCTGCCTGCTAAAGAGGATCTGTGGTGAATATCTGCTGCCTGCTAAAGAGGATCTGTGGTGAATATCTGCTGCCTGCTAAAGAGGATCTGTGGCGAATATCTGCTGCCTGCTAAAGAGGATCTGTGGCGAATATCTGCTGCCTGCTAAAGAGGATCTGTGGTGAATATCTGCTGCCTGCTAAAGAGGATCTGTGGCGAATATCTGCTGCCTGCTAAAGAGGATCTGTGGCGAATATCTGCCGCCTGCTAAAGAGGATCTGTGGCGAATATCTGCCGCCTGCTAAAGAGGATCTGTGGCGAATATCTGCTGCCTGCTAAAGAGGATCTGTGGTAAATATCTGCTGCCTGCTAAAGAGGATCTGTGGCGAATATCTGCTGCCTGCTAAAGAGGATCTGTGGTGAATATCTGCTGCCTGCTAAAGAGGATCTGTGGCGAATATCTGCTGCCTGCTAAAGAGGATCTGTGGTGAATATCTGCTGCCTGCTAAAGAGGATCTCTGGCGAATATCTGCTGCCTGCTAAAGAGGATCTCTGGCGAATATCTGCTGCCTGCTAAAGAGGATCTGTGGCGAATATCTGCTGCCTGCTAAAGAGGATCTGTGGTGAATATCTGCTGCCTGCTAAAGAGGATCTGTGGTGAATATCTGCCGCCTGCTAAAGAGGATCTGTGGTGAATATCTGCTGCCTGCTAAAGAGGATCTGTGGCGAATATCTGCTGCCTGCTAAAGAGGATCTGTGGTGAATATCTGCTGCCTGCTAAAGAAGATCTGTGGCGAATATCTGCTGCCTGCTAAAGAGGATCTGTGGCGAATATCTGCTGCCTGCTAAAGAGGATCTGTGGCGAATATCTGCTGCCTGCTAAAGAGGATCTGTGGTGAATATCTGCTGCCTGCTAAAGAGGATCTGTGGTGAATATCTGCTGCCTGCTAAAGAGGATCTGTGGCGAATATCTGCTGCCTGCTAAAGAGGATCTGTGGTGAATATCTGCTGCCTGCTAAAGAGGATCTGTGGTGAATATCTGCTGCCTGCTAAAGAGGATCTGTGGTGAATATCTGCTGCCTGCTAAAGAGGATCTGTGGCGAATATCTGCTGCCTGCTAAAGAGGATC
This sequence comes from Bufo gargarizans, assembly GCF_014858855.1. Lineage (NCBI taxonomy): Eukaryota > Metazoa > Chordata > Amphibia > Anura > Bufonidae > Bufo > Bufo gargarizans. The sequence continues at coordinate 537,917,745 of NC_058083.1, read as the reverse complement.
TGTGGTGAATATCTGCTGCCTGCTAAAGAAGATCTGTGGTGAATATCTGCTGCCTGCTAAAGAGGATCTGTGGCGAATATCTGCTGCCTGCTAAAGAGGATCTGTGGCGAATATCTGCTGCCTGCTAAAGAGGATCTGTGGTGAATATCTGCTGCCTGCTAAAGAGGATCTGTGGTGAATATCTGCTGCCTGCTAAAGAGGATCTGTGGCGAATATCTGCTGCCTGCTAAAGAGGATCTGTGGTGAATATCTGCTGCCTGCTAAAGAGGATCTGTGGCGAATATCTGCTGCCTGCTAAAGAGGATCTGTGGTGAATATCTGCCGCCTGCTAAAGAGGATCTGTGGCGAATATCTGCTGCCTGCTAAAGAAGATCTGTGGTCTTCATTTATAATCAGGAGCTGAGGAGACCAGAGGCCGGCGGTGAATCATCATCAAGAAAACCAACCTGCCCTTCAAGCCTGCACTGGAGATCTCAGCCTGAAGCATTTTACATGGGACTTAAATCCTGAGCTCAGGTCCCTTCCTGCAATCAGGGTGAGGACAAGTTTTGACACCGCTGCAGCAAGTAAAGCTTTATTGCGATAGCAAGTGGATCCATATCCCGGTTCTGGAGTTACAAATAGCCACGTGGAAGTTCAAGGGAGTCTAGCTGAGGTGGAGGAGTGTGGGATTTTTCTGTATTTGGCCTCTGTGAGCCACAGTGTCCCTCAGCCGAGATCCCAGGTACACAGACCCCAAATTTAGAGTTGATTCCTAGTAGCTTCGGTTCGCTGTGTTTGGTTTGGAGATCCTGCCATATTTAGTGGCATTTAGGCAAAGTAGGAATATTTAAAGGTACAGTACCTAAATTAGGGAATTCCCGGCTGGGGTCCCACTGTGGACAATCTTGGGTTGCTAATAACCCAGAGAGTTTGTATCACCACTTCAGTACACCAGAACATACCTCACTCCGTGTGGTCCGGCTGGATCACGGTGTACATTATATTGTATATAGTTTTCTCTACTAAAGTCAGTAAAATTATTTTGGTTCACACAGCTCACTGTCCGTGCATTCATTCTTGTGTGGTTCACTGTATCCTAACGGACTCCTTTGGGTCCACCTCTTTCATCACGTGACACGTGGCGTTCCACGTGGTTGATCCCATTACCCCTGTCCGGCCGGTTACTTTATGCGCTTGCAGTTCGGAGTGTATGTTGGCGGTGGTGGGAGGAGGATACCTTGGATATTAAATACAGCTGAATATGTCCATGTGAAATATCGTCAGATGGTTTGCTGGATAATAATGTATTTTCCTTCAGATGTTGGTTAGGAGATCACTGTTCCTTCTTCAGTGGGTATGAACAGTGACTAAGCTGAATAGGTTTTTATATGGGGTCTTCTATCTACGAGGAGGAGGAGTATCTGGGTATCTCGATACAGACAATTAATAATAGCTGGTCTGGATTCCAGCTCTGTATGTTCAATAAATTACAGAGAGCAGCAATAGATAAAAGAACCCTTCTATATAAGAGATGCTGATAACATGTAAACATAAAAACTATTTAAAAATGAATACACTATAAATGAGAAACAAAAACAAACAGAAATCACAATAATGGGTAACAGCGCAAATGCGTCTTTCCTACGGATTTTATGTGTTTCTTGTGTAGAGCTATAAAATTATTGATATTTCCATTCCTTTATAAAATATGTCATAAAAGATCAACGTGATGTTGTTTGATATCATTTCGGGGTTTATTTTCCTTATTTTGCATATGTTTTGTTTGTTTCTTTTGTTTTCTTCATTCCAACTCGATTTAATAGTGGACAGATATGTGTTGGGGAAGAAGGGAATGGAATGGAGAGAATATAGAGATTAGGGATGGGGGCCCTAAAGGAGGGGAGATCGAGGTGCTGATAAACAGCTGGATGTAGAAGTCCCGTCCTCAAAAGGGCACCCACCCCAAGTCTACAGAAACCCAAATCTCTATATTCTCTACAACAGCGCGGGGGGAAGTTTCGCAACGGAGATCGGAGAGAGGTGTTTGCGAGTGAGGTGCCTGGCAGTTTATATCACCAAAAGCGTGAGTTACTTACTGATTATCTATCACTAGAACACCCTGCTTATCACTGTGTATAGTATAAGGACAATGGAGAGCACAGGAGAGGTGAGACCTGATTATCTATCATAACTAGAACACCCTGATTATCACTGTATATAGTATAAGGACAGGAGAGGTGAGAACTGATTATCTATCACTAGAACACCCTGCTTATCACTGTGTATAGTATAAGGACAATGGAGAGCACAGGAGAGGTGAGACCTAATTATCTATCATCACTAGAACACCCTGATTATCACTGTATATAGTATAAGGACAGGAGAGGTGAGAACTGATTATCTATCACTAAAACACCCTGCTTATCACTGTGTATAGTATAAGGACAATGGAGAGCACAGGAGAGGTGAGACCTGATTATCTATCATCACTAGAACACCCTGATTATCACTGTATATAGTATAAGGACAGGAGAGGTGAGAACTGATTATCTATCACTAGAACACCCTGCTTATCACTGTGTATAGTATAAGGACAGGAGAGGTGAGAACTGATTATCTATCACTAGAACACCCTGCTTATCACTGTGTATAGTATAAGGACAGGAGAGAACACAGGAGATGTGAGAACTGATTATCTATCACTAGAACACCCTGCTTATCACTGTGTATAGTATAAGGACAGGAGAGAACACAGGAGAGGTGAGAACTGATTATCTATCATCACTAGAACACCCTACTTATCACTGTGTATAGTATAAGGACAGGAGAGAACACAGGAGAGGTGAGGACTGATTATCTATCATCACTAGAACACCCTGCTGATCACTGTATATAGTATAAGGACAGGGGAGAACACAGGAGAGGTGAGACCTGATTATCTATCACTAGAACACCCTGCTTATCACTGTGTATAGTATAAGGACAGGAGAGGTGAGAACTGATTATCTATCATCACTAGAACACCCTGCTTAACACTGTGTATAGTATAAGGACAGGAGAGGTGAGACCTGATTATCTATCACTAGAACGCCCTGCTTATCACTATGTATAGTATAAGAACAATGGAGAGCATAGGAGAGGTGAGAACTGATTATCTATCACTAGAACACCCTGCTTATCACTGTGTATAGTATAAGGACAGGAGAGGTGAGAACTGACTATCACTAGAACACCCTGCTTATCACTGTGTATAGTATAAGGACAGGAGAGGTGAGACCTGATTATCTATCACTAGAACACCCTGCTTATCACTGTGTATAGTATAAGGACAGGAGAGAACACAGGAGAGGTGAGAACTGATTATCTATCACTAGAACACCCTGCTTATCACTGTGTATAGTATAAGGACAGGAGAGGTGAGAACTGACTATCACTAGAACACCCTGCTTATCACTGTGTATAGTATAAGGACGGGAGAGGTGAGACCTGATTATCTATCACTAGAACACCCTGCTTATCACTGTGTATAGTATAAGGACAGGAGAGAACACAGGAGAGGTGAGAACTGATTATCTATCACTAGAACACCCTGCTTATCACTGTGTATAGTATAAGGACAGGAGAGGTGAGACCTGATTATCTATCACTAGAACACCCTGCTTATCACTGTGTATAGTATAAGGACAGGAGAGAACACAGGAGAGGTGAGAACTGATTATCTATCACTAGAACACCCTGCTTATCACTGTGTATAGTATAAGGACAGGAGAGGTGAAACCTGATTATCTATCACTAGAACACCCTGCTTATCACTGTGTATAGTATAAGGACAGGAGAGGTGAGACCTGATTATCTAGATGTAGAACAGCTGGATGTAGAAGTCCCGTCCTCAAAAGGGCACCCACCCCAAGTCTACAGAAACCCAAATCTCTATATTCTCTACAACAGCGCGGGTGGAAGTTTCGCAACGGAGATCGGAGAGAGGTGTTTGCGAGTGAGGTGCCTGGCAGTTTATATCACCAAAAGCGTGAGTTACTCTATGAAGGGATACTATTTGAATTAAGGAGCGGATCTATTATTAACCTGACTCAAATATAATATTAGTTGGACTTACTGCTCGAATCGAAGGCAATCCAACTGTACTGGGGATTTAGAGTGTAGAAAATAATGTTGCTAATATGGTTTGACTACTAACCACCAACATTGCCTTCCCTAATACGATTTGAATACTAATCACCAACTATCTGGAAAATTTCTTACCTTCAATATAAGTGGAGACATTGTTACAACCTGAGGAACTATTATTTTTATATATTATATTATTTATTTGTTAGTAATTTATCCATAGGCTCATTTGTCCTTGCGGGATTTTATCTTTATATTGTTAATAAATATATTTAATTCCTATACTATGTATCTATCATCACTAGAACACCCTGCTTATCACTGTATATAGTATAAGGACAGGAGAGGTGAGAACTGATTATCTATCACTAGAACACCCTGCTTATCACTGTGTATAGTATAAGGACAGGAGAGGTGAGAACTGATTATCTATCACTAGAACACCCTGCTTATCACTGTGTATAGTATAAGGACAATGGAGAGCACAGGAGAGGTGAGACCTGATTATCTATCATCACTAGAACACCCTGATTATCACTGTATATAGTATAAGGACAGGAGAGGTGAGAACTGATTATCTATCACTAGAACACCCTGCTTATCACTGTGTATAGTATAAGGACAATGGAGAGCACAGGAGAGGTGAGACCTGATTATCTATCATCACTAGAACACCCTGCTTATCACTGTGTATAGTATAAGGACAGGAGAGGTGAGAACTGATTATCTATCACTAGAACACCCTGCTTATCACTGTGTATAGTATAAGGACAGGAGAGAACACAGGAGATGTGAGAACTGATTATCTATCACTAGAACACCCTGCTTATCACTGTGTATAGTATAAGGACAGGAGAGAACACAGGAGAGGTGAGAACTGATTATCTATCATCACTAGAACACCCTACTTATCACTGTGTATAGTATAAGGACAGGAGAGAACACAGGAGAGGTGAGGACTGATTATCTATCATCACTAGAACACCCTGCTGATCACTGTATATAGTATAAGGACAGGGGAGAACACAGGAGAGGTGAGACCTGATTATCTATCACTAGAACACCCTGCTTATCACTGTGTATAGTATAAGGACAGGAGAGGTGAGAACTGATTATCTATCATCACTAGAACACCCTGCTTATCACTGTGTATAGTATAAGGACAGGAGAGGTGAGACCTGATTATCTATCACTAGAACGCCCTGCTTATCACTATGTATAGTATAAGAACAATGGAGAGCATAGGAGAGGTGAGAACTGATTATCTATCACTAGAACACCCTGCTTATCACTGTGTATAGTATAAGGACAGGAGAGGTGAGAACTGACTATCACTAGAACACCCTGCTTATCACTGTGTATAGTATAACTACAGGAGAGGTGAGAACTGATTATCTATCACTAGAACACCCTGCTTATCACTGTGTATAGTATAAGGACAGGAGAGAACACAGGAGAGGTGAGAACTGATTATCTATCACTAGAACACCCTGCTTATCACTGTGTATAGTATAAGGACAGGAGAGGTGAGAACTGACTATCACTAGAACACCCTGCTTATCACTGTGTATAGTATAAGGACGGGAGAGGTGAGACCTGATTATCTATCACTAGAACACCCTGCTTATCACTGTGTATAGTATAAGGACAGGAGAGGTGAGACCTGATTATCTATCACTAGAACACCCTGCTTATCACTGTGTATAGTATAAGGACAGGAGAGAACACAGGAGAGGTGAGAACTGATTATATATCACTAGAACACCCTGCTTATCACTGTGTATAGTATAAGGACAGGAGAGGTGAGACCTGATTATCTATCACTAGAACACCCTGCTTATCACTGTGTATAGTATAAGGACAGGGGAGAACACAGGAGAGGTGAGAACTGATTATCTATCACTAGAACACCCTGCTTATCACTGTGTATAGTTTAAGGACAGGAGAGGTGAGACCTGATTATCTATTACTAGAACACCCTGCTTATCACTGTGTATAGTATAAGGACAGGGGAGAACACAGGAGAGGTGAGACCTGATTATCTATCACTAGAACACCCTGCTTATCACTGTGTATAGTATAAGGACAGGGGAGAACACAGGAGAGGTGAGAACTGTTTATCTAGCATCACTAGAACACCCTGCTTATCACTGTGTATAGTATAAGGACAGGAGAGGTGAGACCTGATTATCTATCACTAGTACACCCTGCTTATCACTGTGTATAGTATAAGGACAGGAGAGGTGAGACCTGATTATCTATCACTAGAACACCCTGCTTATCACTGTGTATAGTATAACAACAATGGAGAGCATAGGAGAGGTTAAAACTGATTATCTATCATCCCTCTGAACTCCCCTCCTCTTCCTCTCTTGTGGGCACCCACATGACGTCCATCAACACATCATTATCAGATTCGTCACCTTCACCACCACTGACACTAGAGATCTCGGAGTAGGCAGCAACAGCGGGGACCCCCCTCCTTGGGGTGACTCGGGTAGGGTGGCGACCATTGATACCTCCTCTTCCTCATCCGATGCCAAGAATGGCTGCGCATCGGTAAGGTCTTGGAATGTATGGGAAAATAATTCCTCTGACTTGAGCGGAGGGGATATGGTGGTGGTGTCTCTGCGGGTGCACACAGCAGAGAGTGAGGAGGGTGCAGATACAGAGGATGAGGAGGGTGCAGATACAGAGGATGAGGAGGGTGCAGAAGCGGGAGGCTGAGTGAGCCACTCAACCAACTCTGGTGTGTCCTTTCGCACGCACCTTCTGCAACTTCCCACTAAGGCTCCAGCCTGGTGCACCTGCCCGACCCCTACCCCCCCGGCGGAATGGCCCGCCTCTTCCTCTGCCTGTCATTTTCAAAATGACCCTGTGACAAAAGTCCCTATAGAAAAGCAGTATTTGTGAAAGAAGGTATATCACACCCCTGCCTCAATCAGGTTTTTTTGGGGGGGCAACTGGTAAATCACACCAGTAGAAATGATTGGTTCCAATAGTGTTTGTCACTCTGTGTAGATGCGGTAACGCAGCAAAACCGCAGACAACTGCCGCACTACCTAAATGCACTATATAGAAAGTATATTATTGGTATATAACACCCCTGCCTTAATCAGGTTTTTTGGGGGGCAACTGGTTAATCACACCAGTAGAAATTATCTGTTCCAGTAACGCTTGTCCCTCTATATAGCTGCGGTAACGCAGCAGAACCGCACCCAACTGCTGCACAGTACACATGCACTATAATATATTATCTATGGTAGAAAGTATATTATAAGTATATCGCACCCTCTGTGTGTCACACCTATCGATAGCGCACCTATACCAGTGCTTACAAGGACTTTTGTGGCCCTATTAGCCAGCGTCTGGGGTCCCTAACAGCCTGTCCTGCTCCACACAGCAACCTCTCCCTACACTGGCAAAACACTGAATGTAAAATGGCGGCCAGATCGGGTCTATTTGTAGGGTAGGGGGTCTGTCCATGTGCGGAAACGTCTCCTTCACGAGTCCTGCCTGTTGTTCCAGGGTACAAGGTGCTCTTCTGGGTACTTACCGTATTACTGTAGGGTACAGTTCACATGTGTGCAGATGAACTACACAGAAAGACACCTCGACAAAGCCCTTTCCAAGAACAGCAAAAGTTGTTCGAAGTGGCCCCAGGTCTGCGGGACAAAGTAGAATATAAATACGGGGCCACAGAAGGCGAGGCATGAAACATAGATACCTTCATGTATACCTCACTGCTCCATCATACATTCCTGCATACCTCACTGCTCCATCATACATTCCTGCAAACCTCACTGTTCCATCATACATTCCTGCATACCTCACTGCTCCATCATACATTCCTGCAAACCTCACTGTTCCATCATACATTCCTGCATACCTCACTGCTCCATCATACATTCCTGCATACCTCACTGCTCCATCATACACTCTTACATACCTCACTGCTCCATCATACATTCCTGCATACCTCACTGCTTCATCATACACTCCTGCATACCTCAATGCTCCATCATACATGCGTGCATACCTCACTGCTCCATCATACATTCCTGCAAACCTCACTGCTCCATCATACATTCCTGCATACCTCACTGCTCCATCATACATTCCTGCATACCTCACTGCACCTTCATACATTCCTGCATACCTCACTGCTCCATAAAACATTCCTGCATACCTCACTGCTCCATCATACATTCCTGCATACCTTACTGCTCCATCATACATTCCTGCATACCTTACTGCTCCATCATACATTCCTGCATACCTCACTGCTCCATCATACATTCCTGAATACCTTACTGCTCCATCATACATTCCTGCATACCTCACTGCTCCATCATACATTCCTGCATACCTCACTGCTCCCTCATACATTCCTGCATACCTCACTGCTCCATCATACATTCCACATATCTCACTGCTCCATCATACACTCCTGCATACCTCACTGCTCCATCATACATTCCTGCATATCTCACTGCTCTATCATACACTCCTGCATACCTCACTGCTCCATCATACATTCCTGCATACCTCACTGCTCTATCATACATTCCTGTATACCACACTGCTCCATCATACATTCCTGCATACCTCACTGCTCTATCATACATTCCTGCATACCTCACTGCTCCATCATACATTACTGTATACCTCACTGCTGTATCATACATTCCTGCATACCTCACTGCTCCATCATACATTCCTGCATACCTCAGTGCTCCATCATACATTTCTGTATACCTCACTGTTCCATCATACATTCCTGTATACCTCACTGCTCCATCATACATTACTGTATACCTCACTGCTGTATCATACATTCCTGCATACCTCACTGCTCCATCATGCATTCCTGTATACCTCACTGCTCCATCATACATTCCTGCACACCTCACTACTCCATCATACATTCCTGTATACCTCACTGCTCCATTATACATTCCTGTATACCTCACTGCTCCATCATACATTTCTGTATACCTCACTGCTCCATCATACATTCCTGCATACCTCACTGCTCCATCATACATTCCTGTATACCTCACTGCTCCATCATACATTCCTGCATACCTCACTGCTCCATCATACACTCCTGTATACCTCACTGCTCCATCATACATTACTGTATACCTCACTGCTCCATCATGCATTCCTGCATACCTCACTGCTCCATCATACAGTGCTTCATACCTCACTGCTCCATCATACCTAAACTGCTCTCCAGGAACTCTTCCCCTCCTGGACTGAAGGACCCGGTGCTCTGGTTGTGTGACCACAGGTCCTCATGCACACCACAGCAGCCTATCACAGGAAACACACTTCCATCTTCCCTGAGGAAATGCCTCCCCCAGGTTAAACGTTTTCCTATGTTTAGGAGCTCATCAATTCAGCGGGGTCTGATTCATCAACTTCTCGAATCCTAATGAGGTTGTAGACTCTTCTAAGATCCACCGTAGTGAAAATTCTGGTTCCAAGGGGTTTTGGAATCAGTAGTAGAGGATACTTGTTCTTTACGTTACATCTTTCTTTTTGACAAAAGAAGAACGAGCCATCAGCCAGTGAAAAGACCTTCAGGTGAAGCCTCTTTCCAGGATTTTTCTAATGTAGCCAGAGAATTTCAGGCAGAGATAATGGGCAAACACGCTGACACGGGACACTCCTAGGGACCACGTGTTGGCAGTGTCTCAGCTTCCTTTTTATCAAAGATAGTGAAATAGCCAGCAAAGGCTGGGGATAGACCCAGAAGATTCTGAGGAACTGATGGAGATCAGACAGGTAGAACAGGAACCAGACAGTGAGAGTAACAGCCAGAACCCCAATGCTGAATCTCCCTCGAGTACCAAACCAGGGCAGTCCCAGTAGGAGAGGGCTAGTAGACAGGGCCGTAACTACCATAGCAGCAGACCATGCTACTGCTATGGGGCCCAGGGCACTCTTGCATACCTCACTGCTCCATCATACATTCCTGTATACCTCACTGCTCCATCATACATTCCTGTATACCTCACTGCTCCATCATACATTCCTGTATACCTCACTGCTCCATCATACATTCCTGTATACCTCACTGCTCCATCATACATTCCTGTATACCTCACTGCTCCATCATACATTCCTGCATACCTCAGTGCTCCATCATACATTCCTGCATATCTCACTGCTCCATCATACATTCCTGTATACCTCACTGCTCCATCATACATTCCTGCATACCTCAGTGCTCCATCATACATTCCTGCATACCTCACTGCTCCATCATACATTCCTGCATATATCACTGCTCCATCATACATTCCTGTATACCTCACTGCTCCATCATACATTCCTGTATACCTCACTGCTCCATCATACATTCCTGCATACCTCAGTGCTCCATCATTCATTCCTGCATATCTCACTGCTCCATCATACATTCCCGCATATCTCACTGCTCCATCATACATTCCTGCATACCTCAGTGCTCCATCATACATTCCTGCATACCTCACTGCTCCATCATACATTCCTGCATATCTCACTGCTCCATCATACATTCCTGTATACCTCACTGCTCCATCATACATTCCTGTATACCTCACTGCTCCATCATACATTCCTGTATACCTCACTGCTCCATCATACATTCCTGTATACCTCACTGCTCCATCATACATTCCTGCATACCTCAGTGCTCCATCATACATTCCTGCATATCTCACTGCTCCATCATACATTCCCGCATATCTCACTGCTCCATCATACATTCCCGCATACCTCAGTGCTCCATCATACATTCCTGCATACCTCACTGCTCCATCATACATTCCTGCATATCTCACTGCTCCATCATACATTCCTGCATACCTCACTGCTCCATCATACAGTGCTGCATACCTCACTGCTCCATCATACATTCCTGTATACCTCACTGCTCTATCATACACTCCTGTATACCTCACTGCTCCATCATACATTCCTGCCAATCTCACTGCTCCACCATACACTCCTGCATACCTCACTGCTCCATCATACATTCCTGCATACCTCACTACTCCATCATACATTCCTGCCAATCTCACTGCTCCACCATACACTCCTGCATACCTCACTACTCCATCATACATTCCTGCATACCTCACTGCTCCATCATACATTCCTGCATACCTCACTGCTCCATCATACATTCCTGCATACCACACTGCTCCATCATACATTCCTGCATACCTCACTGCTCCATCATACATTCCTGCATACCTCACTGCTCCATCATACATTCCTGTATACCTCACTGCTCTATCATACATTCCTGCATACCTCACTGCTCCATCATACATTCCTGTATACCTCACTGCTCCATCATACACTCCTGCATACCTCACTGCTCCATCATACATTCCTGTATACCTCACTGCTCTATCATACATTCCTGCATACCTCACTGCTCCATCATACATTCCTGTATACCTCACTGCTCCATCATACACTCCTGCATACCTCACTGCTCCATCATACATTCCTGCATACCTCACTGCTCCATCATACATTCCTGTATACCTCACTGCTCCATCATACACTCCTGCATACCTCACTGCTCCATCATACATTCCTCCATACCTCACTGCTCCACTATACATTCCTGCACACCTCACTGCTCCATCATACACTCCTGCATACCTCACTGCTCCATCATGCACTCCTGCATACCTCACTGCTCCATCATACACTCCTGCATACCTCACTGCTCCATCATACACTCCTGCATACCTCACTGCTCCATCATGCACTCCTGCATACCTCACTGCTCCATCATACATTCCTGCATACCTCACTGCCCAATATACATTCCTGCATACCTCACTGCTCCATCATACACTCCTTCATACCTCAGTGCTCCATATATTGCAGTGTGTGGATGGATACACATTTGGCCCAGGAGCTGACATTCTTTTGCTATGGGGGGTGCTAATACTTTTACTAGTGATCTGTGTATAGGATTCTCACCCGCAGGGATGAACATATTGGCTCCTACAAACGCTCCGGTCATCAGCAGGGTGAAGACTTCTGTCCGTCGATGCCCCAGATGGTGCAGCAGGAAGTAGCTGCCCACCTTGGCGGGCACCTCCACCAGGGCGTACAGGAATTGGGTGAGGTAAATGTTCTGTCCGAAGCCAGAGATGTTCAGGCTGATCCCATAATAGGAGAAGGCAAGTCCGATCCTGTGGGGTGATAGAGACCTTACCCTGGGAGGGGGCATCCCAACAACCTACAGCACCACGAAAGCAGAGCCACCGCCACGGGGTCACTCCTGGGCCGTCAGAATATCATGGCTGCCCATATGGTAGTGACCACTAAGCCTCGCCAGCTCTGTCCATCTATAGGATAAGCGTCAGCACAGGGCAGGATGGGCGGCAGCACATGGAAGGATAAGCGTCAGCACAGGGCAGGATAAGCGTCAGCACTGGGCAGGATGGGCGGCAGCACTGGGCAGGATGGGCGACAGCACAGGGCAGGATGGGCGACAGCACAGGGCAGGATGGGCGGCAGCACAGGGCAGGATGGGCGTCAGCACAGGGCAGGATGGGCGGCAGCACAGGGCAGGATGGGCGGCAGCACAGGGCAGGATGGGCGGCAGCACAGGGCAGGATGGGCGGCAGCACTGGGCAGGATGGGCGGCAGCACTGGGCAGGATGGGCGGCAGCACTGGGCAGGATGGGCGGCAGCACAGGGCAGGATGGGCGGCAGCACATGGAAGGATAAGCGACAGCACAGGGCAGGATAAGCATCAGCACAGGGCAGGATGGGCGGCAGCACATGGAAGGATAAGCGACAGCACAGGGCAGGATAAGCATCAGCACAGGGCAGGATGGGCGGGCAGCACAGGGCAGGATGGGCGACAGCACAGGGCAGGATGGGCGACAGCACAGGGCAGGATGGGCGTCAGCACAGGGCAGGATGGGCGACAGCACAGGGCAGGATGGGCGGCAGAACATGGAAGGATAAGCGTCAGCACAGGGCAGGATAAGTGTCAGCACAGGGCAGGATGGGCGACAGCACAGGGCAGGATGGGCGACAGCACAGGGCAGGATGGGCGACAGCACAGGGCAGGATGGGCGGCAGCACATGGAAGGATAAGCGTCAGCACATGGAAGGATAAGCGTCAGCACAGGGCAGGATAAGCGTCAGCAAACGGCAGGATGGGCGACAGCACAGGGCAGGATGGGCGACAGCACAGGGCAGGATGGGCGGCAGCACATGGAAGGATAAGCGTCAGCACATGGAAGGATAAGCGTCAGCACAGGGCAGGATAAGCGTCAGCATACGGCAGGATGGGCGGCAGCACAGGGCAGGATGGGCGGCAGAACATGGAAGGATAAGCAGCAGCACAGGGCAGGATAAGCGTCAGCACATGGAAGGATAAGCGTCAGCACAGGGCAGGATAAGCGTCAGCACAGGGCAGGATAAGCGTCAGCACAGGACAGGATGGGCGTCAGCACAGGGCAGGATGGGTGACAGCACAGGGCAGGATGGGCGACAGCACAGGGCAGGATGGGCGACAGCACTGGGCAGGATGGGCGGCAGCACTGGGCAGGATGGGCGGCAGCACTGGGCAGGATGGGCGGCAGCACTGGGCAGGATGGGCGGCAGCACTGGGCAGGATGGGCGTCAGCACAGGGCAGGATGGGCGACAGCACAGGGCAGGATGGGCGGCAGCACTAGGCAGGATGGGCGGCAGCACTGGGCAGGATGGGCGGCAGCACTGGGCAGGATGGGCGGCAGCACTGGGCAGGATGGGCGGCAGCACAGGGTAGGATGGGCGACAGCACAGGGCAGGATGGGCGACAGCACAGGGCAGGATGGGCGGCAGCACAGGGCAGGATGGGCGGCAGCACTGGGCAGGATGGGCGACAGCACAGGGCAGGATGGGCAGCAGGGCAGGATGGGCGGCAGCACAGGGCAGGATGGGCGGCAGCACTGGGCAGGATGGGCGGCAGCACTGGGCAGGATGGGCGGCAGCACAGGGTAGGATGGGCGGCAGGGCAGGATGGGCGACAGCACAGGGCAGGATGGGCGACAGCACAGGGCAGGATGGGCGGCAGCACAGGGCAGGATGGGCGGCAGCACTGGGCAGGATGGGCGACAGCACAGGGCAGGATGGGCAGCAGGGCAGGATGGGCGGCAGCACAGGGCAGGATGGGCGGCAGCACTGGGCAGGATGGGCGGCAGCACAGGGCAGGATGGGCGACAGCACTGGGCAGGATGGGCGGCAGCACAGGGCAGGATGGGCAGCAGGGCAGGATGGGCGGCAGCACAGGGCAGGATGGGCGGCAGCACTGGGCAGGATGGGCGGCAGCACTGGGCAGGATGGGCGGCAGCACAGGGTAGGATGGGCGGCAGGGCAGGATGGGCGACAGCACAGGGCAGGATGGGCGACAGCACAGGGCAGGATGGGCGGCAGCACAGGGCAGGATGGGCGGCAGCACTGGGCAGGATGGGCGACAGCACAGGGCAGGATGGGCAGCAGGGCAGGATGGGCGGCAGCACAGGGCAGGATGGGCGGCAGCACAGGGCAGGATGGGCGGCAGCACAGGGCAGGATGGGCGACAGCACAGGGCAGGATGGGCGACAGCACAGGGCAGGATGGGCGTCAGCACAGGGCAGGATGGGCGGCAGCACAGGGCAGGATGGGCGGCAGCACAGGGCAGGATGGGCGGCAGCACTGGGCAGGATGGGCGGCAGCACTGGGCAGGATGGGCAGCAGCACAGGGCAGGATGGGCGGCAGCACAAAGGAGAATAAGCGGCAGCACAGGACAGAGTAAAGGTTACAGGACAATACGGTTTCGCTCAGAAGGAGGCACACATGCTTGTCGGTTTCAGCTCACAACTCTGTATAGTCTCTGCAGAGATGCCAGGAGGTATAGGAACCTCTTCCCTGGTGCAGGGCTGCTCTCTTGGTCTGGTCACACTGCAGTGCCCACCATCAGATGTCAGACACTCTCTCCCAGAGCCTCATCTGTGACCTGCTCCTTCACATTTATTCCTAAACTGCTCTCCAGGAACTCTTCCCCTCCTGGACTGAAGGACCCGGTGCTCTGGTTGTGTGACCACAGGTCCTCATGCACACCACAGCAGCCTATCACAGGAAACACACTTCCATCTTCCCTGAGGAAATGCCTCCCCCAGGTTAAACGTTTTCCTATGTTTAGGAGCTCATCAATTCAGCGGGGTCTGATTCATCAACTTCTCGAATCCTAATGAGGTTGTAGACTCTTCTAAGATCCACCGTAGTGAAAATTCTGGTTCCAAGGGGTTTTGGAATCAGTAGTAGAGGATACTTGTTCTTTACGTTACATCTTTCTTTTTGACAAAAGAAGAACGAGCCATCAGCCAGTGAAAAGACCTTCAGGTGAAGCCTCTTTCCAGGATTTTTCTAATGTAGCCAGAGAATTTCAGGCAGAGATAATGGGCAAACACGTTCACACGGGACACTCCTAGGGACCACGTGTTGGCAGTGTCTCAGCTTCCTTTTTATCAAAGATAGTGAAATAGCCAGCAAAGGCTGGGGATAGACCCAGAAGATTCTGAGGAACTGATGGAGATCAGACAGGTAGAACAGGAACCAGACAGTGAGAGTAACAGCCAGAACCCCAATGCTGAATCTCCCTCGAGTACCAAACCAGGGCAGTCCCAGTAGGAGAGGGCTAGTAGACAGGGCCGTAACTACCATAGCAGCAGACCATGCTACTGCTATGGGGCCCAGGGCAAGAGGGATCATCCCCTCTTCTACTGGGGGTGAGGGGGACCTTGGCCAGGGCTCTACTCTGTAAAGGAACAACTTTTAGCAAATGAGGCAGTGGAAAAATGGCCCAAGGGTTATTGAAAGGTGTTTAGGCGAAAACCCTTCTGTCCTGGGTGGGGGGCCTGGTTTGATCCTTGCTATGGGGCCCTTACTTCTCTATGTACGCCACTGCTAGTAGATATAGGCAGGATGTAGAATAAGATCCTATCTGTGTGCAGAATCCTGACTTGAAGCTCCATGGGCTCTTGTTGACCAATGTCACCACCAAGCACTTCTCCTGGGGCATAACAAGTATTCCTATGGGGTCACCAGTCCTACACGGTAAACTGAATCTCACCTAAGGACAAAGACACAGGAAGGGAATCTCGCATTGAGAGGATAGGTATGCACATGCTAACCTTTGGCTCCACAGTTCAAACATAAGTCCTTACTGCGTCTATGTAGATGCTCCTTCTTAGACCTAGTCCAGTTGCTTAGGTTCAGGATCAGGAGATGGAGAAGATGGAAGCAAAAGTCTCTGGAGAGTAAGTGCCAAACTGGGAAACTTCCTAAAGCATTCTCTGAAGCGAATATCAATTCATGTGGCCAGAGTAATCAGGTCATCAATGGTGAATGGGATATCCCGACAAGCTAGTTCCTCTTTTATGCAGTAGTAGGCCGTGTACCGGGGTGGGCTCCCCAGGATACAGCGAAGTCATGGACAAGGAAAGCGACTCAAACACCAGTCTTGCCAATACCGTATTTTACATAGTGGTTTATTACACACCAATACATTTACACACACCCAGCCGGGAGGCTGAGACCCTTGTGCTGTACAGCGCGGCGCCCTCCGGTGGACGCTGGAGGTAAATTTACCTACTGGCGGGCTCACATAGACCAGCCACGGCTTACCTGTTATTACCTTAGAATTAGGAACAATTATTAGGGTGCGTGATGTTGACTAGCCTGCGCCACAGCACAAAAGATTATAATATTATTACATGCTATAATATTCCCCCCAATAGCACGTGCCTATAGTGTTTCTCCTCAATACACACCAGCCTGGCTTGAATTCGTTGTGACGCTTATCATCTCTGCAGAGTGAACTGGGACTTTAAACATGAAGTCCTTGTTATGAGCAGTTAACAGTACATGTGGCTGACACAAACAGAAAACCTAACTGACTACAGGCCTCCAGGATACTAGGCGCCAAAAGTGTGATGAAGTACGTGCACGATTAGTCTTACCGACCCGGGTCTGCTCTGTATAAGCTGGTGACTGTGGATAGAACAAGCATGCGGTACCGCAGTGTCTGTGGCTTTACTCCTCAGCTCTCATCTGCATTCCTGGCAGCAATTCCCCTTCCTCTGGACTAGATCAGTACATCAGTACAATGTCAGTACGCACCATGTAACTTCATTTACACAAATACAATGTTCACACAATGAGAGCTGTTTCCTCATCTCACATGTCACCCCACTAGAGTTTTTCGTCCTAGGCAATCCTCTGAGTGCAAACTCATCCTGCACATAGCGCTGTGGGTACCGGGGAAGGGACAACCCACCATTCCTTCTTCTCATTTAAGGGGATTTCCTCTGTACTCTGAGTGGAAGGAGGCATCTCCTCCATGAGCACGGGCTCACCAAAATTACAACGCCTCAGCATGTTACGGAGCAAGTTCCGAGAGGACCCTCCAGTTTCTACTGGCTCTACCTCATAGACCGGGATGGCAGGTTCTACCCTCCTCTTCACTGTGTATGGTACTGCCTCCCACCGCCCATCTAACTTCCCAGGTGGCCGTTTTGCCCTGACCATTACTCGATCGCCTGGGGCATATCCATCCCTTTGCAGGGGTCTTGGGTTAGGGTGCACCACTTGCCTAAGGCACTCCCCCACCTTGTGGACCACTTTGAGCCAGTATTTCTCAGTGGTGGCTTCATCGTATCGGGCATGTGGATCTTCAATCTCCCGGCCGGCTCTCCCAAACATGAGCATATGTGGGGAGTAACTGGTGGTACTGTGTACCCTGTTGTTATACGCCCACTATAGTTCAGGCAGGTACTCCGGCCACTGGGCTTTTTAGCTGTCCTCCAGAGTCCACACCACGTGGTTGAACCGCTTACACTCCCCATTCCCCTGAGGGAGTGGTGTGTAAACATTAGATCCCATACATTTGGAACAGCTCATTAATTAGAGTATTCTGACAACATGCCCACCGGTCCGAATTTATCCTTTGTGGACACCCAAACACCTGTATAACGTATTTACAGACCGTTCCAATGACTGACTCTGCCGTCTGGCCTCTGGTGGGTCCAACCACTGCATACATCGTGAAATTATGTGACATGACCAGACAGTACGAGTGTCCCAAGGTAGAGTACCCAATCTATACATAATCTATCATCAGGATCTCTAGGGGCGCAGGCGTCCAGATGGCCTAGACAAGTGCCCGTTGAACAGTACTCTTACTCAGCACACAGGGCCGACACTTGAAACATGCCTCAGCCACCATGTCTGCCAAGTCTGGACAGTATGCCAGCTGTTGAAGCTACTTGTACAGTTTTTCACTCCCGAAATGGGTGCACCTCTCATGGGCTTCCCAGGCATCCTCCAATTCCGATGACATGGGGATAACAATCTGTTGTCGGTACTGCAGATCTGATTGCAAGTATATGGTCCGACACAGAAGGCCCTGGGTAACACTCAGCTTAACCCACTATCACAACACTTTCCACAGGTCCAGGCAGCCATTCTGGAACTCTCCCAATCATCCAACATCAACTTTCCCAACACCATCGGCTTCCCAGACGCCACCCCACTTGAATGTGCCATGTCCTGGAACATAGGTAATCAACCAAGGTCAGGAGTTTCAGTGTCCTCTAGCTCCTCATAGTTGGCAGCCCTACAGGAACTTGGGAGAGTACTTCAGTGTGGCCGATCTCTCTCCCCAACCGAAACTTGATGCTGTATTGGTACTTGGAAAGGCGAGCCATCCACCTCTGTTCAAGCGCTTCAAGCTTGGCATTCTCCAGATGTGTTAACGGGTTTTTGTCCATCATCGCGGTCACCTCTGCACCTCTTAGGTACTGTATGAACCTTTCGGACACCAGTGCCAGTAGTTCCAATTTAAAGGAGCTATAGTTGTCAGGGTTTCTCTCCGGCAGAGGCGCAGAAGAGATGATGCTGCAGAAGAAGTATGGCCAGGCTTCTCAAAGACATTGAGGAAGGTAGCCAGAAATTCATGAAGATTGCTGGGTCCCTGCATTTCCATAACGGTGTCATCCAGGTAATTGCTTCACCTGACAGGAAGGAGTGCACAAGTGCTACCTGATACCGGTCAGAAAAAAACTGGTGAGGCAGTAACTCAAAGTGAAAGATGCACTGATTTAGGATCCCGCTCATACCATGGAGAAAGTGAGAGGTACGACCTGGAGCGCCCAGACACCATGACGGGTAGAGGAAATGGTGCAAACACTGCATCTTATGGTCGCAGTACAGGATCAGTAGCGATCATGGCACCCAAGTAGGCAGATATGGTATGTGGATAATTCAGCTGCTACTCGGCTCTTCCTGGGGCTTGCTCTACTAAGTGGCTTCTTATTAAGTGGAGTTAAAAAAACAAGGAGTTTAAGAAAAGGAGTTTGGAAACTAAGGTTGGATATAATTTCCTTGTGTGTTGTTGGCTTGGTTTAGCGTAGCCCTTCGGCTACAGCAGACAGGGTCTAGGTCTGAATCATATTTACTGTTTTACTTTTTTGCTGGTGTAATCCCCATTTAGTATGTGTTGCACAATTGACAGCGCCGTCCGGTGCACATCTTGCATGATGTCTGCAGTCCTGGAACAGCCGTTCAGGGTGCATATCTTTGTTCAAGATGTGAGCAAATAACCCGTTTGGAATCGCAAATCGAGTCTCTAAACGGGCAAGTTGCACTGAGAGGCATTGACAATTTGCAAAAGAGTTTGCTTCTCACCGAGCCTGCACTCTGGGGTAGATGAGGAGGAGGGTGACAGAGAGGAGGCTGAGGAAAGTGAGGTAGCTAGCTGGGTAACAGTTAGAAAGCGGGGTAGAGGGAAGAGTGCCAGGGAGGCTAGCCCTGATCTGACACACCCCAACAAGTTTGCACGTTTGGCAGATGAGGGGGATGTCAGTCCGGGGACGGCACTGCCGCAGCCAGACACTTCCTCTGCCAGTCAGGGGAATGCCAGCTCCGGTAAGCAGGGGGCCAGGAGAGCAGGGCAGACGGGTGCTGGTAGTGGGAGACTCCATTATTAGGGGAACAGATAGGGAAATCTGTCACAAAGACCGGGATCGCCCAACGCTGCGCTGTCTTCCTGGCGCTAGAGTTCGACACATCGCGGATCGGGCTGACAGATTACTGGGAGGGGCTGGAGAAGATCCAGCGGTCATGGTCCATATCGGAACCAATGACAAAGTTAGAGGTAGGTGGAGAGTCCTTAAAAATGATTTCAGGGATTTAGGTCCAAAGCTGAGGGCAAGGACCACAAAGGTAGTATTTTCCGAAATACTGCCTGTACCACGAGCCACACAAGAAAGGCAGCGGGAGATTAACAAGTGGCTCAAGAACTGGTGCAGGAAGGAGGGTTTTGGGTTCCTGGAGAACTGGGCGACTTCTCTATCGGCTACAGGCTCTATCGTAGGGACGGGCTGCACCTCAATGGGGAAGGGGCAGCTGTGCTGGGGGAGAAGATGGCTAGAAGGTTGGAGGAGGGTTTAAACTAGGGACTGGGGGGGAGGGAAATTACATTATAGGAGGGGAAGATAGTGCAGATAGAGACCGGGGGCAGGTAGTGGGACTGGGGGAGGAATGGAAGGAGGGACTAGAACAGTTCAGAAGGAAAGGTGTAGGGTAAAAACTATACATAAACCTCTTAAATGTATGTATACTAATGGCAGAAGCCTGACTAATAAACCGGGGAACTGGAACTAGTGATGTGTGAGGAGCACTATGACAGTGGGAATAACTGAGACACGGCTGGATGATAGCTATGACAGTGGGAATAACTGAGACACGGCTGGATGATAGCTATGACAGTGGGAATAACTGAGACACGGCTGGATGATAGCTATGACAGTGGGAATAACTGAGACACGGCTGGATGATAGCTATGACAGTGGGAATAACTGAGACACGGCTGGATGATAGCTATGACAGTGGGAATAACTGAGACACGGCTGGATGATAGCTATGACAGTGGGAATAACTGAGACACGGCTGGATGATAGCTATGACAGTGGGAATAACTGAGACACGGCTGGATGATAGCTATGACAGTGGGAATAACTGAGACACGGCTGGATGATAGCTATGACAGTGGGAATAACTGAGACACGGCTGGATGATAGCTATGACAGTGGGAATAACTGAGACACGGCTGGATGATAGCTATGACAGTGGGAATAACTGAGACACGGCTGGATGATAGCTATGACAGTGGGAATAACTGAGACACGGCTGGATGATAGCTATGACAGTGGGAATAACTGAGACACGGCTGGATGATAGCTATGACAGTGGGAATAACTGAGACACGGCTGGATGATAGCTATGACAGTGGGAATAACTGAGACACGGCTGGATGATAGCTATGACAGTTGGGAATAACTGAGACACGGCTGGATGATAGCTATGACAGGTGGGAATAACTGAGACACGGCTGGATGATAGCTATGACAGTGGGAATAACTGAGACACGGCTGGATGATAGCTATGACAGTGGGAATAACTGAGACACGGCTGGATGATAGCTATGACAGTGGGAATAACTGAGACACGGCTGGATGATAGCTATGACAGTGGGAATAACTGAGACACGGCTGGATGATAGCTATGACAGAGGGAATAACTGAGACACGGCTGGATGATAGCTATGACAGTGGGAATACTGAGACACGGCTGGATGATAGCTATGACAGTGGGAATAACTGAGACACGGCTGGATGATAGGCTATGACAGTGGGAATACTGAGGACACGGCTGGATGATAGCTATGACAGTGGGAATAACTGAGACACGGCTGGATGATAGCTATGACAGTGGGAATAACTGAGACACGGCTGGATGATAGCTATGACAGTGGGAATAACTGAGACACGGCTGGATGATAGCTATGACAGTGGGAATAACTGAGACACGGCTGGATGATAGCTATGACAGTAGGGAATAACTGAGACACGGCTGGATGATAGCTATGACAGTGGGAATAACTGAGACACGGCTGGATGATAGCTATGACAGTGGGAATAACTGAGACACGGCTGGATGATAGCTATGACAGTGGGAATAACTGAGACACGGCTGGATGATAGCTATGACAGTGGGAATAACTGAGACACGGCTGGATGATAGCTATGACAGTGGGAATAACGAGACACGGCTGGATGATAGCTATGACAGTGGGAATAACTAGACACGGCTGGATGATAGCTATGACAGTGGGAATAACTGAGACACGGCTGGATGATAGCTATGACAGTGGGAATAACTGAGACACGGCTGGATGATAGCTATGACAGTGGGAATAACTGAGACACGGCTGGATGATAGCTATGACAGTGGGAATAACTGAGACACTGGCTGGATGATAGCTATGACAGTGGGAATAACTGAGACACGGCTGGATGATAGCTATGACAGTGGGAATAACTGAGACACGGCTGGATGATAGCTATGACAGTGGGAATAACTGAGACACGGCTGGATGATAGCTATGACAGTGGGAATAACTGAGACACGGCTGGATGATAGCTATGACAGTGGGAATAACTGAGACACGGCTGGATGATAGCTATGACAGTGGGAATAACTGAGACACGGCTGGATGATAGCTATGACAGTGGGAATAACTGAGACACGGCTGGATGATAGCTATGACAGTGGGAATAACTGAGACACGGCTGGATGATAGCTATGACAGTGGGAATAACTGAGACACGGCTGGATGATAGCTATGACAGTGGGAATAACTGAGACACGGCTGGATGACAGCTATGACAGTGGGAATAACTGAGACACGGCTGGATGATAGCTATGACAGTGGGAATAACTGAGACACGGCTGGATGATAGCTATGACAGTGGGAATAACTAAGACATGGCTGGATGATAGCTATGACAGTGGGAATAACTGAGACACGGCTGGATGATAGGTATGACAGTGGGAATAACTGAGACACGGCTGGATGATAGCTATGACTGGGCGGTTAATGTACAAGGTTACAGTCTGTTTAGAAAGGATCGTCAAAACCGGAGAGGGGGGGGGTTCGCCATTACGTAAAGTCCTGTCTAAAGCCCACAGTCCGAGAAGATATAAGTGAGGGACATGGACATGTGGAGTCTCTGTGGGGAGAGATACATGGAGCTAAAAACAACAATAAATTACTAATAGGAGTTTACTATAAACCACCTAATATACCGGAGTCCACAGAAAATCTACTTCTAAACGAGACAGACGAGGCGGCAAATCATAACGAGGTGGTTATTATGGGGGAACTCCGCAGATATAGACTGGGAAACTGGGACCTGTACATCTCATAAAGGAAACAGGTTCTTGGCAATAACCAAAGACAATTACCTCTCCCAACTGGTTCAGGACCCGACTAGAGGGACGGCCATACTGGACTTAGTATTAACCAATTGGCCTGACAGAACAACAGACGTGCAGGTCGGGGGACACCTGGGAAATAGTGACCACAAAGTAATAACCTTCCAATTATCATTCAAAAGAGCGTTTCTACAGGGAGGAACAAAAATACCAAACTTCAAAAAAGCTCAATTTAGCCAACTAAGAGAGGCCATAGGCCGAACTTTCTGGGACAAAGTCCTCAAAAAAAAAAAATACAGCCACAAAATGGGATATCTTTAAAAACATCCTAAAATCTCAGTGTGAGAGGTGCATACCGTATGGGAATAAAGGGTTAAGGAACAAAAATAAACCAATGTGGATAAATAGAACTGTAAAGAAGGCAATAAGTGACAAAAGGAAAGCATTTCATTCACTAAAACAGGAAGGGAGCGAGGAAGCACTGAAAAACTATAAGGAAAAAAATAGAATATGTAAAAAACAAATAAAAGCGGCCAAACTAGAGACCGAGAGATTAATTGCCAAAGAGAGTGAAACTACCCCTAAAATGTTCTTCAATTATATAAATGTTAAAAAGTATAAATCTGAAGGTGTCGGCCTCTACAGAGTGATGAGGGGGGAGTCGCAGAGAGCGACGAGGAGAAAGCAAAGCTGTAAAATATTTTTTTCTCCACTGTATTCACTGAGGAAAATAAACTGTCAGATAAAATGCAGAATGCAAAAATAAATTCCCCATTAGAAGTGTCCTGTCTGACCCAGGAAGAAGTACAACAGCGACTCAAAAGGATTAGAATAGACAAATCACCGGGACCAGATGGCATACACCCCCGTATCCTAAAGGAATTAAGTAATGTCATATCCAGACCCTTATTTCTGATATTTGCAGACTCTATACTGACAGGGAATGTCCCACAGGATTGGCGCATGGCAAATGTGGTGCCAATATTCAAAAAGGGGCCAAAAACAGACCCCAGAAACTATAGGCCGGTAAATCTAACATCTGTTGTGGGTAAACTGTTTGAAGGTTTTCTGAGAGATGCTATATTAGAGCATCTCAACAGAAATAAGCAAATAACGCCATATCAGCATGGCTTCGTGAGGGATCGGTCATGTCAGACTAATGTAATCAGTTTCTATGAGGAGGTAAGTTGTAGACTTGACAGCGGCGAATCAATGGATGTCGTATATCTGGACTTCTCCAAAGCATCTGACACTGTACCACATAAAAGGTTAGTATATAAGATGAGAATGCTCGGACTGGGAGAAAACGTCTGTATGTGGGTAAGTAACTGGCT
Source organism: Bufo gargarizans (assembly GCF_014858855.1). Taxonomy (NCBI): domain Eukaryota; kingdom Metazoa; phylum Chordata; class Amphibia; order Anura; family Bufonidae; genus Bufo; species Bufo gargarizans. Next base: position 537,892,967 of record NC_058083.1, on the reverse strand, counting down.
GAGGGATAGAAAACAGAGGGTGGTTATTAATGGTACACACTCAGATTGGGTCACTGTCACTAGTGGGGTACCTCAGGGGTCAGTACTGGAGAGGTCACTGTCACTAGTGGAGTACCTCAGGGGTCAGTACTGGAGGGGTCACTGTCACTAGTGGAGTACCTCAGGGGTCAGTACTGGAGGGGTCACTGTCACTAGTGGGGTACCTCAGGGGTCAGTACTGGAGGGGTCACTGTCACTAGTGGGGTACCTCAGGGGTCAGTACTGGAGGGGTCACTGTCACTAGTGGGGTACCTCAGGGGTCAGTACTGGAGGGGTCACTGTCACTAGTGGGGTACCACAGGGGTCAGTACTGGAGGGGTCACTGTCACTAGTGGGGTACCACAGGGGTCAGTACTGGAGGGGTCACTGTCACTAGTGGGGTACCACAGGGGTCAGTACTGGAGGGGTCACTGTTACTAGTGGGGTACCACAGGGGTCAGTACTGGAGGGGTCACTGTCACTAGTGGGGTACCTCAGGGGGTCAGTACTGGAGGGGTCACTGTCACTAGTGGGGTACCTCAGGGGTCAGTATTGGGCCCTATTCTCTTCAATATATTTATTAATGATCTTGTAGAAGGGCTTGCACAGTAAAATATCAATTTTCGCAGATGACACTAAACTGTGTAAAGTAATTTACACTGATGAGGACAGTATACTGTATATATACTACAGAGGACAGTATACTGTATATATACTACAGAGGACAGTATACTGTATATATACTACAGAGGACAGCATACTGTGTATATACACTACAGAGGACAGTATACTGTATATATACACTACAGAGGACAGTATACTGTGTATATACTACAGAGGACAGTATACTGTATATATATATATATATATATATATACTACAGAGGACAGTATACTGTATATATACTACAGAGGACAGTATACTGTATATATACTACAGAGGACAGTATACTACTACAGAGGGATCTGGATAAATTGGAGGCTTGGGCAGATAAGTGGCAAATGGGGTTTAACACTGATAAATGTAAAGTTATGCACATGGGAAGGAATAATGCAAGTCACCCGTACATACTAAATGGTAAAACACTGGGTAACACTGACATGGAAAAGGATCTAGGAATTTTAATAAACAGCAAACTAAGCTGTAGAAACCAGTGTCAGGCAGCTGCTGCCAAGGCCAATAAGATAATGGGTTTCATCAGAAGGGGCATAGATGGCGGTGATGAGAACATAGTCCAACCACTTTACACATCACTAGTCAGACCGCACATGGAGGACTGTGTACAGTTCTGGGCTCCTGTGAACAAGGCAGACATAGCAGAGCTGGAGAGGGTCCAGAGGAGGGCAACTAAAGTAATACCTGGAATTGGGCAACTACAGGACCCTGAAAGATGATCAAAATTAGGGTTATTCACTATAGAAAAAAGACGACTGAGAGGAGATCAAATTAATATGTATAAATATATCAGGGGTCAGTACAGAGATCACTCCCATCATCTATTTATCCCCAGGACAGTAACTGTGACGAGGGGACATCCTCTGCGCCTGGAGGAAAGAAGGTTTGTACACAAACATAGAAGAGGATTCTTTACGGTAAGAGCAGTGAGACTATGGACTCTATACTGTAAGAGCAGTGAGACTATGGACTCTATACTGTAAGAGCAGTGAGACTATGGACTCTATACTGTAAGAGCGGTGAGACTATGGACTCTATACTGTAAGAGCAGTGAGACTATGGACTCTTTACTGTAAGAGCAGTGAGACTATGGACTCTTTACTGTAAGAGCGGTGAGACTATGGACTCTGTACTGTAAGAGCAGCGAGACTATGGACTCTTTACTGTAAGAGCAGTGAGACTATGGACTCTTTACTGTAAGAGCGGTGAGACTATGGACTCTTTACTGTAAGAGCAGTGAGACTATGGACTCTTTACTGTAAGAGCAGTGAGACTATGGACTCTATACTGTAAGAGCAGTGAGACTATGGACTCTTTACTGTAAGAGCAGTGAGACTATGGACTCTATACTGTAAGAGCAGTGAGACTATGGACTCTATACTGTAAGAGCAGTGAGACTATGGACTCTACTGTAAGAGCAGTGAGACTATGGACTCTTTACTGTAAGAGCAGTGAGACTATGGACTCTGTACTGTAAGAGCAGCGAGACTATGGACTCTTTACTGTAAGAGCAGTGAGACTATGGACTCTTTACTGTAAGAGCAGTGAGACTATGGACTCTTTACTGTAAGAGCAGTGAGACTATGGACTCTTTACTGTAAGAGCAGTGAGACTATGGACTCTTTACTGTAAGAGCAGTGAGACTATGGACTCTTTACTGTAAGAGCAGTGAGACTATGGACTCTGTACTGTAAGAGCAGTGAGACTATGGACTCTATACTGTAAGAGCAGTGAGACTATGGACTCTTACTGTAAGAGCAGTGAGACTATGGACTCTTACTGTAAGAGCAGTGAGACTATAGGACTCTTTACTGTAAGAGCAGTGAGACTATAGACTCTTACGGTAAGAGCAGTGAGACTATGGACTCTATACGGTAAGAAGCAGTGAGACTATGGACTCTTTACTGTAAGAGCAGTGAGACTATGTGGACTCTATACTGTAAGAGCATGGAGACTATGGACTCTGTACTGTAAGAGCAGTGAGACTATAGACTCTATACTGTAAGAGCAGTGAGACTATGGACTCTTTACTGTAAGAGCAGTGAGACTATGGACTCTATACTGTAAGAGCAGTGAGACTATGGACTCTATACTGTAAGAGCGGCGAGACTATGGACTCTTTACGGTAAGAACAGTGAGACTTTGGACTCTGTACTGTAAGAGCAGTGAGACTATGGACTCTTTACTATAAGAGCATTGAGGACCTATGGACTCTATACTGTAAGAGCAGTGAGACTATGGACTCTTTACTGTAAGAGCAGTGAGACTATGGACTCTATACTGTAAGAGCAGTGAGACTATGGACTCTAAGAGCTATGAGACTATGGACTCTATCTGTAAGAGCAGTGAGACTATGGACTCTATACTGTAAGAGCAGTGAGACTATGGACTCTATACTGTAAGAGCAGTGAGACTATGGACTCTATACTGTAAGAGCAGTGAGACTATGGACTCTATACTGTAAGAGCAGTGAGACTATGGACTCTTTACTGTAAGAGCAGTGAGACTATGGACTCTGTACTGTAAGAGCAGGTGAGACTATGGACTCTTTACTGTAGAGCAGTTGAGACTATGGACTCTATACTGTAAGAGCGTGAGACTATGGACTCTTTACTGTAAGAGCGGTGAGACTATGGACTCTTTACTGTAAGAGCAGTGAGACTATGGACTCTTATACTGTAACGAGCAGTGAGACTATGGACTCTATACTGTAAGAGCAGTGAGACTATGGACTCTTACTGTAAGAGCAGTGAGACTATGGACTCTATACTGTAAGAGCAGTGAGACTATGGACTCTATACTGTAAGAGCAGTGAGACTATGGACTCTATACTGTAAGAGCAGTGAGACTATGGACTCTATACTGTAAGAGCAGTGAGACTATGGGACTCTTTACTGTAAGAGCAGTGAGGACTATGGACTCTATACTGTAAGAGCAGTGAGACTATGGACTCTGTACTGTAAGAGCAGTGAGACTATGGACTCTATACTGTAAGAGCAGTGAGACTATGGACTCTATACTGTAAGAGCAGTGAGACTATGGAATCTTTACTGTAAGAGCGGTGAGACTATGGACTCTATACTGTAAGAGCAGTGAGACTATGGACTCTTTACTGTAAGAGCAGTGAGACTATGGACTCTATACTGTAAGAGCAGTGAGACTATGGACTCTATACTGTAAGAGCAGTGAGACTATGGACTCTTTACTGTAAGAGCAGTGAGACTATGGACTCTATACTGTAAGAGCAGTGAGACTATGGACTCATTACTGTAAGAGCAGTGAGACTATGGACTCTATACTGTAAGAGCAGGAGACTATGGACTCTATACTGTAAGAGCAGTGGAGACTATGGACTCTTTACTGTAAGAGCAGTGAGACTATGGACTCTATACTGTAAGAGCAGTGAGACTATGGACTCTTTACTGTAAGAGCAGTGAGACTATGGACTCTATCCTGTAAGAGCAGTGAGACTATGGACTCTATACTGTAAGAGCAGTGAGACTATGGACTCTTTACTGTAAGAGCAGGTGAGACTATGGACTCTATACTGTAAGAGCAGTGAGACTATGGACTCTTTACTGTAAGAGCAGTGAGCTATGACTCTATGTAAGGCATGGACTATGACTCTACTGTAAGAGCATGAGACTATGGACTCTATACTGTAAGAGCAGTGAGACTATGGACTCTATACTGTAAGAGCAGTGAGACTATGGACTCTATACTGTAAGAGCAGTGAGACTATGGACTCTATACTGTAAGAGCAGTGAGACTATTGACTCTATACTGTAAGAGCAGTGAGACTATGGACTCTTTACTGTAAGAGCAGTGAGACTATGGACTCTTTACTGTAAGAGCAGTGAGACTATGGACTCTGTACTGTAAGAGCAGTGAGACTATGGACTCTATACTGTAAGAGCAGTGAGACTATGGACTCTATACTGTAAGAGCAGTGAGACTATGGATTCTATACTGTAAGAGCACTGAGACTATGGACTCTATACTGTAAGAGCAGTGAGACTATGGACTCTTTACTGTAAGAGCAGTGAGACTATGGACTCTTTACTGTAAGAGCAGTGAGACTATGGACTCTTTACTGTAAGAGCAGTGAGACTATGGATTCTTTACGGTAAGAGCGGTGAGACTATGGAACTCTCTGCCTGAGGAGGTGGTGATGGTGAGTACAATAAAGGAATTCAAGAGGGCCCTGGACGTATTTCTGGAGTGTAATAATATTACAGGTTATAGCTACTAGAGAGGGGTCGCTGATCTAGGGAGTTATTCTGATGGCCTGATTGGAGTCGGGAAGGAAGTTTATAGTCCCCTAAAGTGGTGTTTTTTTTTTTTTTTTTTTGCCTTCCTCTGGATCAACTTGCGGGATAACAGGCCGAACTGGATGGACAAATGTCTTTTTTCGGCCTTATGTACTATGTTACTATGTTACTCCTGGAGGCCATGGTCAGTGGTCAGTTCTTTATATACTTTGGGTAGCTCCATACTGAGTATGCCAGCAGTTTCTATGGCCTGGGCAAACTGTTATAGTAGGCACTGGGTGTGTCAATCAAATGGTTTGACTTTGAAATGAACCAAAGGGCACTACTCTGGCAGTCTCCTGGTATTCACCCTTTAACCCCTATAAAGGAATATGGACTTCACTGTATGGGAGTCAGCAAGCCAGGGTCGGACTAGACCACCAGACAATCCTCTGGTACGAGCTCTGACAATACTAGACCTCTAATAAGACAGGGCCTTTAAGGCCCTATACACACAGAGGGTGGGCGCTCAGAATCATTTCCTCTGGTGGATCCAAGGGCCCTCAGTCCGACTCTGCACCAGGCTACTACATCTTGGTACGGTTGACAGCTGACCCACCGGGGTTACAGACACCAGTGCAGAATACTGAAGGATCAGACAAAACTCAGACCGTAACAGGCCGTGGTCGGTCCATGGGCCGACAAAAGGAACAAACACCTTAGCATGGAGCAGGTACACCAGAAACCTAATTGCTCAGGCAAAGAAATAAGGTCAGCAGTACAGTGCTATAGCAGAAGCTGATTAGCAATCAGAAGCAGCCGCACACAGAGCAAGGGAAGGCGTAGAGTGCTAGTGAAGGCAAAAATGGGAGTAGTAGTTACTCAATGAGTAATGTACCAACTTCCCAGACACAGTGAGAAATGGGCACAGGCTGCCAAAGTAACACATGGATTACCCTTACACATCAAGTCTCATTGGGGGGTTCAGTTCAAATGCTGATTAACTGTGACACTTCACTTCTGCATGTCACGATGACTAGGTTGCTTTACTTCTCTTTCTTTAATGTATATGGTCACTGTAACGGACCGTTTCAGCAGACAAGGGGTTAAAATCCGTTTAGGCGATATGCCCCTTTCTGAGAGACAGGCACAGCTACTGCAGAACACCAACCTCCCGAACTGGATACAAAATAGCACTCCAAACTGGAACCTCGCGAATAGCTGCCGGCAGACGAACAGGAAAAGCGTACAGTCAGCTTACACTCCTGGCAATCAGTCTCTAACAGCATATAGGGAATCCCCCCAATAACGAGACAAGGCTCTGTCTTGAGGGTCAGCAGTGGTCTGACTGTACTTCAAGTACAGCCTCTTTTATTCATAAAAAACATACATAGTACTGCCCACAGGGTTTTGAAATCCAACCAATCAATATCTTACAACACACAATGCAAGTACAGCAACCAATCGTTCCCGCCCCCTAGAGGACCAGAAGGGAGACTGCGACACAGAACAGATACAACACATCCCCACAATGCATCATGGTTTCCTCCTCTCTGCCTGGGAGACGACCGAAGACAATCCAATTATCTCTCAGGACAAAGGGGAGATCACCAATACACACGTGGAGACAACAGGACAGACATCACCATTTAAACACACAATGGGACAATGGGACAATAGAACCACACCCAGCATATTCCTCCCAAGCTGACAAGTTACACTTATTATAAGTTGTTACAACTTTGTGAGGTTACATTGTCCATACATACAACTTACATCAATTTAAACAGTATAACTTGGGGGACAAACCTATCCAAAATTCACTGGAATAGGTTCAGGGGTTTAAAGTTACTATGGGCCATAATCCTGAGGCAAGAGGCTTTTAAACAGCCCCCTCCAAAACCCAGTGGCGAGGTTGGTTTTGCCACAGTCACCAACTAAGGGTTCCTCTTCTCCTATGGAGGGCTAGCAGCTGATGCCGCTATGAATAACGTCAACCAAGTATGGCAAGAAACCAAGACTTCTCTGCTACAGGCCTCTGCTGGCATGAAAAAGGGTAGGACTTTACTTCAACTTGCTCCTGGAGACAAGGTCTGGCTCTCATCAAAGAACATCAGACTCAGAGTTCCCTTATACAAGTGGGCATCGTCCATCAGTGGTCCCTTCAGGTCCTGACACTGATGAATCTGGTCTGCTACATGTTGCGCCTTCCAGTCTCTCCCTCCTCACTTCAGTGGTGTTTGATCGCTATTCCAGAGGTTCTGGTTCTGTATAAGGATTAAAGGGTAAATACCAGGGGACCTCCAGGATAAGGCCTTTAGGTTTAGCCCAATGTCAAATTGGTTGGTTGACACAATGGTTTCACAACCCCCATAACCAATAAGTGGCAGTGTAAGTTGCCTGCTTGAAGGCCTACAGCTCTCAAGAGATGTGACCACAGGTCCTGTGTCTGCAATGACATTACTCATCAAGCTCTTTGACCACAATGCACATCTATGTATAAAACATCAGCTGTGGTCTCAGTCCGGGCTGCGGTACAGGTCGGACATACATTCAGTCCTGAACATGGCTGACGGGGTCGCTCCACACCATGCAAGCAAAAGCACAGAGCAGGATATGTGACAGCAGAGAGCAGACCACACGGCAGAGAGAGTGCGCTCCTCACCATGACAGTCCTGCACACAGCGAGATCCTGCGCAGTCTCGGAGTCCGGAACAGGTCAAAGTAGGAGTAGTTGGTGGAGGACGATCCTAATGAGTCCACCAGCTTCTGGATATTCTGTAAAATAGTGAAAAAGGAGCACACATGAGAGCACCCCCATGATGGGGTCCTACAGTCATGATGACCGCAGCATTGTGTCCGTACACAAGAGCCATAATGTATCATATACCCCTAAAATAATGACACCCCAACATGTAAGTGCCGCCACAATGCTATAGCGCCTATAGAAGCCCTCCAGATAGCACAGGGTCAGGGGCACAGCTCCATCCGCTTCTTCAGAACCTACAGACAGCAGCGGAGGGAGCAGCATCTGACTACATAGGGGTGTCACATAGTATCCTTACATACAAGTAGTATAGGGGGACACTCCTCGTCAAATCAAAAGTGACAGGTGGACACGCCCCTTTCCCTGCCCATAACCCCGCCCACTCCACCCAAAGTCCCGCCCCTGGCACCCTACCCAAACTCCAACTAAATACCGCCCATTCAAATCCCCTTTATTCTGTTAGATCTGATATTACGTCAGTAATTTAATTAAGTTTTAATATCTTTATAAATAAAATGATATTAAGCTTATATTAAAGGGGGATTCCCATCACAACGATCACTGGTAAATCTCCTAATGATTTGACTGATCATTTTTGTAAATACATTTAATTCCCCAATTCCCACCCTTTTTGAGAAAATAATTCCCTTCTTACATGATTGTTGTCTTTCGTCTCCCCTGGTTACGGCCACCTCTCCTGTCGAATCCCGCTGGGCCGCCCTTGCGCAGAAGACTGAAGATTTTCTCGCGGCCGGGCCGCGCAATGTCCTGAACGCGCACGCCGCCGCGCATGCGCCGTGATGACTTCTTACTAGCCAGTATAGTACAGAGCCACAAACGCGCATGCCGGCTCTGTACCATACAGGCCAGGAATAAGTCACCATGGCGCATGCGCGGCGGCGTGCGTGTTCAAGACATTGCGCGGCCCGGCCGGGAGAAAATCTTCAGTCTTCTGCGCAAGCGCGGCCCAGCCGGGAGAAGACGTCAATCAAGCCCAGCCGAATCCAGGAAGTGAACGTCACGCTGGACGAAGGTAAGTATGAAAACTGAAGATGGGAGTACCCCTATAACCTCTTACTAAGGCATTATAAATAATGACAATAAATGATCCGTCTAGGGTCCTAAAACTAAAAGACCTTTGATGATGTCACCGCAGGTCCTTAAAGTTAACTATTGCATTCCCTTTGTTAGTGACCTGCGATCTTTGAAATTAGCTTTTAGTCATATACGATTGTGTTTAATATAAATCTACGGCGTCCGTGATTTAAGCAAAAATATATCAACAGAATATGAAGCTATCCAGCTGATCCGTCTGTCCTGCATCTATCTATCTATTAGCTAAAGGACCTTTGATGAGTCCCTTTCCCTGCCCATAAACCGCCCAGGCCTCCCACAAAGCCCCGCCCAAAGATGATGTCACCGCAGGTCCTTAAGGGTAACTGTTGCAGTCCCTTTTGTTAGTGACCTGCGATCTCTGAAACTTGCTTTAATTTATACGATCGTGCTTAATAAAATCAAAGGCATCCATGATTTAACCCCTTGGCTACCGGAGGTTTTTTCATTTTTGCGTTTTAATTTTTCTTCCCTATTTTCCGTGAGCCATAACTTTTTAATTTTTCCGGTCACGTAGCTGTATAAGGGCTTATTTTTTGCGGGACAAGTTGTACTTTCTAATGCCAGCATTAATTGTGGCATAAAATGTAGTGAGAAACAGGGAAAAAATCCAAATGGGGTGGAATTGGGAAAAAAAAAGTTTTTTTTACATCACTATATTCTGACCCCCATAACTTTTATACTTACGTGTACTGAGCTGTGTGGGGCTCATTTTTTGCAAAACAATCTGTACATTTTATTGATACCATTTTGGAGTGTGTGTGACTTTTTGATCACATTTATCTACCTATCTATCTATTATCTATCTATTTATCTATCTATCTATCTATTATCTATCTATTTATCTATCTATCTATCTATCTATCTATCTATCTATTATCTATCTATTATCTATCTATTTATTTATCTATCTATCTATCTATTATCTATCTATTTATCTATCTATCTATCTATCTATCTATCTATTATCTATCTATTTATTTATCTATCTAGCTATCAATCATATACAAACCGGATTCCAAAAAAGTTGGGACACTAAACAAAGGATGAATAAAAGCTGAATGCAATGATGTGGAGATGGCAAATGTCACTATGTTATCTGTAACAGAACGTAGATGACGGATCAAACGTTTAATCCGAGTAAATGTATCATTTTAAAGGAAAAATATGTTGATTTAAATTTTCATGGTGTCAACAAATCCCCAAAAAGTTAGGACAAGTAGCAATAAGAGGCTGGAAAAAGTAAGTTTGAGCATAACGAAGAGCTGGAAGAGCAATTAACAGTAATTAGGTCAATTGGCAACATGATTGGGTATAAAAAGAGCTTCTCAGAGCGGCCGTGTCTCTCAGAAGCCAAGATGGGTAGAGGATCACCAATTCCCACAATGCCGCGCAGAAAGATAGTGGAGCAATATCAGAAAGGTGTTACCCAGCGAAACATTGCAAAGACTTTGCATCTATCATCATCAACTGTGCAGAACATCATCCGAAGCTTCAGAGAATCTGGAACAATCTCTGTGCGTAAGGGTCAAGGCCGTAAAACCATACTGGATGCCCGTGATCTCCGGGCCCTTACACGACACCGCACCACAAACAGGAATGCTACTGTAAAGGAAATCCCAGAATGGGCTCAGGAATACTTCCAGAAACCATTGTCAGTGACCACAATCCACCGTGCCATCCGCCGCTGCCAGCTGAAACTCTACAGTGCAAAGAAGAAGCCATTTCTAAGCAAGATCCACAAGCTCAGGCGTTTTCACTGAGCCAGGGGTCATTTACAATGGAGTGTGGCAAAATGGAAGACTGTTCTGTGGTCAGACGAGTCACGATTCGAAGTTCTCTTTGGAAATCTGGGACGCCATGTCATCCGGACCAAAGAGGACAAGGACAACCCAAGTTGTTATCAACGCTCAGTTCAGAAGCCTGCATCTCTGATGGTATGGGGTGGCATGAGTGCGTGTGGCATGGGCAGCTTGCATGTCTGGAAAGGCACCATCAATGCAGAAACATATATTCAGGTTCTAGAACAACATCTGCTCCCATCCAGACGTCATCTCTTTCAGGGAAGACCCTGCATTTTCCAACAAGATAATGCCAGACCACATTCTGCATCAATCACAACATCATGGCTGCGTAGGAGAAGGATCCGGGGACTGAAATGGCCGGTCTGCAGTCCAGATCTTTCAGCTATAGAGAACATTTGGCGCATCATAAAGAGGAAGGTGCAACAAAGAAGGCCCAAGACGATGGAACAGTTAGAGGCCGGTATTAGACAAGAATGGGAGAGCATTCCTATTTCTAAACCTGAGAAACTGGTCTCCTCGGTCCCCAGACGTCTGCTGAGTGTTGTAAGAAGAAGGGGAGATGCCACACAGCGGTGAAAATGGCCTTGTCACAACTTTTTGGGGATTTGTTGACACCATGAAATTCTGATTCAACATATTTTTCCCTTAAAATGGTACATTTTCTCAGTTTAAACTTTTGTTCCGTGATTTATGTTCTATTCTGAATAAAATATTAGAAGTTGCCATCTCCACATCATTGCATTCAGTTTTTATTCACGATTTGTATAGTGTCCCAACTTTTTTGGAATCCGGTTTGTATCTATCAAGCCGATATCTATCTATCTATCTAACTATCTGTATTTCATAAAATGGACGCTAAATCGGCACTCGGGAAAGTTGGGTGCCGCAATTAGCTATTGTCATTATTTATAAATGCTACATATCTGTGTTAGATGGTTCAAATATTTAGTTTAAATCATGGATGCCTTCGCTTTTATTAAACACGATTGTATAAATTAATATAACGGTTGTATTACACTACACACTGACACCGTCTATAGCGATACACAAGGGCGATGGGAGGTCTGTATGGGGACGTCAAGACCTATATTTGAAGTCTCCATATATGACAATGTATAAGCCCATACATTAGTAAGACGCGCCCGTATCTATGGTATAAGGACAGACAATGGGGGTCTTCTTGCTCTCACTCTGTTGGGGGTTGGTTGCTGCTGAACATGATTGAAGACACAGATGGAGCCTAAGAAGGAATCCTCCCCTTAAGAACGGATACTCGTGGACAATTAGATTACGACTTCCTAAACTATTTTTGTAAGTGGATCCCCCGTCAGTGGAGATTCCACATGTTACATAGGTTTGTGTCGTCGTTGTATACACAAAGTGGGGGGAAATTTCATTTTTATAATTTTTTAAAAATTTTTTTTAAATACAATGAAAGAATTTATAGTCCTCAGGTGCCTCTCAGTCCACCCCAAGTGATGAACTTCAGGGGCTGCTGAGAAGAGACTATACAGCCTTTTCCTCGCACAAGCCACTGGTCCAATTATCTGCAGACTATCTCACCTCTTTGTTTTCAGTGAAAGAATTCAGTTTCTTCCATTCATTGCAGCACATCGCATCAGCTCCTTCTCTCCTCTCTCAATAAAGCCTTTACTCAGCAACCACCGAGGTGATTCAGAAAGCCACCTGTAATAAGAAAGAGAGCAGAGAAGAGGGTGAGAGAGGAGAGGAGGAGGGAAGAGGAAAGAGAGAGGAGGCGGATGAGACAAGAAGAAGTAGCGGAGAGGAGAAGAGGAGATGGAAGGAAAAAGAGAGTGGAGAGAAGAGGAAAGGAGAGGAGGAGTAAAGAGGATGAGACAAGGAGAAGAGAGGAGGAGGGAAGAAGAAAGCAAAGGAGGAGAGAGAATGAAAGAGGTGGAGGGATGATTAGAGAGGAGGGGAGAAAAGGAAAGACAGAGGAGGAGAGAATGGAAGAAGAATTAGAGAGAAAGAGGATTAGAGAGGAGGAAACGGGAGGAAGGGGGAAGAGAGAGAAGAGGAGATGGAAGGAAAGAGAATAAGAAAGGGAGGAGAGAAGAAGAGGAAAGAGGAGGAGAGAGATGTAAAGAGTAGAGGAAGGGAGAAGGAAATAGAATGAAAGATGGGAGGGGGGAGAAAAGAGGAGATCAGTGCAAGGAGGAAGAGAACAGGAGAGAGAATAAAAGAGGAAAATATAGAAGGAAAGTGAGAGAAGAGAAAAGAGGAGGCAAGAGGAGGATAGAGGAAGAAGGGGGAGGGGGCGAGTGGAGAACACATAGGCAAGGAGGTGGAGGAAAGAGAAGGACACGGAGGAAGGAGCAACCGAGAGGAGGAAAGAGCAGCAGAGATGAGTGGAGAAAAGAGGATAAGATAGTAGAGGAGGAGAGCAGAAACAGGTGGAATCAGGAGGAGAAAGAAGAAAAAAAGGAAGGAGAAGAGAAGAGAAGAGGAAAAGGATACGAGACATGGGAAAAAAGGAGCATTTGGGGAGAGAGGAGGGAAATGGAGGAAAGAAAAGGAGGAAAGGGAGAAAAGAAAAAAAGAGGGAGGCTGAAAAAGGAGGAGAACACAGAGAAGAAAGAGGAAGAGAGAGAGAGGAGGAAAGAGGAATAGGTATCAAAGTTATGGAGGACAGAGAGAAAACAGAAAGAAAGAGAGAGAGATAAGAAGAAAGAAGGAAAGAGAAAGGTGGAAAAGGACAAAGAAGAGAGGAAGAAAAAGGGAGGAAAAAGATTAGCAAAAGTAAGAAAGGAGGAAAAGGAGAAAAAAACAGAGAAGAGGAAAGAAAAGCAAAGACAGAGTGGGGGATAATGAGAAAATTGAGGAAAAAGGAGGAGAGAAAAGATAAAGGGAAAAGGGGAAAGCAAGAAGAAAATCTGAAAAGAGGAGGAGAAAGAGAAAAAAGGGAAAGAGAGTAGGAGAGAGAAGGAAAGAAAATAAGGGAGAGAACACGTGAATAGAAGTGGAAATGGAGGAAAGAAAAAGAAAGAGAATGAAGGAAACAGGAAAGAGAAGAGAAAGAGACAGGAAGGAAGACGAGGGATAAAAAAAGAAAGAGAGGAATAAAATAGGAGGATGAAATATATTGATAGAAGAGTTAAAATTAGGAAAGAGATAGAAGGAAAGGGGAAAAGGGAAGAGGAAAGAGAAGACAAAGAAAGGCGAAAAGATGAGGTATAAGGAGTAAAGAGAAAAGGAAAGAGAAGGAGAAAGTGGAAAAAGGAGGAAAGAGAACAGGAGAGATGGGCAAAGAGGAGGAGAAGTGAAGAAAGAAAAAATAGAAGAGATGGGGAGCAAAATGCAGAGAAGGAAAATGAGGACAGAGGAGTACGGAGTAGAATGAAAAGGATAAAAAAAAAACAGGTAAAGGAGGAAAGAACAAAAAAGAGGAAAGAGAGAAGAACAGGAAAGGGCAGTGTGGCGAAACCAACCTCGCCACGGTGTTTTGGAGGGGGCTGTTTGCCAGCCTCCTGCCCTGGGATTATGGCCCCATAAGTTATTGGGTCTTAAGGCACTTGGGACGGAGCCCTCTGTCCCTGGATTGCATCCTCTGCCTTACTTGCTTGGATGAAGCACATGGTGAGAACAATAGATAGCGGCCATTTTACCTCACAGACACTGTTCTGACTTTCCACACGGTGCTATCTTGCCTGTATTTGGTGCACAGAGACATCATTCAGTAGTTTGAAACTACCAAACAGGGGACACATTTATTAGTGACTATTTTCTGTATAACTTGTATATTTTCGGTGTAACTGGCATAAAACTGTATCTTCCAAACTACTGAACGGATGTGGGTGAATTTTGGATATGTGGTTCACCCAGATCCCCCAGTTCCGAGGATATATTGGTTATGGGGTTATTGCATGTTTTGGGGTTCCTGTGATATGTTTTAGAAAACTGTATTTCACTGCCTTTGATAATTATATTCGCCATTGTGTTCAATAATCATCACCGGCAGAGGGGAGGATTTTGTGTGGGTGCGTTTCTATTGTCCCATTGCGTGTTTAAATGGTGATGTCTGTCCTGTTGTCTCCACATGTGTATTGGCGATTTCCCTTTGTCCTGAGAGATAATTGGATTACTTCTCGGTTGTCTCTGGGACAGAGAGGAGGAAACCATGATGCATTGTGGGGATGTGTTGTATCTGTCCTGTATTTGCAACAACTGTAATAAAAACCAGGCTTGGTGTGCCAACACATCAGACCACTGCTTGACCCTCAACACGGAGCCTTGTCTCGTTATTGGGGGGATTCCCTGTATGCTGTTAGAGACTGATTGCCAGGAGTGTAAGCTGATTGTATGCTTTTCCTGTTCGTCTGCTAGCAGCTATTCGCGAGGTTCCAGTTTGGAGTGCTATTTTGTATCCAGTTCGGGAGTTTGGTGTTCTGCAGTAGCTGTGCCTGTCTCTCAGAAAGGGGCATATCGCCTAAACGGATTTTAACCCCTTGTCTGCTGAAACGGTCCGTTACAATTGGTGTCAAGCGGCGGGATCGTTCCTACAGCCAGAAGGACAGCTACAGGAGACACCATTTCTGTGGATTCTACAATTTAAGGGCAACGCATGTCCCAGTACAGCGACCCTAAAAGCACCAGGATGGAACCAGCAGTGGAGTACAGATACTCTGTTGAGGAATTTGACCGTATGATGTGGTTGCGGCTGAACTTCTTCGGACCCAATCCAGCTGAGAAATCCGTGAAGTTCGTGAGGAGTCTAGTGTTCAAGACCCTACTATACCGGGCAGAAGGTGATGGTCAGCTGCCACGTTGGGTGGACCTCCATCGGAAGTTACGGTTGCGGGACAGAGGGAGCCCAGTCTCCATTCCCCAGCGGCAGTGTGAATTGCAGGGAATTGGGAGCCTAGTCTCCATTCCCCAGCGGCAGTGTGAAGTGCAGGGAGAGGAGAGCAGCGTCCTCCCTCCCCAGCGGCAGGCTGAGTTACAGGGGGCAGAGGTAGTTGTTCCTGCCCCCCAGCAACAGAGTGATATGCCGGGAAGGCAGTGTGAAATGCAGGGAGAGGAGAGCAACGTCCTCCCTCCCCAGCGGCAGGCTGAGTTACAGGGGGCAGAGGTAGTTGTTCCTGCCCCCCAGCAGCAGCATGATTTTTGGGGAATTGGGAGCCTAGTCTCCATTCCCCAGCGGCCGTGTGATGTGCCGGGAATTGGGAGCCCAGTCTCCATTCCCCAGCGGCAGGCTGAGTTACAGGGGGCAAAGACAGTCGGTCCTGTCCCCCAGCAGCAGATTGAGTTGTTGGGAATTGGGAGCCCAGTCTCCATCCCACAGCAACAGAAGGATTTATTGGGAACTGGGAGCCTAGTCTCCATTCCCCAGCGGCAGCTTAACGCACCAGGGGGAGACAGTAAGCCCCACAACTGTGCAGATGGGACCGTGGTCTCTGCACTTACAGCACAGGGGGTAGGGACAGTCGGTCCTGTCCCCCAGCAACAGGGCTGTTTAGCCAAAGAGGAGACAGTCGGTCTTCCCCTCAAACAACCAGATCTCCAGCCATCTCCGCAGGGATACCAGGAGGAGGAGGTAAGCGAGCCCTCCCCTTCCCAGCCACGTTCCAACCGAGTTCTGGGGGCAGGGGATGAGCCTGCAATACCCACTGATCCCTTCCCAGCGGAAGAGCTGGCATCAGGGCAGAGCGCAGTCGGCCTCTGCTCTCCCCTATCCTCTTGTCCAGAGACTGACTTCCCACAGGCATCCCAGCGGAAGAGCTGGCATCTGGGCAGAGCGCAGTCGGCCTCTGCCCACCAAGTGCCTACAGCTCCAAGCTGGAGAACCACAAAGCAAGGAGTAGCAGATGCACACTCAACAGCTGGGGACATACAGAACAGAGACAGGCCCCAAGATTCAACAGGTCCAGTATTGGGTTGTGGTTGGACTGCCAGACTAACTCAGGTACTGACTGTGAGGTCAGATATCTGGTTAGTCTTCCCTGGGAGGGGGAGATGTGTGGCGAAACCAACCTCGCCACGGTGTTTTGGAGGGGGCTGTTTGCCAGCCTCCTGCCCTGGGATTATGGTCCCTTAAGTTATTGGGTCTTAAGGCACTTGGGACGGAGCCCTCTGTCCCTGGATTGCATCCTCTGCCTTACTTGCTTGGATGGAGCACATGGTGAGAACAATAGATAGCGGCCATTTTACCTCACAGACACTGTTCTGACTTTTCCACACGGTGCTATCTTGCCTGTATTTGGTGCACAGAGACATCATTCAGTAGTTTGAAACTACCAAACAGGGGACACATTTATTAGTGACTATTTTCGGTATAACTTGTATATTTTCAGTGTAACTGTATCTTCCAAACTACTGAACGGATGTGGGTGAATTTTGGATATGTGGTTCACCCAGATCCCCCAGTTCTGAGGATATATTGGTTATGGGGTTATTGCATGTTTTGGGGTTCCTGTGATATGTTTTATAAAACTGTATTTCTCTGCCTTTGATAATTATATTCGCCATTGTGTTCAATAATCATCACCGGCAGAGGGGAGGATTTTGTGTGGGTGTGTTTCTATTGTCCCATTGTGTGTTTAAATGGTGATGTCTGTCCTGTTGTCTCCACATGTGTATTGGCGACTTCCCTTTGTCCTGAGAGATAATTGGATTAATTCTCGGTTGTCTCTGGGACAGAGAGGAGGAAACCATGATGCATTGTGGGGATGTGTTGTATCTGTCCTGTATTTGCAAACAACTGTAATAAAAACCAGGCTGGGTGTACCAGCACGTCAGACCACTGCTTTACCCTCAACACGGAGCCTCGTCTCGTTATTGGGGGGATTCCCTGTATGCTGTTAGAGACTGATTGCCAGGAGTGTAAGCTGATTGTATGCTTTTCCTGTTCGTCTGCTAGCAGCTATTTGCGAGGTTCCAGTTTGGAGTGCTATTTTGTATCCAGTTCGGGAGTTTGGTGTTCTGCAGTAGCTGTGCCTGTCTCTCAGAAAGGGGCATATCGCCTAAACTGATTTTAACCCCTTGTCTGCTGAAACGGTCCGTTACAGGCAGGAAGAGGGGGACAGGAAAATAAGGTAGGAGAAATGAAGAAAGAAGATGAAAGAGAGGAAGAAAGAAAACAGTAGGAGCACATAGGAAGATAAGTGGAAGAGAATCCACAGACCCTGGTCCCATGATGTCACTGGTTAGATATTAAGAAGGTTCTTACCAGACACTGGCTATGCCTAGTAGACATGGTGCTGTGATGGACACCATCAGCCAGCGCCAGTCTCTGACTAGATAGGTAATCAGTGCTAGAAGAGCGGTTCCTATAGACCAGCAGATACTAGTAAAAATCCCGACCGCTGTACGATGCTGGAGGTCCACCCACTCAAAACCTGGGGGTGAGAGGGAGTCAGTGAATCTAAGAGGCTTCAATAATTCTGCCCTCCACAACTTCCATACATGAGTGATGACCCTGATGTCCCCAGGTTTAGATCTACACCTTCCCACTGGTGTTCCTCATCTACTGATGCCCTCCACATCTTCTGTACAGCTGTAAACACCGCCTGATGTCCCCCCAAACTAGATCCACACCTCCCCTGATGATGCTTACCCACTGATGCCCTCCACATCTTCTGTACAGCTGTGACCATGCCTGATGTCCCCCAGGTCTAAATCTATACCTACCCCAGATGTTCCTCACCCACTGATGCCCTCCACATCTTCTGTACAGCTGTTAATACCCCCAATGTCCTTGAGGTCTAAAATCACACCTTCCCCCTGATACTCCTCACCCACTGATGCCCTCCACTCCACATCTTCTGTACAGCTGTGACCACGGCAGATATACCCCAGGTCTAGATCCACACCTCCACCTGATGCTGCTTACCCACTGATGCCCTCCACATCTTCTGTACAGCTGTGACCACCCCTAATGTCCTCGAGGTCTAGATCTATACCTCCCCAAGATGCTCCTCACCCACTGATGCCCTCCACATTTTTACAGCTGTGATCACCCCTGATGTCCTTGAGGTCTAGATCCACACCTCCCCTGATGATGCTCACCCACTGATGCCCTCCACATCTTCTGTACAGCTGTGACCACGCCTGATGTCCCCCGGGTCTAGTTTCACACCTCCCCAGATGCTCCTCACCCAACCACAGCTTGAATATTCCATGGTGATGTTGGGGCCATTGAAGTTGCCCCAGGTTCTCTCTGTATATATTGTTTGTACCCAACTTTCTTAGAGGGAACCTGCCACACGGAAACTGCAGTCTAATGCATCCAAATACTGCACCAAGCATGGTCTCCATATACAGCACCTGTGTACTGCATCCATATACTGCATTCATATACTGCATCTATACAATGCATCCATGTACTGCATTCATATACTGCATCCATATAATGCACCCATGTACTCTGCATTCATATACTGCACCCATGTACTGCATCCATATAATGCACCCGTGTACTGCATCCATATACTGCACCCATGTACTGCATCCATATACTGCATCAATATACTGCACCTATACACTGCATCCATATACTGCACCTGTGTACTGCATTCATACACTGCATCCATATAATGCACCCGTGTACTGCATTCATATACTGCACCTATGTACTGCATCCATATACTGCACCTGTGTACTGTATTCATACACTGCATCCATATACTTCACCTGTGTACTGCATCCATATACTGCACCATTTACTGCATCCATACACTGCACCATGTACTGCATCCATATACTGCATCAATATACTGCACCTGTGTACTGAATTCATACACTCCATCCATATACTGCACCTGTGTACTGCATTCATACACTGCATCCATATACTGCACCTGTGTACTGTATTCATACACTGCAACACTGCATCCATATACTGCACCGTGTACTGCATCCATGTACTGCACCGTGTACTGCATCCATATACTGCACCTGTGTACTGCATCCATATACTGCACCTGTGTACTGCATCCATATACTGCACCTGTGTACTGCATCCATATACTGCACCTGTGTACTGCATTCATACACTGCATCCATATACTGCACCTGTGTACTGTATTCATACACTGCATCCATATACTGCACCGTGTACTGCATCCATGTACTGCACCGTGTACTGCATCCATATACTGCACCTGTGTACTGCATCCATATACTGCACCTGTGTACTGCATCTATATACTGCACCTGTGTACTGCATCCATATACTGCACCTGTGTACTGCATCCATATACTGCACCTGTGTACTGCATCCATATACTGCACCTGTGTACTGCATCCATATACTGCACCTGTGTACTGCATCCATATACTGCACCTGTGTACTGCATTCATATACTGCACCTGTGTACTGCATCCATATACTGCACCTGTGTACTGTATTCATACACTGCACCATGGACTGCATCCATATACTGCACCTGTGTACTGCATTCATATACTACATCCATCCACTGCACCTTGTACTGCACCTATATAACAAACTGGTAACTCAAATTTCTTTACTCTTTATGATATCCTTAAACAAAAGCCATTGAAAAGCAATTAAAGGTGTCGTCTTAACACAACTAGTTTAGTTAACACTTCTGGTTAAGCATGTGTGTTAACTCTACTACATCTGAATTTGTGCTGACATAGCAATGTCTACATGTAATCCGTGGACCCTTTTATACTGTGCATATTGCTGCTACTGTTAGTCCTAATGTCACTAATACAGTGTATACTACCTGGTACTTTCTTATACTGTATCTGATATTCAGGATTTGATGTCTGTGGAGTTATACGTTGATGTCCATGTATATAGAGAACATGTGATCAATATATTAATCAGTGTCCATATGTGATTAGGGATTCTTATAATTCATGTAAAATCCAGATAAAGTCCATAAAAAAGTTAAAAAAATAAATAAATAAATATAAATCGCAAAATTAATGTAGTTCAAAGGTTATTCTGAGTTAAATTCATATAAATGGTGAAAAGGCAGTTAGTTCAAAAGGTTGTCTCTGAGTTCATATAAATCGATTCTTGTAAATTTCTCTCTTTGTCCAGGTAGTTGGCGGCGTTCTCTCTTTGTCCAGGTAGTAGGCTGCGTCCTCTCTTTGTCCAGGTAGTAGGCGGCGTCCTCTCTTTGTCCAGGTAGTAGGCGGCGTCCTCTCTTTGTCCAGGTAGTTGGCGGCGTCCTCTCTGTGTCCAGGTAGTAGGCGGCGTTCTCTCTTTGTCCAGGTAGTAGGCGGCGTTCTCTCTTTGTCCAGATAGTAGGCGGCGTCCTCTCTTTGTCCAGGTAGTAGGTGGCGTTCTCTCTTTGTCCAGGTAGTTGGCGGCGTCCTCTCTTTGTCCAGGTAGTTGGCGGCGTTCTCTCTTTGTCCAGGTAGTAGGTGGCGTTCTCTCTTTGTCCAGGTAGTAGGCGGCGTTCTCTCTTTGTCCAGGTAGTTGGCGGCGTTCTCTCTTTGTCCAGGTAGTTGGCGGCATTCTCTCTTTGTCCAGGTAGTTGGCGGCGTTCTCTCTTTGTCCAGGTAGTAGGCGGCGTTCTCTCTTTGTCCAGGTAGTTGGCGGCGTTCTCTCTTTGTCCAGGTAGTTGGCGGCGTTCTCTCTTTGTCCAGGTAGGAGGCGGCGTTCTCTCTTTGTTCAGGTAGTAGGCGGCGTTCTCTCTTTATCCAGGTAGTAGGCGGCGTTCTCTCTTTGTACAGGCAGTAGGCGGCGTTCTCTCTTTGTCCAGGTAGTTGGCGGCATTCAGGTAGTAGGCGGCGTCCTCTCTTTGTCTACCTTTCTCTCTTTGTACAGGCAGTAGGCGGCGTTCTCTCCTTGTCCAGGTAGTTGGCGGCATTCAGGTAGTAGGCGGCGTCCTCTCTGTGTCCAGGTAGTAGGCGGCGTTCTCTCTTTGTCCAGGTAGTAGGCGGCGTTCTCTCTTTGTCCAGGTAGTAGGCGGCGTCCTCTCTTTGTCCAGGTAGTAGGTGGCGTTCTCTCTTTGTCCAGGTAGTAGGCGGCGTTCTCTCTTTGTCCAGGTAGTTGGCGGCGTTCTCTCTTTGTCCAGGTAGTTGGCGGCGTTCTCTCTTTGTCCAGGTAGGAGGCGGCGTTCTCTCTTTGTCCAGGTAGTAGGTGGCGTTCTCTCTTTGTCCAGGTAGTTGGCGGCGTTCTCTCTTTGTCCAGGTAGGAGGCGGCGTTCTCTCTTTGTTCAGGTAGTAGGCGGCGTTCTCTCTTTGTCCAGGTAGCAGGCGGCGTTCTCTCTTTGTACAGGCAGTAGGCGGCGTTCTCTCTTTGTTCAGGTAGTTGGCGGCATTCAGGTAGTAGGCGGCGTCCTCTCTTTGTCCAGGTAGTTGGCGGCGTCCTCTCTGTGTCCAGGTAGTAGGCGGCGTTCTCTCTTTGTCCAGGTAGTAGGCGGCGTTCTCTCTTTGTCCAGGTAGTAGGCGGCGTCCTCTCTTTGTCCAGGTAGTAGGTGGCGTTCTCTCTTTGTCCAGGTAGTTGGCGGCGTCCTCTCTTTGTCCAGGTAGTTGATGGCGTTCTCTCTTTGTCCAGGTAGTAGGTGGCGTTCTCTCTTTGTCCAGGTAGTTGCCGGCATTCTCTCTTTGTCCAGGTAGTTGCCGGCATTCTCTCTTTGTCCAGGTAGTTGGCGGCGTTCTCTCTTTGTCCAGGTAGTAGGCGGCGTTCTCTCTTTGTCCAGGTAGTTGGCGGCGTTCTCTCTTTGTCCAGGTAGTTGGCGGCGTTCTCTCTTTGTCCAGGTAGTAGGCGGCGTCCTCTCTTTGTCCAGGTAGGAGGCGGCGTTCTCTCTTTGTCCAGGTAGTAGGCGGGGTTCTCCCTTTGTTCAGGTAGAAGGCGGCGTTCTCTCTTTGTACAGGTAGTTGGCGGCGTTCTCTCTTTGTCCAGGTAGTTGCCGGCATTCTCTCTTTGTCCAGGTAGTTGCCGGCATTCTCTCTTTGTCCAGGTAGTTGGCGGCGTTCTCTCTTTGTCCAGGTAGTAGGCGGCGTTCTCTCTTTGTCCAGGTAGTTGGCGGCGTTCTCTCTTTGTCCAGGTAGTTGGCGGCGTTCTCTCTTTGTCCAGGTAGGAGGCGGCGTTCTCTCTTTGTCCAGGTAGGAGGCGGCGTTCTCTCTTTGTCCAGGTAGTAGGCGGGGTTCTCCCTTTGTTCAGGTAGAAGGCGGCGTTCTCTCTTTGTACAGGTAGTTGGCGGCGTTCTCTCTTTGTCCAGGTAGTAGGCGGCGTTCTCTCTTTGTACAGGTAGTTGGCGGCGTTCTTTCTTTGTCCAGGTAGTAGGCGGCATTCTCCCTTTGTCCAGGTAGTAGGCGGCGTTCTCTCTTTGTCCAGATAGTAGGCGGCGTCCTCTCTTTGTCCAGGTAGTTGGCGGCGTTCTCTCTTTGTCCAGGTAGTAGGCGGCGTTCTCCCTTTGTCCAGGTAGTAGGCGGCGTTCTCTCTTTGTCCAGGTAGTAGGCGGCGTTCTCTCTTTGTCCAGGTAGTAGGCGGCGTCCTCTCTTTGTCCAGGTAGTAGGTGGCGTTCTCTCTTTGTCCAGGTAGTTGGCGGCGTCCTCTCTTTGTCCAGGTAGTTGGCGGCGTTCTCTCTTTGTCCAGGTAGTAGGTGGCGTTCTCTCTTTGTCCAGGTAGTTGCCGGCATTCTCTCTTTTGTCCAGGTAGTAGACAGCGTTCTCTCTTTGTCCAGGTAGTAGGCGGCGTTCTCTCTTTGTCCAGGTAGTAGGCGGCATTCTCTCTTTGTCCAGGTAGTAGGCGGCGTTCTCTCTTTGTCCAGGTAGTTGGCGGCGTTCTCTCTTTGTCCAGGTAGGAGGCGGCGTTCTCTCTTTGTTCAGGTAGTAGGCGGCCTTCTATCTTTGTCCAGGTAGTTGGCGGCGTTCTCTCTTTGTCCAGGTAGTTGGCGGCGTTCTCTCTTTGTCCAGGTAGAAGGCGGCGTTCTCCCTTTGTTCAGGTAGGAGGCGGCGTTCTCTCTTTGTTCAGGTAGTAGGCGGCATTCTCTCTTTGTCCAGGTAGTAGGCAGCGTTCTCTCTTTGTCCAGGTAGTTGGCGGCGTTCTCTCTTTGTCCAGGTAGTAGGCGGCGTTCTCCCTTTGTTCAGGTAGGAGGCGGCGTTCTCTCTTTGTTCAGGTAGTAGGCGGCGTTCTCCCTTTGTTCAGGTAGGAGGCGGAGTTCTCTCTTTGTTCAGGTAGTAGGCGGCGTTCTCTCTTTGTTCAGGTAGTAGGCGGCGTTCTCTTTTTGTCCAGGTAGTTGGCGGCGTTCTCTCTTTTTCCAGGTAGTAGGCGGCGTTCTCTCTTTGTCCAGGTAGTAGGCGGCGTTCTCTCTTTGTCGGGGTAGTTGGCGGAGTTCTCTCTTTGTCCAGGTAGTTGGCGGCGTTCTCTCTTTGTCCAGGTAGTAGGTGGTGTCCTCTCTTTGTCCAAGTAGTAGGCGGCGTTCTCTCTTTGTCCAGGTAGTTGGCGGTGTTCTCTCTTTGTCCAGGTAGTAGGCGGCGTTCTCTCTTTGTCCATGTAGTAAGCGGTGTTCTCTCTTTGTCCAGGTAGTAGGTGGCGTCCTCTCTCTTTGTCCAGGTAGTTGGCGGCATTCTCTCTTTGTCCAGGTAGTAGGCGGCGTTCTCTCTTTGTCCAGGTAGTTGGCGGCGTCCTCTCTGTGTCCAGGTAGTAGGCGGCGTTCTCTCTTTGTCCAGGTAGTAGGCGGCGTTCTCTCTTTGTCCAGGTAGTAGGCGGCGTCCTCTCTTTGTCCAGGTAGTAGGTGGCGTTCTCTCTTTGTCCAGGTAGTTGGCGGCGTCCTCTCTTTGTCCAGGTAGTTGATGGCGTTCTCTCTTTGTCCAGGTAGTAGGTGGCGTTCTCTCTTTGTTCAGGTAGTAGGCGGCATTCTCTCTTTGTCCAGGTAGTTGCCGGCATTCTCTCTTTGTCCAGGTAGTTGGCGGCGTTCTCTCTTTGTCCAGGTAGTAGGCGGCGTTCTCTCTTTGTCCAGGTAGTTGGCGGCGTTCTCTCTTTGTCCAGGTAGTTGGCGGCGTTCTCTCTTTGTCCAGGTAGGAGGCGGCGTTCTCTCTTTGTCCAGGTAGGAGGCGGCGTTCTCTCTTTGTCCAGGTAGTAGGCGGGGTTCTCCCTTTGTTCAGGTAGAAGGCGGCGTTCTCTCTTTGTACAGGTAGTTGGCGGCGTTCTCTCTTTGTCCAGGTAGTAGGCGGCGTTCTCTCTTTGTACAGGTAGTTGGCGGCGTTCTTTCTTTGTCCAGGTAGTAGGCGGCATTCTCCCTTTGTCCAGGTAGTAGGCGGCGTTCTCTCTTTGTCCAGATAGTAGGCGGCGTCCTCTCTTTGTCCAGGTAGTTGGCGGCGTTCTCTCTTTGTCCAGGTAGTAGGCGGCGTTCTCCCTTTGTCCAGGTAGTAGGCGGCGTTCTCTCTTTGTCCAGGTAGTAGGCGGCGTTCTCTCTTTGTCCAGGTAGTAGGCGGCGTCCTCTCTTTGTCCAGGTAGTAGGTGGCGTTCTCTCTTTGTCCAGGTAGTTGGCGGCGTCCTCTCTTTGTCCAGGTAGTTGGCGGCGTTCTCTCTTTGTCCAGGTAGTAGGTGGCGTTCTCTCTTTGTCCAGGTAGTTGCCGGCATTCTCTCTTTTGTCCAGGTAGTAGACAGCGTTCTCTCTTTGTCCAGGTAGTAGGCGGCGTTCTCTCTTTGTCCAGGTAGTAGGCGGCTTTCTCTCTTTGTCCAGGTAGTAGGCGGCGTTCTCTCTTTGTCCAGGTAGTTGGCGGCGTTCTCTCTTTGTCCAGGTAGGAGGCGGCGTTCTCTCTTTGTTCAGGTAGTAGGCGGCCTTCTATCTTTGTCCAGGTTGTTGGCGGCGTTCTCTCTTTGTCCAGGTAGTTGGCGGCGTTCTCTCTTTGTCCAGGTAGAAGGCGGCGTTCTCCCTTTGTTCAGGTAGGAGGCGGCGTTCTCTCTTTGTTCAGGTAGTAGGCGGCATTCTCTCTTTGTCCAGGTAGTAGGCAGCGTTCTCTCTTTGTCCAGGTAGTTGGCGGCGTTCTCTCTTTGTCCAGGTAGTAGGCGGCGTTCTCCCTTTGTTCAGGTAGGAGGCGGCGTTCTCTCTTTGTTCAGGTAGTAGGCGGCGTTCTCCCTTTGTTCAGGTAGGAGGCGGCGTTCTCTCTTTGTTCAGGTAGTAGGCGGCGTTCTCTCTTTGTTCAGGTAGTAGGCGGCGTTCTCTTTTTGTCCAGGTAGTTGGCGGCGTTCTCTCTTTTTCCAGGTAGTAGGCGGCGTTCTCTCTTTGTCCAGGTAGTAGGCGGCGTTCTCTCTTTGTCGGGGTAGTTGGCGGAGTTCTCTCTTTGTCCAGGTAGTTGGTGGCGTTCTCTCTTTGTCCAGGTAGTAGGTGGTGTCCTCTCTTTGTCCAAGTAGTAGGCGGCGTTCTCTCTTTGTCCAGGTAGTTGGCGGTGTTCTCTCTTTGTCCAGGTAGTAGGCGGCGTTCTCTCTTTGTCCATGTAGTAAGCGGTGTTCTCTCTTTGTCCAGGTAGTAGGTGGCGTCCTCTCTCTTTGTCCAGGTAGTTGGCGGCATTCTCTCTTTGTCCAGGTAGTAGGCGGCGTTCTCTCTTTGTCCAGGTAGTAGGTGGCGTCCTCTCTTTGTCCAGGTAGTTGGCGGCGTCCTCTCTCTTTGTCCAGGTAGTAGACGGCGTTCTCTCTTTGTCCAGGTAGTAGGCGGCGTTCTCTCTTTGTCCAGGTAGTAGGCGGCATTCTCTCTTTGTCCAGGTAGTTGGCGGCGTTCTCTCTTTGTCCAGGTAGTAGGCGACGTTCTCTCTTTGTCCAGGTAGTTGGCGGCGTCCTCTCTCTTTGTCCAGGTAGTAGACGGCGTTCTCTCTTTGTCCAGGTAGTAGGCGGCGTTCTCTCTTTGTCCAGGTGGTAGGCGGCATTCTCTCTTTGTCCAGGTAGTTGGCGGCGTTCTCTCTTTGTGCAGGTAGTAGGCGGCGTTCTCTCTTTGTCCAGGTAGTAGGCGGCGTCCTCTCTTTGTCCAGGTAGTTGGCGGCGTCCTCTCTCTTTGTCCAGGTAGTAGGCGGCGTTCTCTATTTGTCCAGGTAGTAGGCGGCGTTCTCTCTTTGTCCAGGTAGTAGGCGGCATTCTCTCTTTGTCCAGGTAGTTGGCGGCGTTCTCTCTTTGTCCAGGTAGTAGGCAATATTTACACAGATCTGCCATTTCAGAGCCCATTATGTTGTGCCCATTGTGTGCCAGTGTGAAATGGACACCCTCTTATGTGGTGCTTCCTGTTTTTATAAACTCCCTGCATGTGGCCCTAATCTTATCAATGCCCCATATGTGGCCCCAATCTTTTGCCTGGACATACCACAGAGCTCAGGGGTATAAGGGCACCATTCAGATCTGAGGCCCAAAATGGTGATTTACGCATCTTGTGCTAACAACTGTAGAGGCTCTCAGGTGAAATCAGAAATGGACCACGAAAAGTGACCCCATAATGGAAATTACCCCCTCAAGGTATTTATTAAGAGGGGAGTCAGCATTCTGACCCCACAGCAATGAGCCAGGGACTGTGTAAAGTGAAACATGCTAATTTTCCACAGATATGGCTTATTTCAGTGCCCATTATGCTGTGCCCACCGTGTGCCATCTGAGACCTACCATGCCCTTTAAATTGTTAGGCGGATTCTACTAGGCACGGAAATGCCATAAATGTGAAGGTAGCGGGTGTAGGGGTGCGCTGCAGAGTTCAGGAAAGCCACCACTTGGATTTTGATGGATTAGATTTCGGGCGCTGGGTTTCTATTGCACAGCTTCTAGGACCGGTACAGACATTTCCTGACAACCAAACATTCACTTTTCTCTTGGTGCAGCTGTGTCAGGGCTTATTTTTTACGGGATGAGTCGCCATCATTGGTTCTATTGGGGGGTAGATAAAACAGATTGATTCCGCCATTGATTTTGGGGTTTTATTATAAAATGGTGTGTTATCTTTATTCTGCAGGTCAGTACGGTTACAGAGACACCAATGTTATATTGTTGGTTTTTGTTTGTTTTTTTACGTTTTACCACTTTTACACAAAGCAGTTTTGTAAAGAAAAATCATGTTTTTGCATCACCACATTCTGAAAGCCATATTTATTTTTTATTTTTCTGGCAATAGTCATGTTTGAGGGCTTGTTTTTTTAGATGATGGTTTGATACCATTTTGGGGTGCATCATTTTTGATCTCTCAGTATTGCCCATTTTATGAAGCAAGGTGACCACAAAATGGCTGTCCTGGCACAGTTTTTTTTTATTTGTACTTGAAACTTTGATTTGTTTATTTTTTTACTTTTTTTAAAACTTTTTTTCTATGTCCCACTGTGAGACTTCAACTTTTCAGGGTTTGATCCCTGTTTCAATTCAGTACAATACATGCTGAATTGTGCCGCATTGACTGTCAGTGTATACACGGAGAGTAGCCTAAGAGACGCTGGCATAGTGCCCTGGAGCAGGGGGTACTGTGAAGTCTGGACCTTTGTGGCCATTTGCCCCTGTTTCCCCTATGAAAAGTTATGAACTTCTTACTTTATTTTACTTCAAAGGGTTAACTTGCACTGTTTAATACTGTGTAACTGCATTTTATATGTAAGTTGTGATATATATCATATTCATTATCACTGTATTTGCCAGACTCTGTGGAAAGGGTTAATGAACACTGAGATACTGTATTTTCCACAGCTGCCATAGGGTTAAAGAAGACCATGTTTTGTAGAGAAAAAGCCAGATGTTGCTTACCACCAAAACCAGACAGCCTGACCTCGTGAATGTCTGGTTTAGCTCTGTTGTTATGTCTGGAAACTTTTTTTTTGTCTGGAAAACCTGCTGTGTCTATGTAAGTCTAATGTAAGACTATGTAAGTCTATGACAGACGGAAAGTGTAACATTGTATCTGTTTGAGCTGAGCTTCTCCACCCCACCCACTAGAAGGTTCCAGTCTAGCTATAAATGGCATATAAGGAGAACAGTCAGAGCCCCTAGTGTGCTGCAGGTAGGGACCAGTGCTTGGAGGGGAGACTCTGCCAGACTACTGAGGGACCAGAAGAAGATGCTAAGATGGGGACGCTGAGCCACAGACCATGGGTCACCACCCCTGTGACCAAGAAGCAACCTGCACTACTGAGCAACAGACTGTGGGTCTCAAGCCTTTGACCAGGGTACCAGCCTTCTAAAGAGAGAGGGGCCCTGACCCCTGCCTCATATCAAAGGATGCCCTATGTAAAAATAGTTTTTTTCAAAGGTTTTATTTTAAGTATGTGAGGGGGGAGGGGGCCTGTAAAAAATTTGCAGTGGGGCCCAGTCAGTTCTAGATATGTCCTTGACACCGTTTACTGTATCCATATACTATACTGTACATATAACACAGTGTACTATATCCATATATTACACCGTTCACTGCATTCATATACTACACCGTGGACTGCACCCATACACTAAACCTTGTATTGCATCCAATCAGGGCCAGATTAAAGGCCCCAGGACCTCCACCACTACAGAGTATATAATGGCCTTCACAAGATCGTCAGGTTCGGACATAAGTAAGTGGCTGTACATGTGCTCTGATCACTTCTAGCGCTGTACCTGCGGTCCTATCACTTCTAGCGCTGTACCTGTAGTCCTATCACTTCTAGCGCTATACCTGCGGTCCGATCAATTCTAGCGCTGTACCTGCGGTCCTATCACTTCTAGCGCTATACCTGTGGTCCGATCACTTCTAGCGCTGTACCTGCGGTCCTATCACTTCTATCGCTGTACCTGTGGTCCGATCACTTCTAGCGCTGTACCTGCGGTCCTATCACTTCTATCGCTGTACCTGTGGTCCTATCACTTCTAGCGCTATACCTGTGGTCCTATCACTTCTAGCGCTGTACCTGTAGTCCGATCACTTCTATCGCTGTACCTGCGGTCCTATCACTTCTAGCGCTGTATCTACGGTCCTATCACTTCTAGCGCTGTATCTACGGTCCTATCACTTCTATCGCTGTACCTGCGGTCCTATCACTTCTAGCGCTATACCTGCGGTCCTATCACTTCTAGCGCTGTACCTGCGGTCCTATCACTTCTAGCGCTATACCTGCGGTCCTATCACTTCTAGCGCTGTATCTACGGTCCTATCACTTATATCGCTGCATCTGAGGTCCTATCTCTTGTAGCGCTGTATCTGCGGTCCTATCTCTTCTAGCGCTATACCTGTGGTCCTATCTCTTCTAGCGCTGTATCTGCGGTCCTATCTCTTCTGGCGCTGTATCTGCGGTCCTATCTCTTCTAGCGCTGTATCTGCGGTCCTATCTCTTCTGGCGCTGTATCTGCGGTCCTATCTCTTCTAGCGCTATACCTGTGGTCCTATCTCTTCTAGCGCTGTATCTGAGGTCCTATCTCTTCTAGCGCTGTACCTGAAGTCTGATCTCTTCTAGTGCTGTACCTGCGGTCCTATCACTTCTAGCGCTGTACCTGCGGTCCTATCACTTCTAGCGCTGTACCTGCGGTCCTATCACTTCTAGCGCTGTACCTGCGGTCCTATCACTTCTAGCGCTGTACCTGCGGTCCTATCACTTCTATCGCTGTACCTGCTGTCCTATCACTTCTAGCGCTGTACCTGTGGTCCTATCTCTTCTAGCGCTGTACCTGCGGTCCTATCACTTCTATCGCTGTACCTGTGGTCCTATCTCTTCTAGCGCTGTACCTGAAGTCTGATCTCTTCTAGCGCTGTACCTGCGGTCCTATCACTTCTAGCG
This sequence comes from Bufo gargarizans, assembly GCF_014858855.1. Lineage (NCBI taxonomy): Eukaryota > Metazoa > Chordata > Amphibia > Anura > Bufonidae > Bufo > Bufo gargarizans. Next base: position 537,862,689 of record NC_058083.1, on the reverse strand, counting down.
CTGTACCTGCGGTCCTATCACTTCTAGCGCTGTACCTGCGGTCCTATCACTTCTAGCGATGTACCTGCGGTCCTATCACTTCTAGCGCTGTACCTGCGGTCCTATCACTTCTAGCGCTGTACCTGCGGTCCTATCACTTCTAGCGCTGTACCTGCGGTCCTATCACTTCTATCGCTGTACCTGCTGTCCTATCACTTCTAGCGCTGTACCTGCGGTCCTATCTCTTCTAGCGCTGTACCTGAAGTCTGATCTCTTCTAGTGCTGTACCTGCGGTCCTATCACTTCTAGCGCTGTACCTGCGGTCCTATCACTTCTAGTGCTGTACCTGCGGTCCTATCATTTCTAGCGCTCTACCTGTGGTCCTATCACTTCTATCGCTGTACCTGCGGTCCTATCACTTCTAGCGCTATACCTGCGGTCCTATCACTTCTAGCGCTGTACCTGCGGTCCTATCACTTCTAGCGCTGTACCTGCGGTCCTATCACTTCTAGCGATGTACCTGCGGTCCTATCACTTCTAGCGCTGTACCTGCGGTCCTATCACTTCTAGCGCTGTACCTGCGGTCCTATCACTTCTAGCGCTGTACCTGCGGTCCTATCACTTCTAGCGCTGTACCTGCGGTCCTATCACTTCTAGCGCTGTACCTGAAGTCTGATCTCTTCTAGTGCTGTACCTGTGGTCCTATCACTTCTAGCGCTATACCTGCGATCCGATCACTTCTAGCGCTGTACCTGCAGTCCTATCTCTTCTAGCGCTGTACCTGTGGTCCTATCACTTCTAGCGCTGTACCTGCGGTCCTATCACTTCTAGCGCTATACCTGCGGTCTGATCTCTTCTAGTGCTGTACCTGCGGTCCTATCACTTCTAGCGCTGTACCTGCGGTCCTATCACTTCTAGCGCTGTATCTACGGTCCTATCACTTATATCGCTGTATCTGAGGTCCTATCTCTTCTAGCGCTATACCTGCGGTCCTATCACTTCTAGCGCTGTACCTGCGGTCCTATCACTTCTAGCGCTGGATCTACGGTCCTATCACTTCTAGCACTGTACCTGCGGTCCTATCTCTTCTAGCGCTATACCTGCGGTCCTATCTCTTCTAGCGCTGTATCTGAGGTCCTATCTCTTCTAGCGCTGTATCTGAGGTCCTATCACTTCTAGCGCTGTATCTGAGGTCCTATCTCTTCTAGCGCTGGATCTACGGTCCTATCACTTCTAGCACTGTACCTGCGGTCCTATCTCTTCTAGCGCTATACCTGCGGTCCTATCTCTTCTAGCGCTGTATCTGAGGTCCTATCTCTTCTAGCGCTGTATCTGAGGTCCTATCACTTCTAGCGCTGTATCTGAGGTCCTATCACTTCTAGCGCTATACCTGCGGTCCGATCACTTCTAGCGCTGTATCTACGGTCCTATCACTTCTAGCGCTGTATCTACGGTCCTATCACTTCTAGCGCTGTACCTGCGGTCCGATCACTTCTAGCGCTATACCTGCGGTCCTATCACTTCTAGCGCTGTACCTGAAGTCTGATCTCTTCTAGCACTGTACCTGTGGTCCTATCACTTCTAGCGCTGTACCTGCGGTCCTATCACTTCTAGCACTGTACCTGCGGTCCTATCACTTCTAGCGCTGTATCTGAGGTCCTATCACTTCTAGCGCTGTACCTGCGGTCCTATCTCTTCTAGCACTGTACCTGCGGTCCTATCACTTCTAGCGCTATACCTGCGGTCCTATCACTTCTAGCACTGTACCTGCGGTCCTATCACTTCTAGCACTGTACCTGCGGTCCTATCACTTCTAGCGCTGTATCTACGGTCCTATCACTTATATTGCTGTATCTGAGGTCCTATCACTTATATCGCTGTATCTGAGGTCCTATCTCTTCTAGCGCTGTATCTGAGGTCCTATCACTTCTAGCGCTGTACCTGCGGTCCTATCTCTTCTAGCGCTATACCTGTGGTCCTATAACTTCTAGCGCTCTACCTGTGGTCCTATCACTTCTAGCGCTGTATCTGAGGTCCTATCTCTTCTAGCGCTGTATCTGAGGTCCTATCACTTCTAGCGCTGTACCTGCGGTCCTATCTCTTCTAGCACTGTACCTGCGGTCCTATCACTTCTAGCGCTATACCTGCGGTCCTATCACTTCTATCGCTGTACCTGAAGTCTGATTTCTTCTAGCGCTGTACCTGCGGTCCTATCACTTCTAGCGCTGTACCTGCGGTCCGATCACTTCTAGCGCTATACCTGCGGTCCTATCACTTCTAGCGCTATACCTGCGGTCCTATCACTTCTAGCGCTATACCTGTGGTCCTATCACTTCTAGCGCTGTACCTGCGGTCCGATTACTTCTAGCGCTGTATCTACGGTTCTATCACTTCTAGCGCTGTATCTACGGTCCTATCACTTCTAGCACTGTACCTGCGGTCCTATCACTTCTAGCGCTGTATCTACGGTCCTATCACTTCTAGCGCTGTACCTACGGTCCTATCACTTATATCGCTGTATCTGAGGTCCTATCTCTTCTAGCGCTGTATCTGAGGTCCTATCACTTCTAGCGCTATACCTGCGGTCCTATCACTTCTAGCGCTGTATCTACGGTCCTATCACTTCTAGCGCTGTATCTACGGTCCTATCACTTATATCGCTGTATCTGAGGTCCTATCTCTTCTAGCGCTATACCTGCGGTCCTATCACTTCTAGCGCTGTATCTGCGGTCCTATCATTTCTAGCACTGTACCTGCGGTCCAATCACTTCTAGCACTCTACCTGTGGTCCTATAACTTCTAGCGCTCTACCTGCGGTCCAATCACTTCTAGCGCTCTACCTGTGGTCCTATCACTTCTAGCGCTCTACCTGTGGTCCTATAACTTCTAGCGCTCTACCTGTGGTCCTATCACTTCAAGCGCTCTACCTGTGGTCCTATCACTTCTAGCGCTGTACCTGTAGTCCTATCACTTCTAGCGCTGTATCTACGGTCCTATCATTTCTAGCGCTCTATCTGCAGTCCTATCTCTCCTAGCGCTGTATCTACGGTCCTATCTCTTCTAGCGCTGTATCTGTGGTCCTATCACTTCTAGCGCTGTATCTACGGTCCTATCATTTCTAGCGCTCTATCTGCAGTCCTATCATTTCTAGCACTGTACCTGCGGTCCAATCACTTCTAGCGCTCTACCTGCAGTCCTATCTCTTCTAGCGCTGTACCTGCGGTCCTATCACTTCTAGCGCTGTATCTACGGTCCTATGACTTCTAGTGCTGTACCTGCAGTCCTATCTCTTCTAGCGCTGTATCTACGGTCCTATCACTTCTATCGCTATACCTGCAGTCCTATCTCTTCTAGCGCTGTATCTACGGTCCTATCACTTCTATCGCTGTACCTGCAGTCCTATCTCTTCTAGCGCTGTATCTACGGTCCTATCACTTCTAGCGCTGTACCTGCAGTCCTATCTCTTCTAGCGCTGTATCTACGGTCCTATCACTTCTAGCGCTGTACCTGCGGTCCTATCTCTTCTAGCGCTGTATCTACGGTCCTATCACTTCTATCGCTGTACCTGCAGTCCTATCTCTTCTAGCGCTGTATCTACGGTCCTATCACTTCTAGCGCTGTACCTGCAGTCCTATCTCTTCTAGCGCTGTATCTACGGTCCTATCACTTCTAGCGCTGTACCTGCGGTCCTATCTCTTCTAGCGCTGTACCTGCAGTCCTATCTCTTCTAGCTCTGTATCTACGGTCCTATCAGTTCCATCAGATGTCCCTCACATTGGGCTGTGCCCCCTTCATGTATATATCTTGGGGTTCTGAATTGTAACTTACAGTATGGATTGCCATATCTTGGTTAGTTACTCTAAGTGCCCCCTCTCCCCTGACTCCAGGAAATCTTACACAGGACTATCACAATGCCGTGCATTCCACAGAGAGAGAATCCGGATAGTGTCAGGCAAATGACAGCCATTGTGTACGATACCGAAGCCGCAGAGAGTCCCCCGAAGACCAGAGACAGGACCCAAGAAAGAAGTAGCATCGATCTACGTCCAAACCTAAAGCACAGAAGAAAAATCATTATAATCTCTATTGTGGAGTCATTCTCAGGCAAGGGGAGGCTCATCTGTTATAAAGTGTTTGATCTCTCGTGAATCGAATAGACCTAAAGCTTGGGGTGGCCTTGTGTTTCCCAAGATATAGCCCAGATGCATAGGATGGTCTGCAGGCCTTGCTCAGACATCCAGCGGTGTAGAACACTGTGCCTGTATAGCGGTGTAGAGTACTGTGCCTGTATAGCGGTGTAGAGCACTGTGCCTGTATAGCGGTGTAGAACACTGTGCCTGTATAGCGGTGTAGAACACTGTGCCTGTATAGCGGTGTAGAACACTGTGCCTGTATAGCGGTGTAGAACACTGTGCCTGTATAGCGGTGTAGAACACTGTGCCTGTATAGCGGTGTAGAACACTGTGCCTGTATAGTGGTGTAGAGCACTGTGCCTGTATAGTGGTGTAGAACACTGTGCCTGTATAGCGGTGTAGAGCACTGTGCCTGTATAGCGGTGTAGAGCACTGTGCCTGTATAGCGGTGTAGAACACTGTGCCTGTATAGCGGTGTAGAACACTGTGCCTGTATAGCGGTGTAGAACACTGTGCCTGTATAGTGGTGTAGAACACTGTGCCTGTATAGCGGTGTAGAACACTGTGCCTGTATAGTGGTGTAGAACACTGTGCCTGTATAGCGGTGTAGAACACTGTGCCTGTATAGTGGTGTAGAACACTGTGCCTGTATAGCGGTGTAGAACACTGTGCCTGTATAGCGGTGTAGAACACTGTGCCTGTATAGCGGTGTAGAACACTGTGCCTGTATAGCGGTGTAGAACACTGTGCCTGTATAGTGGTGTAGAACACTGTGCCTGTATAGCGGTGTAGAACACTGTGCCTGTATAGCGGTGTAGAACACTGTGCCTGTATAGCGGTGTAGTACGTCTGGTTGTGCACATCTGCGTCACTTCCGGCATCAGTACTTTGTTTCCTCAAGCAGCAGCAAAATTTGACATTGGCATTTTTCTACCCTAATTCCCGGCAAGATAGCGGTAAGATCAGGGCTGTACGGCCAGCGCACAGGGGAGAGAGAAGGGGGGTGTTCAGCCTGCGATCATTTCGTACGATCCTTCTGCTGTTTCATCGTCGGCGTTTCCTCTGCTGTACCGTGCTCTGCTGACTGAACTTACTCGCTCGCCGTCTACTGGTCAAAGTCGGTATTGCTACTACTATACAAAATCATTACAAGCATTAGTTTTCATGGTTCTCTGCCTAACTTAAATGTGTATTTGGCTTGTCAGTTGGGAATAACTATTAGTCAGTCACACGAGGTCAGGCGCATATAAATATATATTTAGATTTATTATATTAGTACTTACTTATAGCACTACTATGCTTTTCCTAGATCTACGGGTTTTCCATCTCCGGCATATAAGGATCCCTGCGATTAGAAGCGGCTGCGTATTTAGCCGGAACGCAGGCATCCGGGTCATGTAAGCTGCGATTTATCTTAGAGTAGGGTAGTTTGGGTAATAGCCAGTAGTAGCTAGCACTCTGCTGATGTATGTAGCCTTATAGCTGTTACTGCATCCGCAAGCAAACATTTTCAGGTATAGTTCTATTGTGGTCGTTACAACTCACGTGTGGTTAAAAAAAAAAAAATTCAACACACAGCTTCACATAGGACTCGAATATGTCTGCGTTCTAGCCTGTCACGACTACAGGCCACGTTAGTCCTGTCACGCATACAGATAGCTGTCCACATGTCTGTCACGTCCACAGATACGTTAAGTCCTGTCACGACTACAGGCAACGATTCGATGTGTCTGTCACGACTACAGGCCACGTTAGTCCTGTCACGCATACAGATAGCTGTCCACATGTCTGTCACGTCCACAGATACGTTAAGTCCTGTCACGACTACAGGCAACGATTCGATGTTTCTGTCATGACTACAGACTAATTGAGTCCTGTCACGACTACAGGCAACGATTCGATGTTTTTGTCACGACTACAGGCCACGTCAGTCCTGTCACGCATACAGATAGCTGTCCACATGTCTGTCACGTCCACAGATACGTTAAGTCTTGTCACGACTACAGGCAACGATTCGATGTTTCTGTCACGTCCACAGATACGTTAAGTCCTGTCACGACTACAGGCAACAATTCGATGTTTCTGTCATGACTACAGACTAATTGAGTCCTGTCACGACTACAGGCAACGATTCGATGTTTCTGTCACGACTACAGGCCACGTTAGTCCTGTTACGCATACAGATAGCTGTCCACGTGTCTGTCACGTCCACAGATACGTTAAGTCTTGTCACGACTACAGGCAACGATTCGATGTGTCTGTCACGACTACAGGCCACGTTAGTCCTGTCACGCATACAGATAGCTGTCCACATGTCTGTCACGTCCACAGATACGTTAAGTCCTGTCACGACTACAGGCAACGATTCGATGTGTCTGTCACGACTACAGGCAGGTTTAGGTCCTGTCATCACTACAGGCGACAATTCGATGTGTCTGTCACGACTACAGGCAGGTTCAGGTCCTGTCACAACTACAGGCAGGTTCAGGTCCTGTCACGACTACAGACAGGTTCAGGTCCTGTCAAGACTAAAGACAGGTTCAGGTCCTGTCACGACTACAGACAGGTTCAGGTCCTGTCACGACTACAGACAGGTTCAGGTCCTGTCACGACTACAGACAGGTTCAGGTCCTGTCAAGACTAAAGACAGGTTCAGGTCCTGTCACGACTACAGACAGGTTCAGGTCCTGTCATCACTACAGGCGACGACTTGCATGCCTTAGTTCACTGTCATGGGTCAGCCCGGTACTCGCTGGGTGCTTCACAGTAAGTTCTATGGTGTCCACATCTTCCGGTTCTGCCACTGGGGGGGGGCTTTAGGGTGGTTTGTGTGCTGGGTACGAGTCACGTGTGCAGATACGATGGTTCTTAGCACTTCTAGGCTTAGGTGAATTCAGGTGGTGGGTTTTTCTGTTCTATATTAACCATGTCATGTTTTAGTTAAGATGTCTCAAGAATCGATGGTGGGCGACACATCATCTTCCCGTGCAAGTGTGGCATCAGGTTCGGCAAGAGACGGTTTCCACTCAACTGCACGCGGCCATCAACTCTATGGCATCATCTGTGTCGGACTTTCAAACTAGATTAGAGTAGGTCGAAGCTGGCAATACAGCTACTCGTTTGATGGCACAGAGTGCGGCGGGGTCTTCTAATTCCCGCAATAGTATAACTGGTGGGTCAGGTCTAACACCCTCCTTAGCACCTTCTCATTTTATTCCTGCCAACATTAGGCAGGATATAATTGATGGCAAGGATGGTAATTTAGCCTCCTTGCTAATAGCAGCACATGAGGCACCGGACAACAAAACCATAGTCTGTGGTGAGGTCTCGGTTGTGCTCAAATCCAAAGATGTGCGGTTGAACAGGAAACTCAGCATCCCAGAGTTTGTCTTAGCTTTCAGCTTGTATAGGGATGTTGTTTGTTCAGGTAATCCTCAGCGCACCTGTATATGTACAAGGTGGTGGATTTGGCCTATAAGTATGGCGGGTCAGCTTTTTACGACTATCACCGTTCTTTCTCAGCAAAAGCTGCAGCGGCGTTGGCTCAATTCCAACATACGGTGGATTGGTCTGATATCGATACAGAGCTATTCTGTAGACACTTTGCCGGTCTCAATGTCCCAGCCTGCTCCAAATGCAATTCATACTCGCAGATGACGGCCTGGTGACAACCCAGCTCTGTCACAGGCTAGTAGTACTCCTGGGCCGTCAGTCAGCAAGGCTGCATCGGGGGTGGACAAGTTGGGGCGACCCATCAAGTATTTGGGAAAATCCCAAATCTGTAATAACTTAAATTTCTCCGCGTGTCATTACAGCCAATGTAGGGTATTGCATTTATGTGCCATATGTTTCAGAGCCCACCCCCGGGCATCTTGCCCACAGAAAAACCAGGAGCCGGCATGACTAGGCGTGGTGAATGTCGGCCTCCTTCAGACTTTTTTTGGTTCTCATCCAGATACCAACTGGGTGCAGTTCATCATTAAGGGTTTGTCAGCAGGTTTCCATACAGGTTTACTGACCCTTCCTCAGTCCAACTATGAATGTAAGAAGCTGCTGTCAGCCTCGAAGGATCCCGAAGCCGTTTCCCAGCTTATTCAGGCCGAGCTCAATAAGGGGTATCTCATTGGCCATTTGATCAACCCCCCTTTGATTGTTGGAGGATTAACCCAGTAAGTGTAGTGGCCGGCAAAGTTAGCAATAAAAAGAGGCTAATCTATGACCTGTCAGCTCCACTATCTTTACCGGTACCTAGCCTTAAAGGGGTTGTCCAAGTTATATTTATTGATGACCTATCCCCAGGATAGGTCATCAATATCAGATCGGCGTGGGTCCGACACCCGGCACCCCCTCCGATCAGCTGTTTGAAGAGAAGGCGTGCGAGGTGTCAGCGCTGCCTCCTCTTCACTGTTTACCTTCTAGCCGTTGCATCTGCAGTGGTGAGCAGGTGTAATTACACCCAAGCCTTCCTATTGAAATGAATGGGACGGTTAGGTGTAATTACACCTGCTCACCACTGCAGATGCAACGGCTAGAAGGTAAACAGTGCAGAGGAGGCAGCGCTGACACCGCGCGAGTCTCCTCTTCAAACAGCTGATCGGAGGGGGCGCCGGGTGTCGGACCCACGCCGATCTGATATTGATGACCTATCCTGGGGATAGGTCATCAATAAATATAACTTGGACAACCCCTTTAACTCATTAATTCCTTTAGAGGAATTTGCAATGAAATATGCATCTATTGATGAAGCTATTCAGGTTATTCTCCGTCTGGGTAGGGGAGCTTGGCTATCTAAGGCCGACATCACTGATGCCTTTAAGTTGCTCCCTGTCCAACCAGAGTTGTGGCAATGGTATGGGATTAAGTGGTCAAATAAGTACTACTTCGCTAACAAATTGACCTTTGGTTCAAAATCTAGCCCCTGGATGTTTAACCAGTTTGCCACAGCCCTGCATTGGATACTTCAAGACCTGTTCCGGGTCAACCACGTCATTCACTATCTGGATGACTTTCTGTTAATAGAATCCCCGAACCATGCGCCTCAGGACCTACAGGTGCTGCAAGCGATGTTTGCAGATCTCGGGGTCCCTGTTGCCCCACACAAGGTGGAAGGTCCTGAAACTATCATTACGTTTCTCGGCATTTGCTTAAACACTGTTAATATGGAAGCTAGTCTCCCCCAGGACAAATTGATTAGAGTTAAGGCGACAGTTCATAGGTTAGCACGCGTCAGGACTGTCACCAAAGCAGATCTCCAGTCACTGCTTGGCATGCTCAACTTCGCTGCACGCATTATTCCGCAAGGCAGGTCGTTCATTGCTAGACTATTGAAGCTCTTGAAACATGCTCACGATGAAGATAGCCTGGTAGTCATAGATCAGAATGCGATGGCGGATTTAGTCATGTGGGATGAGTTCCTGTCACAGTGAACGGCATATCAATATTCATTCCGTCAGTTTCAAGTGTTCATACGGATGCCTCATCCTTAGTAGGCTTTGCAGCTATTTTCGGTCATAGGTGGTTGGCAGACCAATGGCCAGCGGAGGTGGTCAGGTTGGAGGGCTTCACCAGGTGTTCCTCATTATTCGAGATATACCCGCTGGTGGCAGCAGCTCGGGTGTGGGGCCCACTATGAAGGAATCAGTCAGTTCTCTTCCTGATAACGAGGCCTTAGTAGAGATACTCACTAAGGGTAGATCGGCCTCCGCTCAGATTAAGTCGTTTGTGAGGAGACTCGTATGGTTATCACTTCAATATAATTTCCATATTATATGCGATCACATTAAGGGGCAAGCTAATGTAGCGGCAGATGCTTTATCTAGGGGTAACCTGTCGCTCGTCTTTCAGGTCTCTCCACAGGCAGACCGCACACCGGCAACCTGGCCAGGATACATCATTTGTATTTGAAGCATCCCAATCTACCATCATTGTTTTCGGCGCATCCTATCAGAATGTTACTGAGGGGTATGCAGAAAGGCTCTGCTGTCACCCGTCCTTCTTGGGGAAGATGTTCAGGTCCTTATCTGATATGTTGCAGGGATATCCTTTTGGTAAATATACTAGCTTACTGATTAAGACAACCATGTATCTGGCCTTCTATGGCTTCCTCAGACCAGGCGAATTCACCTGCGCCTCGAGGTGTAAAAATTATCTAAGGAAGAGTCCGCTCTCTTGGGACGGGTCATGTTACATTCTTGCGCTAACTTCCACAAAGACGACGCGCCCAGGACAGCTGACTTAGGTTAAATACTTTCCTACTGGTAACAAATGGTGTCCTGTGAGAACCATTCAAGAATGGTTACAGTTTATTAAGGAAACCCCGGGTGAGGCACCTCTGCTTCGGTTAAGTTCTGCGCCTTTGAGTTGCACAAACTTCCTCAAATTCATTCGTATTTTGTTGAGGAACATTGGTGTCGACCCCAGCTCGATCACTGGGCATTCTATGCGCATCGGGGCGGCCTCCGCCGCATCTAAGCACAAGGTCCCGGTACATGTAATTAAGAAGCTAGGCAGGTGGAAGTCGGCTTGTTATGCCCGATATATACCAAACCCGCAGGTTGAAATGTCTAGTGCCTTCAGTAATCTGGTTTTGTAAATAAATATATAACATTTAAGCTATGTTTGTGATTTTTGGCCCCTTTAGCCTACCCTCCTTACAGCAGTCTCGGCACACCTCTACTGCTTTAGAAGTAGGTAGGTAGGTTTTACACACATAGACGACCCGAATACAAGTTATAAGCAAATGTATATTTGCTGTATTTGTATGAGGGGAGGCGGGGTTTATAAGACTCTGCCTCCCCCTCTCCTCACCAGCGTCAGCTCGTTTGACCTACCCTCCCAATCCCATTATTATAACAACTCATTGGGGGTGGGCCCCTTTAGCCTACCCTCCGTACAGCAGTCTCGGCGCACCTCTACTGCTTTAGAAGTAGGTAGGTAGGTTTTACACACATAGACGACCCGAATACAACTATAATAAATATATACCTCCATACGATATTATTTGTACTGAATCATGGTCATTATGTTTGGGATACATTTTCAAAAATGTCTCTCTATCTATGTTTTATCATGTATAGTATCTGAAGAAGGTCTGCGTGACGAAACATCATACGATATGAATATTGCCGCAAGTCAAATAAAAACTTGAATCAACATAATTGCAAACAAAATAAGCTGTAGTTGTATACTTCATTGGAAACGGGGTTGGAACCCTACTTACAGCTCCTCACAGAGTGCGACAAAGATTTATCTGAATCTATGTCACCCAATAATGTAACAGACGAATTAGTGAAATGTATTTCCCTGTCCACTATGTAGAGCAGGGGTATATCAATGCCAAAAATTTGGGATATGTCACCCAATAATGTATCAGACGAATTAGTGAAATGACTTAAAATAACATAAAATACGTAAAAATTAAAAATAACAATCTTGATCTAGGAGGACCAGGTCCATATGGAGTAGGAGGTTGAGGAGTCGGTGGACGTGGTGGTGTAGGTGGAAGCGGCGGTGGAAGAGGAGGAGGTAGCCTACACTGCTTTTTGGTTTTATTTTTTTGTTGGTGTTTAAATTAGGGTACACCCCAAAACATTGGGAAATATAAAAGATAAAAAAATGAGAAAGTGCTCTGTAGTATAACAATGGCTGCTCAGTGCCGGTATACAGGTCTATTCTGCACAAGGTACGGACAAGTCCTGAGGGATCCAGGCCTGGTTCATGTTAATGACCGTGAGCTTGTCCACGTTGGCTGTGGACAGGCGGCTGCGCTTGTCTGTGATGACGCCTCCTGCCGTGCTGAACACACGTTCAGACAATACACCGGCTGCAGGGCAGGGCAGCACCTCCAAGGCGTAAAGGGCAAGCTCAGGCCATGTGCCCAATTTGGAGACCCAGAAGTTGAAGGGGGCAGACCCGTCAGTCAGTCCGTGTAGGCGTGTGCACACTTACTGCTCCACCATGTTGGTGAAATGCTGCCTCCTGCTAACACGTTCCATATCAGCTGGTGCTGCTGGTTGTTGTGCTGACAAAGCTTTTCCACATGTCGGCCATGCTAACCCTGCCTTCTGCGGTGCTGGCGGTGCCCCAGCTGTGTTGGCGACCTCTTCCTCTGCCTTCGCCTTGTGCTTCCACTGTGCCCCCGCTGTTAGGTGGGAATTCTACCAGCAGCGCGTCTACCAGCGTGCGCTTGTACTCGCGCATCTTACGATCACGCTCCAGTGACGGAATTAAGGACGGTACGTTGTCCTTGTAACGGGGATCCAGCAGCATGGCCGCCCAGTAATCAGCACAAGTTAGAATGTGGGCAACTCGGCGGTCATTGCGGAGACACTGCAGCATGTAATCGCTCATGTGTGCCAGGCTGCCCAGAGGCAACGACAAGCTGTCCTCTGTGGGAGGTGTATCGTCTGTGTCCTCTGTATCCCCCAGCCACGCACCAGTGATGGCCATGAGCTGGTCTGGGTGCCACCCTGCTGTGAACATGGTTCCTCCTCCTCCATCTCCTCATCCTCCACCTCGTCATCCTCCACCTCGTCATCCTCCAGGACTGTGCCCTGGCTGGACAATTGTGTACCTGGCGTCTGTTGGTGCAGGAACCCACCCTCGGAACCACTTGGGAATGACTGGCCGGAAACCCTTGTAAAAGATCCCTCTTCCTCCTCCTCCTGTGCCACATCATCTTCCATCATTGCCCGAAGCGTTTTTTTTAAGGAGGCATAGAAGTGGGATAGTAACGCTGAGAACGGCGTCATTGGCACTGGCCATGTTGGTGGAGTACTCGAAACAGCGCAACAAGGAACACAGATCTCGCATGGAGGCCCAGTCATTGGCGGTGAAGTGGTGCTGTTCTGCCGAGCGACTCACCCGTGCGCGCTGCAGCTGAAACTCCACCATGGCCTGCTGCTGCTCGCACAGTCTGTCCAGCATGTGCAAGCTGGAGTTCCACCTTGTGGGCACGTCGCATATGAGGCGGTGAGCGGGAAGGCCGAAGTTACGCTGCAGGCATGGATGTGATGGCTTCTAAGGGCACACGAGTTAAACGCTTGTTGATTGGCTGCTCTGCAGCCTTTCAAAAAGCGCCAATAAATCGCTGAACACCGAACTCGAACCTGAACTTTTACTGAAATGTTCGGGTTCGGGGTCAAAAAATCCTAAAGTTTGGTACGAACCCGAACTTAACAGTTCAGGTTCGCCCAACCCTAATTGTATGGTACATGATCTATGGTCAACAAAGCTACAGTCTTGGAAACACCAGTGGTACCGAACCCACATGCCTTTTTGTCATACGTGCCTCCAGAATCCACCCACTTCACTGTAATTGATTTGGCAAATGCCTTCTTCTCAGTACCACTTCATCCAGACTGTCAATATCTGTTTGCCTTTACTCATGCTGGATGCCAATACACCTGGACGGTCATGCCCCAGGGAGCACAGAACAGTCCTTCTCAGTTCAGTAAAGCCATGTCTTCCATACTGGATGAATGGAGAATGGAGCATGATACAGTGACACTCCTGCAATATGTGGATGATTTGCTCTTGTGTGCTGACACTGCACAAACATGCAGAGATGCGTCTGTCGTGCTACTTCTTTTCCCGACTCAACAAGGATACAAGGCCAGCCTTGTCAAGGTCCAGTGGTGTCAGAACAAGGTGGTTTTTCTGGGCTACTGTCTCAGCCCTGGGGCCAAACACCTCACTGAAGACAGGAAGACAGATGTCATGCAGATGACTGAGCCTACGTCTCCAAAACAGATTCAAGCCTTTCTAGGACTAATCTCATACTGCCGACCGTGGATTCTGGATGCTTCAATTCTCATGCAGGCTTTGTATGATTGTATTTCTACTCAGCCTTTCTACCTCACCTCCAAGGTCAAACAATGCTTTGAACAACTGAATTAAGCTGAATTAAGCTCCCCAGCCTTGGGCCTTCCAAACTACAACTTGCCATTCAGACTCTACATCATGGAACGTCAAGGGTATGCCATAGGTGTGCTAACCCAACTACATGGAGGCCACAATCGCCCTCTGGGCTATTACTCAGCCAGACTTGATCCAGTGGCCAGAGGGAGCTCATCATGTATACGAGCCATACATTCGTGTCACTTGTTATTGGACAAAACATCTGATGTTGTCTTGGGTCATTCACTTCAGATCTTGGCCCCTCATGACATTTCAGCCATCCTTCAGCAGACTCAGCCAAAACACTTGTCTGCAGCCAGACATCTCAGAATGCAGTGTTCTCTCTTACTTCCGGACACGGTCACTATCAGCAGATGTCATGTCCTCAATCCAGCTTTACTCCTTCCTTTCCCTCAAGGGGGGTCTCCAGAAGGGAAAGGTGATGACATCGATGCCACTTACTCAGATGATGAGTTTTACAACGGGAAAGCTCATGACTGCCTACAATTACTTGAACAAGAAACTGAGCCCCTATGGAACATCAAAGAAACTCTTATTCTGGACCTAGACTTGACACTGTTTGTGGATGGATCTAGATACGCATATGGAACAGGAAAATACCACTCAGGATATACAGTTACCTCAATGGAAACAGTATTACAACAACAACCCCTTTCACCGGATAAATCAGCACAGGAGGCTGAATTAATAGCCCTGACTGAGGCTTGCAAGATGGCAGAAGGAAAAACTGCAAACATCTACACTGACTCACGTTATGCTTTTGGAGTAGACAATGACTTTGGACCTATATGGAGAAGCAGGAAGTTCCTGACGGCAAGGGGCACACCTGTAAAGAATGCGGAAGCTGAGTAGGCACTGATGGAAGCCATGAGCCTCCCCACTCAAGCTACCATCTTGAAAATCAAAGCCCATTCTGTTGTGGAAATTTTATTAGGATGTGTTTCTAATATATTGTGCATTGTCACCATGTCTCTCAGTGTCAGGGTAAACCATTGGAGTGGATATCTTCCCGTGTATGTCCTGTCACAGCTGCTGGGCGCAGGGGTCTCCGTCGGCGAATGGTCCATGTGCTAAGCACTGGGCTGTGGGCCGGGGGAGACTGATGTGTTCAGCAGAGCAGTGTTTTGTTGGCTGATGTATGGACGCCGGCTAGGGCCCCCGCGCAAGACGCGGATTTATTGGCTTGGCGTGGATGCATTTGTTAAGAGAACAATATAACGAAAGGAACATGCGTTTGTTGTCTCAGTGCGTGATCAGCCGCTGGAGATAATGACGTTGTCCTGTAAATAAACCTGCAGGAGGATCATAGTAACTTTATCTGGCATTGATCACTGAGCAAGTCTGGATAACGTTACCTCCAGTGGTGATGGGAGATTATTGTATACATGTGTTTGTTAGCTGGCTATGTTATTCTAAATGATGGTGGTTTCTCATCTTCCTGTGTCATCACTTCCTGTATGTCATCACTTCCTGTGTGGCATCACTTCCTGTATGTCATCACTTCCCGCATCCTTGTAACATGAAGTAAGTGGTCGGGTGACGGGCCGGCCCCTTTTCTATTGTTACATCCTTTTGTGAGTGAGAAATAAAAGGTGAGCAGACTGGGCAGGAGGGCAGTGCTCAGCAGAACTCAGGATGATGACATCTTTGAGTCTTGGTGAAGAGATTTACCTTTCCTTACACAAAGTCTGATGCAAGCGAATTTCTACTACAAATATTTCTATTACAATTCAAAAGCTGAAACTCCAGAAGCACAGGGAAATTCTCTAGCAGACAAAGCGGCTAAAGAAGCGTCAGTGATGGAAATGTAGGATCTCAGCACTCTAATGGACTTTTCTCCAGATAAAGTGGCCAGGCAAGAAGGGGGAATTCCAAAGGGAGTCTGCCTCACTAAGGAGATCTTGGAAGACAGACAACGTGAGGCTACAGATGATGAGTATGATGTGTGGGGCAAGAAATGAGCTGGCCCAATTAAAGATTGAATATGAAGACTGGGCCACCTGCTGTGCCTACCAAGAAGTCTATATCCAACTGTAGTCTGTTGTGCCCATTTACCCACACATCAATGGAAGTCAGAACAATCTCATATCCTCCATATAGTTTGCACCTGCAATCTCCAACTACACCTCTCGATATGTGAACAGCTACATGGTGCAATCCAGGGAAGCTGGAGAAGGTTCCCATGAAGTGCCTAGCAAAACCCTTGTACCCTTTCCAACGGATCCAGATCGACCACATTCAAATGCCCCCTACGCAGGGTTCCATTATGCTTTGGTGGTAGTAGACATGTTCCCTGGAAGGCCAGAAGCCTACCATATGAAGAACCAGACAGCGACAACTACTGTGAAGAAGTTGTTGAAAAAAGTGGTTTGCCGGTTTGGGGTACCTGAAGTGATTGAGAGTGATGAAGGGACTTCTTTTACTGCCAACATCGCACGGGAAATATGGACAGCTCTGGGGACGCACTTGGCCTTCCATAAACTATGCAGACCACAAAGCAGCGGAAGAGTAGAAAGAATGAATGGCACTCTGAAATTAAAGATGCTGAAGATGGCCCAAGAGACTGGCAAACCATGGCTAGAAATTGCCCTGGCCAGTGTACGACATACCCCAAGGGGGAAAGAGAAACTATCCCCCTTTGAGATCCTATTTGGCAGTGCACCTAAGTTAGGACAGTATTTTCCAGAAAAGACTTGGTCCTGGTAAAGAAACACGTCAGAAAGACACTGGAACGCAGATTCGAAGGGCCTTACCAAGTACTTCTCACCACCACCACCTCAGTGAAACTAGAGGGAAAGAAGACTTGAATACACGCATCCCACTGCAAAAGAATCACGAATCCTGACCCACCTCCTAAAGAATAATGATATTCTTTTTCGTTTTGTGCATCATATGGGGGGATGGGTTATGTAAGCTCAGACAAATGCTTCTGGAATGATGGATGCCCAAAAGCTCCTCTGAAATGTCTTTATAGGGAACCACATTTAGATAGGAGGGTAATGGTCTTCTGCGTCAATTTAACCAAAGAACTTCAAGTATATGACTTTTATTATTGTGATGTTGCTGATTGCAGATGTTATGATTTGATGATGTGGGATTATCAGAGGTTCCAGTTTTCAGTTTTATATTTGTTATACTGAAGCAGGTAACTCTTACTGTTCCTCTTGGGCCAACGTCATCACTAACACAGGGGTAGATTGGGTGCATAGGCCCGAGAAGGCCTTAAAAAGTAGGGATGAACAGGGAAATAACCTTCTAAAAAGAATGCGTCTATTTGACAGGAATGTGGGAAAGACCCAGCCTAGTGCTTGTCAGCCATATCCAAATGCTATAACCTGTAAGGGTCCCCAAAAATGCTACCCCCTGACCCTAACATTTCAGAAACCACGTAGTAATACAAAAATCACAGCAAGAGGGTGTTTTCTTTTTCTGTGAGTTAATTTATTTGGAGAAAGACGGCAATATATGCAAACGTTTTCGGCCTTATTGGGCCTTCATCAGGCACTATGCCGCCAAAAGGTGAAAGGTTTAGTAAGGATGGATGGAAAGATGGAGCGCTTCATAATCGTAGCATTTCAGATATTTCCGTTTTCATCCCGTCTCTAACTGCCTCAGGGATTCGGTAAGGGGCCTGGCGAAGGGGCATTTGACCTGGGGTGTCCACCTGATGGGTGGTGAGGAGTGTATACCCTGGGTCTTGGGAAAAGGTAAACCTCTTTTGGTATAGCATGTCACTTAACTGGCCCTTCTCAACGGTACTTAACTTTTCTCCCATCTGCACTTGGATGAGTATGTCGGGGTGCAGTTTCTTATTTAAGAGATCAGGTATGGGAAGATTATCAGGGCCTTCATATGCTGGACTACATATTGCAGTCACTTCCTCAGGTCTCTCATTGTAATCCTTGAGCATATTTATATGGAAATTTCTCCGTAGCCTTTCATCGTGACAGCTGGCGATGACATAGGTAGTGTCACACACTTGATCTAAAACTTTATAAGGACCCTGCCAAGAGGCTTGTAACTTGTCCTGCCTAACTGCTTTAAGTACCATCACTTTCTGTTCTATTTGAAAAATACAGTGCAGGGCTCCCTTATTGTACCATACTTTCTGGCGTCTCTGTGCGGTCTGGAGCTTGGCTTGGACAGATCTGGCTAGTTGTTCCATCCGGTCCCTAAGCTCTAATACATATGGCACGATAGGGCCCCCGTCATTCTCAGTGGCTCTCTCCCAGTGTTCTCTAATAAGGTCCAAGGGTCTTCGCACTTTTCTCCCATAAAGTAGTTCAAACAGGAAGAAACCTGTGGATTCCTGCGGCACCTCCCGATATGCGAACAGGAGGTGTGGCAGGAACCGCTCCCAATCCCCATACTCTCTGGTAAAGGTCTTGAGCATTTGCTTGAGCGTTCCATTGAATCGCTCGCACAAACCGTTTGTTTGGGGATGGTAGGGAGAAATGAGTAAAGATTTTATGTTACACACGTGCCACAGCTGTTGGGTTAGTTCTGCTGTAAACTGGATGCCTCTATCGGATAGGATTTCCCTGGGAAACCCAACACGGGAAAAAATATGTACCAAGGCATTGGCTACAGTATCGGCCTGAATGTTTGATAGCGCTACTGCCTCTGGGTACCGGGTGGCATAATCAACTACAGTAAGGATGTATTTCTTTCCCGAGGGGATAGGATTGGCGAGAGGTCCAATTAAATCTATGGCCACCCTACTAAACGGCTCTTCAATAATGGGCATATTGGCTAGGTGAGCTTTTGGATGATTTCCCCTTTTTCCCACCCTTTGACACACATCACAGGTCCTACAATGAGTACGCACATCATTATGTACTCCGGCCAGAAAAAGGTGTGGGTGATCCTATGTAACGTACGGGTCATTCCTAGATGCCCTGCTAACGGAATGTCGTGCCCTACTCTTAATATCTCCTTGCGGTATTTTAATTTATTCTGTTCCCAAACAAACATTTCATTATCTAACCCCCTGTGCCTTGTTCAGCTTTCTCCCTATATTTCTGTAGCGTCAGGACAGTCTTAGTCTCAGCTTCAAATGTCTCAGGAGTATCCCACTGGACAGGGGGCTGAGGGAAAGTCAGGGTGGGAGTTTGTCCTACCTGTGGCTCCCGCACTGGTGAAGGTTCTCTCTCAGTCCTAACTTGCGACCAGGTGGATACAGGATGGGCTGTTGCACCATAGGAGGGGGCATAGGAAGATGTCATCAGCCCCAAGTCATTGCCCAATAAAACTTCCGCTGGTAAATTGTCCATGATGCCCACATTCACTTGACCCTCCCCTGCACCCCAATTCAAATGTATTCGGGCTGTGGGTACCCGGTATACTGCTCCTCCTGCCACTCGTACATCCACAGTTTGCCCATACCTTTTGTGAGCCGGAATAAGACTGCCTTTAACTAGCGTGATGGTGGCGCCAGTATCACGTAGTCCTTCCACTGACCGCCCTTCTAATTGTACCTGCTGTCTGTGGTGTTGACGGTTGTCATCTGATGCTGCGTAGATAGGGTTGGCCTCATGGAGTTGCCCTAGGTATTCCTCTGGAGCGGAGGGTGATGACACACACATGGCACTAGGGTAGCGAGCTGGTATAGCACTGGTTTGTGGCTTTGGTCGGTTCCAGTAAGGGCGTTCTGTGTTGAGTGGACACTGCCTGGCATAATGTCCTGGTTCGTGGCAGTTGTGACAGGTTCCTCTGGCTCTGTCATAACTGGTATTAACTGGTCTCTGGTACCTGGTGAGGCCTGGTGGAATTGGAGTCCGAAATTCACTGCGAGGAGGTGGTATGTAAGTATCCCGTGGTTCTGTGGGTGGAGTGGGTCTGGAGCTTGGAAGTTTGTGTAGTACCCGATCTGCCTATTCGTCAGCGAGATGGGCAGCTGTCTTGAGCGTGGTGGGTTGCTTGTCCAACAACCATAGTAATAGTTTTGGCTCCAATCCTTTGTAAAAATGTTCTAGCAGAAATAATTGTAACACTTCCTCAGCGGTTACCGCTTGTTTGCCCGTAATCCAGTGATTAGCAGCTCGGTGCAATCGGTTGGCCCATTCTGTGTGTGTATCGCTGCGTTTCTTGGCCATTTCTCTGAACTGCCGGCGGTACGTATCAGGTGTCGCAGCATACCTTTTTAACAATGCCTCTTTTATCCATATGTATTGGGTAACTTCCTCAGCTGGCATATCCCGGAAGACATCAGCAGCCCTACCAGTTAATTAACCCGTAAGCAATGTAATCCAATCGTCGGTGGTTACTTGATATAGGGCACACAATCTTCCGTAATCTGCCAGGTATTCATCAATACCCCCTCAGTCTCTTGAAATTGTTTAAATAAGGGATCTTTTTCTTCGCAGGACTAGAGGGGACAGTTGTCATTACTGTGGGTACAACAGGGGGCAGAAACTACCCATTTTTCACTTTGTAGAATAATGAGCCGGGGGGAGGGTTTCCATAGTTCTGGGTCCATAGTCCATAGGAAGGAGGCTAGCCCTCAGGCCTCTCCAGCAGCCCCAGTGATGGTCCAGTCCCTCACAGTTATCTCTTTTCTTCTTAACTTTTTAGCCAATGAAACAATGCATGGGCCTCAGTGGAGGAACGTCCTCTCTGAAGATATATAAACTGCTTAAACTTACTGTAATAAAAACAGAGAGATTGTCTGTGACCCACCTGTGTCAGTGTCTGTCTCCACCATGCATGGATATTAACCTTTTGGGGAACCTTGAGTGTCTCTTAACTACTTTAATTGAAAGCAGCTTCAACACAGGTGAACAGGGGGCTTCATCATTATCATCATCATCAGGAGAAGAGACTGGCAGCTTGCGTGTGAGGCAGCGGCTGAGCAAGCAGGGAGGTAGCGTGGATGTGTGTCAGCAGGGTGGAAGCAGTGTTCTGGAGCCAAACCTGCCCAGGGTAGACCACCCGCTACGCAGGAGCCTACCTGTCCAGAAAGAAGGAGCGGTGCGGTGCCATAATTTTTCATCAAGCCGCTGGAGGACGATCAGCATGGCCCACTCTGTGACTGAGCCGCTGTGTTGACTACTCATGCTGTTCCCACCTCACCACTCGGGGGCTCTACTTGTCTCAGCGTGTAACAGAACAGGTTCGGTAACAAATCTATGTGGAATCAGCTGCCGACGGTGTAAAAGGAGTGCGCTCTTTCATTCTATAGCAGGATCTTGGGCCTCTGCACAGTTCTTTATACCTGACGCTAACATCGACCTGTAAGGCTGAGCTCACACTGGAGTTATTTGGTCAGTTTTGTCCCCGTGAAGTGCGCAGTGATTCTAAGAGCGACGCCTGTCATCTGCATGTCATACGGACTCACAGTATTATCACTACCACAGCAGACTCCCTATGTGTGTTACTGCAAGGCACAGTGTTCTACACCGCTATACAGGCACAGTGTTCTACACCGCTATACAGGCACAGTGCTCTACACCGCTATACAGGCACAGTGTTCTACACCGCTATACAGGCACAGTGCTCTACACCGCTATACAGGCACAGTGCTCTACACCGCTATACAGGCACAGTGTTCTACACCGCTATACAGGCACAGTGTTCTACACCGCTATACAGGCACAGTGCTCTACACCGCTATACCGGCACAGTGTTCTACACCGCTATACAGGCACAGTGCTCTACACCGCTATACAGGTACAGTGTTCTACACCGCTATACAGGCACAGTGCTCTACACCGCTATACAGGTACAGTGTTCTACACCGCTATACAGGCACAGTGTTCTACACCGCTATACAGGCACAGTGCTCTACACCGCTATACAGGCACAGTGCTCTACACCGCTATACAGGCACAGTGTTCTACACCGCTATACAGGCACAGTGCTCTACACCGCTATACAGGCACAGTGCTCTACACCGCTATACAGGCACAGTGTTCTACACCGCTATACAGGCACAGTGTTCTACACCGCTATACAGGCACAGTGCTCTACACCGCTATACAGGCACAGTGTTCTACACTGCTATACAGGCACAGTGCTCTACACCGCTATACAGGCACAGTGCTCTACACCGCTATACAGGCACAGTGTTCTATACCCCTATACAGGCACAGTGTTCTACACCGCTATACAGGCACAGTGTTCTATACCGCTATACAGGCACAGTGTTCTACACCGCTATACAGGCACAGTGCTCTACACCGCTATACAGGCACAGTGTTCTACACCGCTATACAGGCACAGTGTTCTACACCGCTATACAGGCACAGTGTACTACACCGCTATACAGGCACAGTGCTCTACACCGCTATACAGGCACAGTGCTCTACACCACTATACAGGCACAGTGCTCTACACCACTATACAGGCACAGTGTTCTACACCACTATACAGGCACAGTGTTCTACACCGCTATACAGGCACAGTGTTCTACACCACTATACAGGCACAGTGCTCTACACCGCTATACAGGCACAGTGTTCTACACCACTATACAGGCACAGTGCTCTACACCACTATACAGGCACAGTGCTCTACACCGCTATACAGGCACAGTGCTCTACACCACTATACAGGCACAGTGCTCTACACCGCTATACAGGCACAGTGTTCTACACCGCTATACAGGCACAGTGTTCTACACCGCTATACAGGCACAGTGTTCTACACCGCTATACAGGCTCAGTGTTCTACACCCCTATACAGGCACAGTGTTCTACACCGCTATACAGGCACAGTGTTCTACACCGCTATACAGGCACAGTGTTCTACACCGCTATACAGGCACAGTGTTCTACACCGCTATACAGGCACAGTGTTCTACACCGCTATACAGGCTCAGTGTTCTACACCCCTATACAGGCACAGTGTTCTACACCGCTATACAGGCACATTATTCTGCACCGCTATACAGGCACAGTGTTCTACACCACTAGGGATGAGCAAACTCGAACTGTATAGTTCGGGTTTCGTAAAAGTCCGGGTTCGGGTTCGGTGTTCGTCGCTTTCTTGGCGCTTTTTGAAAGGCTGCAAAGCAGCCAATCAACAAGCGTCATACTACTTGCCCCAAGAGGCCGTCACAGCCATGCCTACTATTGGCATGGCTGTGATTGGCCAGAGCACCATGTGACCCCGCCTCTATTTAAGCTGGAGTCACATAGCGCCGCCCGTCACTCTGCTCTGATCAGTGTAGGGAGAGGTTGCGGCTGCGACAGTAGGGCGAGATTAGGCAGATTAACTCCTCCAAAGGACTTGATTATTGATCGATCTGCAGCTGTGGATCATTGAGCTGCTGATACTCAATTGCTCACTGTTTTTAGGCTGCCCAGAGCGTTTGTCAGTCACTTTTTTCTGGGGTGATCGGCGGCCATTTTGTGTCTTGTGGTGCGCCAGCACAAGCTGCCACCAAGTGCATTTAACCCTCAATGGTGTGGTTGTTTTTTGGCTAAAGCCTACATCAGGGTGAAGCTGTCACACCAAGTGCATTTAACCAGCAATAGTCTGTTCATTTTTTGGCCATATACTACATCAGGGGCAAGCTGCGCCCGTCACCAAGTGCATTTAACCCTCAATAGTGTGGTTATTTTTTGGCCATATCCCAGTCTAATTCTGTCACTAAATCCATACCGGTCACCCAGCGCCTAAATACTAGGCCTCAAATTTATATCCCGCTAAATCTCTCGTTACCGCTGTCCTGTTGTAGCTGGGAAAGTTATTTAGTGTCCGTCAAAGCACATTTTTTGTTCTGGGTTGAAATACAATTCCCAATTTAGCAATTTCATAATTTAGTGGTTTCTGCTGTATCAGAGCTATTTGAAATCTATCCCTAAAAGGGTATATAATATTCAAGGTGCACATTGGGTCATTCAGAATAACTTCACACACACACGCTTCTGTGCATTTCCAAGTCTAATTCTGTCACTAAATCCATACCGCTCACCCAGCGCCTAAATACTAGGCCTCAAATTTATATCCCGCTGAATTTGAATTCAATACATTGGGCCAAATAATATTTTTGTTGTTGTGGTGAACGATAACAATGAGGAAAACATCTAGTAAGGGACGCGGACATGGACATGGTCGTGGTGGTGTTAGTGGACCCTCTGGTGCTGGGAGAGGACGTGGCCGTTCTGCCACAGCCACACGTCCTAGTGAACCAACTACCTCAGGTCCCAGTAGCCGCCAGAATTTACAGCGATATTTGGTGGGGCCCAATGCCGTTCTAAGGATGGTAAGGCCTGAGCAGGTACAGGCATTAGTCAATTGGGTGGCCGACAGTGGATCCAGCACGTTCACATTATCTCCCACCCAGTCTTCTGCAGAAAGCGCACAGATGGCGCCTGAAAACCAAGCCCATCAGTCTGTCACATCACCCCCATGCATACCAGGGAAACTGTCTCAGCCTCAAGTTATGCAGCAGTCTCTTATGCTGTTTGAAGACTCCGCTGGCAGGGTTTCCCAAGGGCATCCACCTAGCCCTTCCCCAGCGGTGGAAGACATAGAATGCACTGACGCACAACCACTTATGTTTCCTGATGATGAGGACATGGGAATACCACCTCAGCATGTCTCTGATGATGACGAAAAACAGGTGCCAACTGCTGCGACTTTCTGCAGTGTGCAGACTGAACAGGAGGTCAGGGATCAAGACTGGGTGGAAGACGATGCAGGGGACGATGAGGTCCTAGACCCCACATGGAATGAAGGTCGTGCCACTGACTTTCACAGTTCGGAGGAAGAGGCAGTGGTGAGACCGAGCCAACAGCGTAGCAAAAGAGGGAGCAGTGGGCAAAAGCAGAACACCCGCCGCCAAGAGACTCCGCCTGCTACTGACCGCCGCCATCTGGGACCGAGCACCCCAAAGGCAGCTTCAAGGAGTTCCCTGGCATGGCACTTCTTCAAACAATGTGCTGACGACAAGACCCGAGTGGTTTGCACGCTGTGCCATCAGAGCCTGAAGCGAGGCATTAACGTTCTGAACCTGAGCACAACCTGCATGACCAGGCGCCTGCATGCAAAGCATGGACTGCAGTGGAGTAAACACCTTAAAACCAAGGAAGTCACTCAGGCTCCCCCTGCTACCTCTGCTGCTGCTGCCGCCTCGGCCTCTTCTGCTGCTGCCGCCTCGGCCTCTTCTGCTGCTGCTGCCGCCTCGGCCTCTTCTGCTGCTGCCGCCTCGGCCTCTTCTGCTGCTGCCGCCTCGGCCTCTTCTGCTGCTGCCGCCTCGGCCTCTTCTGCTGCTGCCGCCTCGGCCTCTTCTGCTGCTCCCCCTGCTACCTCTTCTGCTGCTGCCGCCTCGGCCTCTTCTGCTGCTGCCGCCTCGGCCTCTTCTGCTGCTCCCCCTGCTACCTCTTCTGCTGCTGCCGCCTCGGCCTCTTCTGCTGCTGCCGCCTCGGCCTATTCTGCTGCTGCCGCCTCGGCCTCTTCCTCTGCCTCTGGAGGAACGTTGGCACCTGCCGCCCAGCAAACAGGGGATGTACCACCAACACCACCTCCGTCACCAAGCGTCTCAACCATGTCACACGCCAGCGTTCAGCTCTCCATCTCACAAACATTTGAGAGAAAGCGTAAATTCCCACCTAGCCACCCTCGATCCCTGGCCCTGAATGCCAGCATTTCTAAACTACTGGCCTATGAAATGCTGTCATTTAGGCTGGTGGACACAGACAGCTTCAAACAGCTCATGTCGCTTGCTGTCCCACAGTATGTTGTTCCCAGCCGCCACTACTTCTCCAAGAGAGCCGTGCCTTCCCTGCACAACCAAGTATCCGATAAAATCAAGTGTGCACTGCGCAACGCCATCTGTGGCAAGGTCCACCTAACCACAGATACGTGGACCAGTAAGCACGGCCAGGGACGCTATATCTCCCTAACTGCACACTGGGTAAATGTAGTGGCAGCTGGGCCCCAGGCGGAGAGCTGTTTGGCGCACGTCCTTCCGCCGCCAAGGATCGCAGGGCATCATTCTTTGCCTCCTGTTGCCACCTCCTCCTTCTCAGCTTCCTCCTCCTCTTCTTCCACCTGCTCATCCAGTCAGCCACACACCTTCACCACCAACTTCAGCACAGCCCGGGGTAAACGTCAGCAGGCCATTCTGAAACTCATATGTTTGGGGGACAGGCCCCACACCGCACAGGAGTTGTGGCAGGGTATAGAACAACAGACCGACGAGTGGTTGCTGCCGGTGAGCCTCAAGCCCGGCCTGGTGGTGTGTGATAATGGGCGAAATCTCGTTGCAGCTCTGGGACTAGCCGGTTTGACGCACATCCCTTGCTTGGCGCATGTGCTGAATTTGGTGGTGCAGAAGTTCATTCACAACTACCCCGACATGTCAGAGCTGCTGCATAAAGTGCGGGCCGTCTGTTCGCGCTTCCGGCGTTCACATCCTGCTGCTGCTCGCCTGTCTGCGCTACAGCGTAACTTCGGCCTTCCCGCTCACCGCCTCATATGCGACGTGCCCACTAGGTGGAACTCCACCTTGCACATGCTGGACAGACTGTGCGAGCAGCAGCAGGCCATAGTGGAGTTTCAGCTGCAGCACGCACGGGTCAGTCGCACTACAGAACAGCACCACTTCACCACCAATGACTGGGCCTCCATGCGAGACCTGTGTGCCCTGTTGCGCTGTTTCGAGTACTCCACCAACATGGCCAGTGGCGATGACGCCGTTATCAGCGTTACTTTCTATGTCTCCTTGAGAAAACACTTAGGGCGATGATGCAAGAGGAGGTGGCCCAGGAGGAGGAGGAGGAGGAGGAGGAGGAGGAGGAGGAAGAGGGGTCATTTTTAGCACTTTCAGGCCAGTCTCTTCGAAGTGACTCAGAGGGAGGTTTTTGGCAACAGCAGAGGCCAGGTACAAATGTGGCCAGACAGGGCCCACTACTGGAGGACGAGGAGGACGAGGATGAGGAGGAGGTGGAGGAGGATGAGGATGAAGCATGGTCACAGCGGGGTGGCACCCAACGCAGCTCGGGCCCATCACTGGTGCGTGGCTGGGGGGAAAGGCAGGACGATGACGATACGCCTCCCACAGAGGACAGCTTGTCCTTACCCCTGGGCAGCCTGGCACACATGAGCGACTACATGCTGCAGTGCCTGCGCAACGACAGCAGAGTCGGACTACTGGGTCGGACCACACATGTGCGGACTACTGGGTTGCCACCCTGCTGGATCCACGCTACAAAGACAATGTGCCCACCTTACTTCCTTCACTGGAGCGTGATAGGAAGATGCGCGAGTACAAGCGCACGTTGGTAGACGCGCTACTGAGAGCATTCCCAAATGTCACAGGGGAACAAGTGGAAGCCCAAGGCCAAGGCAGAGGAGGAGCAAGAGGTCGCCAAGGCAGCTGTGTCACGGCCAGCTCCTCTGAGGGCAGGGTTAGCATGGCAGAGATGTGGAAAACTTTTGTCAACACGCCACAGCTAACTGCACCACCACCTGATACGCAACGTGTTAGCAGGAGGCAACATTTCACTAACATGGTGGAACAGTACGTGTGCACACCCCTCCACGTACTGACTGATGGTTCGGCCCCATTCAACTTCTGGGTCTCTAAATTGTCCACGTGGCCAGAGCTAGCCTTTTATGCCTTGGAGGTGCTGGCCTGCCCGGCGGCCAGCGTTTTGTCTGAACGTGTATTCAGCACGGCAGGGGGCGTCATTACAGACAAACGCAGCCGCCTGTCTACAGCCAATGTGGACAAGCTGACGTTCATAAAAATGAACCAGGCATGGATCCCACAGGACCTGTCCGTCCCTTGTGCAGATTAGACATTAACTACCTCCCCTTAACCATATATTATTGGACTCCAGGGCACTTCCTCATTCAATCCTATTTTTATTTTCATTTTACCATTATATTGCGAGGCTACCCAAAGTTGAATGAACCTCTCCTCTGTCTGGGTGCCGGGGCCTAAATATATGCCAATGGACTGTTGCAGTGGTGGCTGACGTGAAGCCTGATTCTCTGCTATGACATGCAGACTAATTCTCTGCTGACATGAAGCCAGATTGTCTGTTACGGGACCTCTCTCCTCTGCCTGTGTGCTAGGCCTAAATATCTGAGAATGGACTGTTCCAGTGGTGGGTGACGGGAAGCCAGATTCTCTGCTATGGGACCTCTCTCCAATTGATTTTGGTTAATTTTTATTTATTTAATTTTCATTTTAATTCATTTCCCTATCCACATTTGTTTGCAGGGGATTTACCTACATGTTGCTGCCTTTTGCAGCCCTCTAGCCCTTTCCTGGGCTGTTTTACAGCCGTTTTAGTGCCGAAAAGTTCGGGTCCCCATTGACTTCAATGGGGTTCGGGTTTGGGACGAAGTTCAGATCGGGTTCGGATCTCGAACCCGAACATTTCCGGGAAGTTTGGCCGAACTTCTCGAACCCGAACATCCAGGTGTTCGCTCAACTCTATACACCACTATACAGGCACAGTGTTCTACACCGCTATACAGGCACAGTGTTCTACACCACTATACAGGCACAGTGTTCTACACCGCTATACAGGCACAGTGTTCTACACCGCTATACAGGCACGGTGCTCTACACCGCTATACAGGCACAGTGTTCTACACCGCTATATAGGCACAGTGTTCTACACCGCATTACAGGCACAGTGCTCTACACCGCTATACAGGCACAGTGTTCTACACCGCTATACAGGCACAGTGTTCTACACCGCTATACAGGCACAGTGTTCTACACCGCTATACAGGCACAGTGTTCTACACCGCTATACAGGCACAGTGTTCTACACCGCTATACAGGCACAGTGTTCTACACCGCTATACAGGCACAGTGTTCTACACCGCTATACAGGCACAGTGTTCTACACCGCTACACAGGCACAGTGCTCTACACCGCTATACAGGCACAGTGTTCTACACCGCTATACAGGCACAGTGCTCTACACCGCTATACAGGCACAGTGTTCTACACCGCTATACAGGCACAGTGCTCTACACCGCTATACAGGCACAGTGTTCTACACCGCTATACAGGCACAGTGCTCTACACCGCTATACAGGCACAGTGTTCTACACCGCTATACAGGCACAGTGCTCTACACCGCTATACAGGCACAGTGCTCTACACCGCTATACAGGCACAGTGTTCTACACCGCTATACAGGCACAGTGCTCTACACCGCTATACAGGCACAGTGATCTACACCACTATACAGGCTCTCTGCAGACAGGGAATAGCTGTTTTTTTAATGCGATTCATCACAAATAAATTCGGATCGACTCAAATCTTTTGGGAAAATTCGCCAAACCGTCCGAATCGAATTTTGGAGAAATTCACTCATGTCTAGTTGCAACCACCTTGTAATCCAGTAGCTGTGGTTATGCTTACACACTATCGTAAATGCGCCAGCCTATGCGCACTCCCACGGTCCCGACCACCATAGAGAGAGGTGCCTTTTTCTATAATGTGCAAACACGACCACCGATGCTGGATTATAGGATGGTCGTAACCATGGAAACGAGATAAGTGTAATGTGATGGAAAAATGAATCCAGCCAGCAAAGGAGGCAACATGGAGAATCACAATCCATTAATAAGTGCCTGGAATTACCCTGCAGCTACGTGATATTTGCCATCTTCTGGAGTCGGAGAACCCCTTGTGACACAGCGAGAGGTTTGGTCCGGGAAAACAGGTATTTTCCTCCCAGCATGTGCTGCTGGGCTGATTTACAGCCAGGTGAGGTCAAATACTGGACCGGATTTTAAGTGCCGGTCCGGGTTTTGGCAGCAACTGGCTGTCCTTAAATAAGCAGCGGGGCTCAGAAGCCATGTCTCTGTGTTGGGATCTGGGAGCCTTGTGTCTGGATGAAGGCTTGCTACCTGTTTGGTTTTAAAACAGGTTGGTGCTGCTATGGTCAAGGACTCTGAGGCAGAATTGCTGCACGGTGTGAATTGCCACCAACACCGCGAGGTGACACTTTGCTTGTTTTGTCACTTGCCTAAAGTGTGAATAAAACACTGAAGTGTTGGATCCAAAGAACGTGTTGTTGCCTCTGTCCTGGTCCGGTCTACCAGATTAATCTCTCACTGCCCTAGACCAGGAAAGTGGTCAGTAACAGTTCATGGCTATATACCACCATAGGTGTGGTCTTTAACCCCTCAGTGCCCGAGATCACCATGGATGTGGTAATAAAGCTATCCATATATCAGAATTATTGTTAGGAGTAGGCACATTCTATGATTGGCTCATAACCTTGTTCATGTCCAGGTCAGGAGACCAGAACCCCATCCTCTAAAGTGAAGATGTCCGATAGCAGCTTTATACAGACCAGGACCATTAGAGGCTCAGGAGGAGGCTAGAGTCCTCTCCACCGAGGTCATACCTGAAAGGACTAGGACCTGCACTACTGGACTATCCCTGCAGGGGGGGCTGGACTCTCACAGCCGGACATCATGTATAACAATATCAGAGGGACAAAGGGCCACACACCGGTTATGCCAAGGGGCCCTCTGCTGCATGATGAGGGGCCGGGATCAGCCCCCGCAGAGCCGCTCATTTCTGACGGGTACTCACCACCCTCATCATCCACTCACCTGTCAGATAGGTATCCAAAGACAACTGCCCCCAGCATCACTCCGATAAAAAAGAAGGTGGCCAGCAGGTGGTTTAACCCTTTCCTCTCACAGACCAGATCCCACTGTGTAATAGAGAAGGGGTTAATTACTAATGATAATGTCAGAACATGGAAACCAATGGTTAATTCATGCCCCTAAGTTATTCCTACTGCCAAAAAGTCCATAACCCCCCCACTAACCAAATAATACCCCCTCTATCCTTATAATACACCCCCTATCCTTATAATACACCCGCTGTCCTTATAATACACCCCCTGTCCTTATAATACACCCCCTGTCCTTATAATACACCCCCTGTCCTTATAATACACTCTCTATCTTTATAATACACCCTCTATCCTTATAATACACTCTCTATCTTTATAATACACTCTCTATCCTTATAATACACTGCTCTGTCCTTATAATACACCCTCTATCTTTATAATACACCCCCTGTCCTTATAATACACTCTCTATCTTTATAATACACCCTCTATCCTTATAATACACTGCTCTGTCCTTATATACACTCTCTATCTTTATAATACACCCCCTGTCCTTATAATACACTCTCTATCTTTATAATACACCCTCTATCCTTATAATACACCCTCTATCCTTATAATACACCCTCTATCTTTATATAAATACACCCTCTATCCTTATATACACCCTCTATCCTTATAATACACCCTCTATCCTATAATACACCCTCTATCCTT
Organism: Bufo gargarizans; assembly: GCF_014858855.1. Taxonomy (NCBI): domain Eukaryota; kingdom Metazoa; phylum Chordata; class Amphibia; order Anura; family Bufonidae; genus Bufo; species Bufo gargarizans. The sequence goes on along the minus strand of NC_058083.1, from coordinate 537,831,371 downwards.
ATATCACTCTCTATCTTATAATACCCCCTCTATCCTTATAATACACCCTCTATCCTTATATACACCCTTTATATTTATAATATACCCTCTATCCTTATAATCACCCTCTATCCTTATAATACACCCTCTAGCCTTATAATACACCCTCTATCCTTATAATACACCCTCTATCCTTATAAACCCCTCTATCCTTATAACACCCTTTATATTTATAATATCCCTCTATCCTTATAATACCCCTCTATCCTATAATACACCCTCTAGCCTTATAATACACCCTCTATCCTATATACACCCTCTATCCTTATAATACACCCTCTATCCTTATATACACTCTCTATCCTTATAATACACCCTCTATCCTTATAATACACCCCCTGTCCTTATAATACACCCTCTATCCTTATAATACACTCTCTATCTTTATAATACACCCCCTGTCCTTATAATACACCCTCTATCCTTATAATACACTCTCTATCCTTATAATACACCCTCTATCCTTATAATACACTCTCTATCCTTATATACACCCTCTATCCTTATAATACACCCGCTATCCTTATAATACACCCTCTATCTTTATATACACCCTCTATCCTTATAGTACCCTCTATCCTTATAATACAAACACCCTCCACCTATTCCATTATAATACACCGCGCTATCTTTAAATACACCCTTATCCTTATAATACACCTTTACTCCTTATAAATACACTCCCTATACTTATAATACACTCTCGATCTTATAATACACCCCCTGTTCCTTAGAATACACCCTCTATCCTTATAATACACCCTCTATCCTTATAATACACCCTCTATACTTATATACACGCTCTATCTTTATAATACACCCCCTGTCCTTATAAAGACACCCTCTATCCTTATAATACACTCTCTATCCTTATAATACACCCTTTATCCTTATAATACACCCTTTATCCTTATAATACACCCTCTATCCTTATAATACACCCCTGTCCTTATAATACACCCTCTAATCCTTATAATACACCCCCTGTCCTTATAATACCCCTCTATCCTTATAATACACCCTCTATCCTTATAATACACCCTCTATCCTTATAATACACCCTTTAGCCTTATAATACACTCCTTTATCCTTAGATACACCCTCTATACTTATAATACACCCTCTATCTTATAATACACCCTCTATCCTATAATACACCCTCTATCCTTATAATACACCCTTTATCCTTATAATTACACCCTTTATCCTTATAATACACCCTCTATACTTATAAGAACACCCTCTATCTTTATAATACAACCCTCTATCCTTATAATACACCCTTTATCCTTATAATACACCCTCGTATACTTAATACACCCTCTATCGTTAAATTACCCCCCTGTCCTTATAATACACCCGCTTCCTTATAATATACCCTCTATCCTTATAATACCCCTCTATCCTTATAATACCCCTTTATCCTTATAACATACCCTCTATCCTTATATACACCCTCTATCCTTATAATACCTCTCTATCTTTATAATACACCCTCTATCCTTATAATACACCCTTTATACTTATAACACCTCTATCCTTAATATACCCTCTATCCTTATAATACACCCTCTATCCTTATAATACACCCTTTATCCTTATAACTACCCTCTATCCTTATAATACACTCTCTATCCTTATAATACACCCTCTATCCTTATAAATAACCCTCTATCCTTATAATACACCCTCTATCTTTATAATACACCGCTCTATCCTTACAATACCCCCCTGTCCTTATATACACCCTCTATCCTTATAATACCTCTCTATCTTTATAATACCCCTCTATCCTTATAATACACCCTCTATCCTTATAATACACCCTCTATCCTTATAATACACCCTCTATCCTTATAATACACCCTCTATCTTTATAATACACCGCTCTATCCTTACAATACACCCTCTATCCTTATAATACACTCTCTATCTTTATATTACACCCCCTGTCCTTATAATACACCCTCTATCCTTATAATACACTCTCTATCTTTATAATACACCCTCTATCTTTATAATACACCCTCTATCCTTATAATACACCCTTTATCCTTATAATATACCCTCTATCCTTATAATACAGCCTTTATCCTTATAATACACCCTCTATCCTTATAATACACCCCCTGTCCTTATAATACACCCTCTAGCCTTATAATACACCCTTTATCCTTATAATATACCCTCTATCCTTATAATACACCCTCTATTCTTATAATACACCCTCTATCCTTATAATACACCCTTTATCCTTATAATATACCCTCTATCTTTATAATACACCATCTATCCTTATAATACACACTCTATCCTTATAATGCACCCTCTATCTTTATAATACACCCTCTATCTTTATAATACACCCTCTATCCTTATAATACACTCTCTATCCTTATAATACACCCTCTATCCTTATAATACACTCTCTATCCTTATAATACACCCTCTATCCTTATAATACACCCTCTAGCCTTATAATACACCCTCTATCCTTATAATACACCCCCTGTCCTTATAATACACCCTCTATCCTTATAATACACTCTCTATCTTTATAATACACCCTCTATACTTATAATACAACCCTTTATCCTTATAATATACCCTCTATCTTTATAATACACCGCTCTATCCTTATAATACACCCTCTATCCTTTTAATACACCCTCTATCCTTATAATACACCCTCTATCCTTATAATACACCCTCTATCCTTATAATACACCCTCTAGCCTTATAATACACCCCTCTATCCTTATAATACACCCTCTATCTTTATAATACACCCTCTATCCTTATAATACACCCTCTAGCCTTATAATACACCCTCTATCCTTATAATACACATTCTATCCTTATAATACACCCTCTATCCTTATAATACACCCCCTGTCCTTATAATACACCCTCTATCCTTATAATACACTCTCTATCCTTATAATTCACCCTCTATCCTTATAATACACCCTTTATCCTTATAATACACCCTTTATCCTTATAATACACCCTCTATACTTATAATACACCCTCTATCTTTATAATACACCCTCTATCCTTATAATACACCCTTTATCCTTATAATACACCCTCTATCTTTATAATACACCCCCTGTCCTTATAATACACCCTCTATCCTTATAATACACCCTCTATCCTTATAATACACCCTCTATCCTTATAATTCACCCTCTATCCTTATAATACACCCTTTATCCTTATAACATACCCTCTATCCTTATAATACACTCTCTATCCTTATAATACACCCTCTATCTTTATAATACACCCTCTATCCTTATAATACACCCTCTATCTTTATAATACACCGCTCTATCCTTACAATACACCCTATATCCTTATAATACACTCTCTATCTTTATAATACACCCTCTATCCTTATAATACACCCTTTATACTTATAATACACCCTCTATCTTTATAATACACCCTTTATCCTTATAATACACCCTCTATACTTATAATACACCCTTTATCCTTATAATACACCCTTTATCCTTATAATACACCCTCTATCCTTATAATACACCCTTTATCCTTATAATACACCCTCTATACTTATAATACACCCTCTATCTTTATAATACACCCTCTATCCTTATAATACACCCTTTATCCTTATAATACACCCTCTATACTTATAATACACCCTCTATCTTTATAATACACCCCCTGTCCTTATAATACACCCTCTATCCTTATAATATACCCTCTATCCTTATAATACACCCTCTATCCTTATAATACACCCTTTATCCTTATAACATACCCTCTATCCTTATAATACACTCTCTATCCTTATAATACACCCTCTATCCTTATAATACACCCTCTATCCTTATAATCCACCCTCTATCTTTATAATACACCGCTCTATCCTTACAATACACCCTATATCCTTATAATACACTCTCTATCTTTATAATACACCCTCTATCCTTAATAATACCCCCCCAATCTTTTAATAAACCCCCTATCCCTTATAATACACCTCTATCCTTATAATACACACCCTCTATCTTTATAATACACCGCTCTATCTTAACAATACACCCTATATCCTTATAATACAACCCCCTGTCCTTATATACCCATCTATCCTTATAATACCCCTCTATCTTTATAATACCACCCTCTATCCTTATAATACACCCTTTATCCTTATAATATACCCTCTATCCTTATAATACAGCCTTTATCCTTATAATACACCCTCTATCCATTATAATACACCCCCTGTCCTTAATACACCCTCTAGCCTTATATACACCCTTTATCCTTATAATATACCCTCTATCCTTATAATACACCCTCTATTTCTTATAATACACCCTCTATCCTTATAATACACCCTTTATCCTTATAATACCCTCTATCTTTATAACACCCTCTATCCTTATAATACACCCTCTATCTTTATAATACACCCTCTATCTTTATAATACACCCTCTATCCTTATAATACACCCTCTATCCTTATAATACACCCTCTATCCTTATAATACACCCTCTATCCTTATAATACACCCTCTATCCTTATAATACACTCTCTATCTTTATAATACACCCTCTATCTTTATAATACACCCTTTATCCTTATAATATACCCTCTATCTTTATAATACACCATCTATCCTTATAATACACTCTCTATCTTTATAATACACCCTCTATCCTTATAATACACCCTTTATCCTTATAATACACCCTCTATCTTTATAATACACCCTCTATCTTTATAATACACCGCTCTATCCTTACAATACACCCTATATCCTTATAATACACTCTCTATCTTTATAATACACCCTCTATCCTTATAATACACCCTCTATCCTTATAATACACCCTCTATCCTTATAATACACCCTTTATCCTTATAATACACCCTCTATCTTTATAATACACCCTCTATCCTTATAATACACCCTCTATCTTTATAATACACTCTCTATCTTTATAATACACCCTCTATCCTTATAATACACCCTTTATCCTTATAATATACCCTCTATCTTTATAATACACCATCTACCCTTATAATACACACTCTATCCTTATAATGCACCCTCTATCTTTATAATACACCCTCTATCTTTATAATACACCCTCTATCCTTATAATACACTCTCTATCTTTATAATACACCCTCTATACTTATAATACACCCTCTATCCTTATAATACACCCTCTATCCTTATAATACACCCTCTATCCTTATAATACACCCTCTAGCCTTATAATACACCCTCTATCCTTATAATACACCCCCTGTCCTTATAATACACCCTCTATCCTTATAATACACTCTCTATCTTTATAATACACCCTCTATACTTATAATACACCCTTTATCCTTATAATATACCCTCTATCTTTATAATACAACCGCTCTATCCTTATAATACACCCTTTATCCTTATAACATACCCTCTATCCTTATAATACACTCTCTATCCTTATAATACACCCTCTATCTTTATAATACACCGCTCTATCCTTACAATACACCCTATATCCTTATAATACACTCTCTATCTTTATAATACACCCTCTATACTTATAATACACCCTTTATCCTTATAATACACCCTCTATCTTTATAATACACCGCTCTATCCTTATAATACACCCTCTATCCTTATAACATACCCTCTATCCTTATAATACACTCTCTATCCTTATAATACACCCTCTATCCTTATAATACACCCTCTATCTTTATAATACACCGCTCTATCCTTACAATACACCCTATATCCTTATAATACACTCTCTATCTTTATAATACACCCTCTATCCTTATAATACACCCTATATCCTTATAATACACCCTCTATCTTTATAATACACCCTCTATCTTTATAATACACCGCTCTATCCTTATAATACACTCTCTATCCTTATAATACACCCTCTATCCTTATAATACACTCTCTATCTTTATATTACACCCCCTGTCCTTATAATACACCCTCTATCCTTATAATACACCCTCTATCCTTATAATACACCCTTTATCCTTATAATACATCCCCTGTCCTTATAATACACCCTCTAGCCTTATAATACACCCTTTATCCTTATAATACACTCTCTATCCTTATAATATACCCTCTATCCTTATAATACACCCTCTATCCTTATAATACACCCTCTATCCTTATAATACACCCTCTATCCTTATAATACACCCTCTATCCTTATAATACACCCTTTATCCTTATAATATACCCTCTAGCTTTATAATACACCCTCTATCCTTATAATACACCCTTTATCCTTATAATATACCCTCTATCTTTATAATACACTCTCTATCTTTATAATACACCCTCTATCCTTATAATACACCCTTTATCCTTATAATATACCCTCTATCTTTATAATACACCATCTATCCTTATAATACACACTCTATCCTTATAATGCACCCTCTATCTTTATAATACACCCTCTATCTTATAATACACCCTCTATCCTTATAATACACTCTCTATCCTTATAATACACCCTCTATCCTTATAATACACCCTCTAGCCTTATAATACACCCTCTATCCTTATAATACACCCCCTGTCCTTATAATACACCCTCTATCCTTATAATACACTCTCTATCTTTATAATACACCCTCTATACTTACTGTATAATACACCCTTTATCCTTATAATATACCCTCTATCTTTATAATACACCGCTCTATCCTTATAATACACCCTCTATCCTTTTAATGCACCCTCTATCTTTATAATACACCCTCTAGCCTTATAATACACCCTCTATCCTTATAATACACCCTCTATCCTTATAATACACCCTCTATCCTTATAATATACCCTCTATCTTTATAATACACCCTCTATCCTTATAATACACCCTCTAGCCTTATAATACACCCTCTATCTTTATAATACACCCTCTAGCCTTATAATACACCCTCTATCCTTATAATATACCCTCTATCCTTATAATACACCCTCTATCCTTATAATACACCCTCTATCCTTATAATACACCCCCTGTCCTTATAATACACCCTCTATCCTTATAATACACTCTCTATCTTTATATACACCCTCTATACTTACTGTATAATACACCCTTTATCCTTATAATATACCCTCTATCTTTATAATACACCGCTCTATCCTTATAATACACCCTCTATCCTTTTAATGCACCCTCTATCTTTATAATACACCCTCTAGCCTTATAATACACCCTCTATCCTTATAATACACCCTCTATCCTTATAATACACCCTCTATCCTTATAATATACCCTCTATCTTTATAATACACCCTCTATCCTTATAATACACCCTCTAGCCTTATAATACACCCTCTATCTTTATAATACACCCTCTAGCCTTATAATACACCCTCTATCCTTATAATATACCCTTTATCCTTATAATACACCCTCTATCCTTATAATACACCCTCTAGCCTTATAATACACCCTCTATCCTTATAATATACCCTCTATCCTTATAATACACCCTCTATCCTCAGGACCCTCCCCTACTTGCCTATCACCCTCCTCCATCATTGTTGCTAACAAACGCACGTCGGGTAATTCATCGATATTAATCCCTAACTCGACGCATTGTTGTCTATCGTGAGTGGAGAATCATTTTTTCCATTTCCGTTTCCTGACAAATAGGGTCACGTATTTCACCCATCTAAATTCTTCAAAGGAACATGTAGGGATGAATGAAAGGCCCCTTTTAAGCTCCTGCATCTCGGATGTACTAAGGGATCGCTGTGAGAGATTCAGGATTTGTAAATCATCCGTATATTTGACATATTGAGTTGTCACCGCACCTACATCAGAGACATTTGTCATAGAGGATTGCCTTATTGATGTTTTCTGTCCCTTAAGCCGTAAGATGGTGGTCCCTGGGGGATCCCTAAAAAACTCCCTCAATTACGGGATCTCCTAATTCTACCTCCTCTTACCCTGCTCCTTCCTCTACCTGAAGAGAAAATGGGGAACTGTTGAGGGGGATATGTGGTACTCTCACCCTCGAGCTCCGTCTCCACCTCTAATGTCCTAGTTGTCCTAGCCCCAAATTCAAGAATACGACCCTCCTTAAAGTCTGTAGTATCTCTAAGGAACTGAGTGTGTTTCCTCTCCTTGAGCTGCGCCGTAAAGCGCTCAATATTCTGTTGGAGGATCAACTCCTTACGGGCAAAATCCGAATTTCCTGAGAATTTGTTAGTTGCCGCTCTCTGCTCCTGGAGGGCCTGTGTCTTTTTGTTGTACACAGTTTTTTCACCCTCCAGTAGTAATGTCATCAGATGCAGTGAACTATCAATCCATTCTGTGTCCCACTTTTTATAAAATTCTGGGGTTCTAATCCTTACTGCTGGTAGAAAAGGAATCCTAAGGCCTCTAGGTACTGTTTTGTTTCTGATATAGGTCTCTAATGTCTGGATCTCCCACCACCCTCTAACATGATCCTTGCATATCCTTGTAAGTTGCTTAAACAATCCTGATATACTCAGTGTGCTAGTCTCTGGTGGCAAATCTGCATCTGAAAAAACTTAGCTTCATCACTCCATTTCTCAGTACTGATACCTCCTGCTAGAAAACCTGCCATTCCTGAATGCACGTGCTTAATTAACAATTCACTGATTGAGATGATTGAGATATAATTGGATTACGTTCACCTCTAAACACTTATCACTGAACAATAGAACGTTTGTATGTGTATATATTTTAAAATGTTGAACTTTATTGATGCACCTTAAAAAATTGGAACGAGAGTGAATCCCTATGTAAAATAATGATCACAATAAGTGTTATCCCTTGTATAGCTATAAATGCAACAATTGGCACCAGTTCTGGTCAGAATGTTCTCCCACCCCTATCACTTGATGCGGGGTATATGGAGGAGGTATCTCTGCCAGAAATTAGTTTGCAAGGTAATAAATCCCTATCAATTGTAGAGCATCCACCAATACCATGAGTTATGATGTGATGCGTCCACAAATAAAGATCGGGCACCTTCTATCCTTATAATATACTCCTCTGTCATTATAATACACCCTCTATCTTTATAATACACCCTCTATCCTGCTGTGCCCATATGCATACCCTTAGGGTGGATATGCACATGCCCTCGTGCCTAAATCTAAACACCCTGGGCAAACCCTAAGCAGCAGGGAAAAGGGAAGAGGCAACCTGCGTCTTTAAACCAGGAGGAAGCATGCGTGTCCCTAGAGGCCTAGATAAAAAATGAAGGAGAGGACTTATCTTGAGCAGAGCTGGATCAGATGATCCACCACAAATCAAGAGCTCCCAGGAAAGAACTATAACCCGCACAGGCCACTGGGGGAAGGAGGGATAAATAGCCTGACTAACAATGAAACCCAGTACACCTGAGGGAAGATGGATCCAGCTCAAACCCAAATCATAACAACCGAAGAAGTCAGACATGTGCAGTCAGTCTGACAGATCTCCGCACATTCACAGGGCAAGGCGTGACAGTGTTTCCCCTTCTACGGGTGACCTCCGGACACCCTGGACCAACTTTATCCAGGTGTGCCCTGTGAAAGGCCCTCATCAGTAGCCGGAACCCACATTCTTTCCTCGGGACCGTATCCCTTCCAGTGCACCAGGTACTGGAGGGAACCCCAAAGAACACGTGAGTCGAGAATCTTAGAGATTTCAAACTTCAAATTGCCATCCACCAGGACAGGGGGAGGTGGCAATGGAGATGGTTCCACAGGTTCCACATATTTCTTTAATAAAGACCTGTGAAACATATTATGGATCTTCCAGGTCTGCGGAAGATCCAAACAAAACGCCACCGGGTTGACAATCGCAGAGATTTTGTAAGGGCCAATAAATCTTGGACCCAATTTCCAAGATGGTACCTTCAGATTAATGTTTCTAGTGGACAACCACACCGAATCACCCACACACAGGTCTGGACCAGTCATACGTCTCCTGTCAGCCACCCGTTTATATTTTTCACCCATCTTTTCCAAATTAACTTGGATCTTCTGCCAGATAGATGACAAGGCGGAAGAGAATCTCTCCTCTTCTGGCATCCCAGAAGATCCAGTCCCAGAAAAAGTACCAAACCGGGACCCTGAACCGAATAAAGTCATCACCACCCCCTGAGAACCTATCAGGGAGAGCGACTTTAGGCTCTAAGCAGGCCTGATTTCTTCCACCGGCGCCAGAGCATTCTGACACAGTGCAACAGAACTGCGGAGATCAGCAACCTCCTGCGATAATCCCTGCATGCGATCAACCAAGGCATCCATAGCCTCCGTTTCGCAAACAGCAGGGATATGACATTTTTTTTAGGCAGGTTATAATGCCAAGATAGGTAGGTAAGCGGGGAAATACCCAAACAAGGGGAAACAAACAGAACAACTAGGCCCAAAAGCTAGGGAGAAAAGGGTCACCTCCTAGCAATCCCTACGGCTTTCCCTATACTGCTGTGCACATGTGCATACCCTTATGGTGGATATGCACATGCCCTCGTGCCTAAACCTAAACACCCTCTATATTATAATATCCTCTATCATTATAATATACCCTCTGTTCTTATAATACACCCTCTATCCTTATAATATGCCCCTCTATCCTTATAATACACCCCTCTATCTTTATAATACACCCGCTATCCTTATAATATGCCTTCTATCCTTATAATATGCCCCTCTATCCTTATAATACACCCCTCTATCTTTATAATACACCTTGTAGCCTTATAATATGCCCCTCTATCCTTATAATACATCTTCTATAGAGTTGAGCGAACACCTGGATGTTCGGGTTCGAGAAGTTCGGCCGAACTTCCCGGAAATGTTCGGGTTCGGGATCCGAACCCGATCCGAACTTCGTCCCGAACCCGAACCCCATTGAAGTCAATGGGGACCCGAACTTTTCGGCACTAAAAAGGCTGTAAAAAAGCCCAGGAAAGGGCTAGAGGGCTGCAAAAGGCAGCAACATGTAGGTAAATCCCCTGCAAATGTGGATAGGGAAATGAATAAAAATAAAAATAAAATAAATAAAAATTAACCAATATCAATTGGAGAGAGGTCCCATAGCAGAGAATCTGCCTTCACGTCACCCACCACTGTAACAGTCCATTGTCATATATTTAGGCCCCGGCACCCAGGCAGAGGAGAGAGGTCCCGTAACAGAGAATCTGGCTTCATGTCACCAGAGAATCAGTCTTCATGTCATAGCATAGAATCAGGCTTCACGTCACCCACCACTGTAACAGTCCATTGTCATAAATTTAGGCCCCGGCAACCAGGCAGAGGAGAGAGGTCCCGTAACAGAGAATCTGGCTTCATGTCAGCAGAGAATGAGTCTTCATATCATAGCAGAGAATCATGCTTCATGTCACCCACCACTGTAACAGTCCATTGTCATATATTTAGGCCCAGGCACCCAGGCAGAGGAGAGAGGTCCCGTAACAGATAATCTGGCTTCATGTCAGCAGAGAATCAGTCTTCATATCATAGCAGAGAATCATGCTTCACGTCACCCACCACTGTAACAGTCCATTGTCATAAATTTAGGCCCCGGCACCCAGGCAGAGGAGAGAGATCCCGTAACAGAGAATCTGGCTTCATGTCAGCAGAGAATCAGTCTTCATATCATAGCAGAGAATCATGCTTCACGTCACCCACCACTGTAACAGTCCATTGTCATATATTTAGGCCCAGGCACCCAGGCAGAGGAGAGAGGTCCCGTAACAGAGAATCTGGCTTCATGTCACCAGAGAATCAGTCTTCATGTCATAGCATAGAATCAGGCTTCACGTCACCCACCACTGGAACAGTCCATTGTCATAAATTTAGGCCCCGGCACCCAGGCAGAGGAGAGAGGTCCCGTAACAGAGAATCTGGCTTCATGTAAGCAGAGAATCAGTCTGCATGTCATAGCAGAGAATCAGGCTTCACGTCACCCACCACTGTAACAGTCCATTGTCATAAATTTAGGCCCCGGCACCCAGGCAGAGGAGAGAGGTCCCGTAACAGAGAATCTGGCTTCATGTCACCAGAGAATCAGTCTTCATGTCATAGCAGAGAATCATGCTTTACGTCACCCAACACTGGAACAGTCTGTGGCGAAACCAACCTCGCCACTGGGTTTTGGAGGGGGCTGTTTAAAAGCCTCTTGCCTCAGGATTATGGCCCATACTAACTTTTAAACCCCTGAACCTATTCCAGGGAATTTTGGATAGGTTTGTCCCCCAAGTTATACTGTTTAAATTGATGTAAGTTATATGTATGGACAATGTAACCTCACAAAGTTGTAACAGTTTATAATAAGTGTAACTTGTCAGCTTGGGAGGAATATGCTGGGTGTGGTTCTATTGTCCCATTGTCCCATTGTGTGTTTGAATAGTGATGTCTGTCCTGTTGTCTCCACATGTGTATTGGCGATCTCCCCTTTGTCCTGGGAGATAATTGGATTGCCCTCGGTTGTCTCCCAGGCAGAGAGGAGGAAACCATGATGCATTGTGGGGATATGTTGTATCTGTCCTGTGTCGCAGTCTCCCTTCTGGTCCTCTGGGGGCGTGAACGATTGGTTGCTGTATTTACATTGTATGTGTTGTAAATTACTGATTGGTTGTATTTCAAAACCCTGTGGGCGGACCTGTATTTGCAACAACTGTAATAAAAACCAGGCTGGGTGTGCCAGCACGCCAGAGCACTGATTGACCCTCAACACGGAGCCTTGTCTCGTTATTGGGGGGATTCCCTGTATGCTGTTAGAGACTGATTGCCAGGAGTGTAAGCTGATTGGATGCTTTTCCTGTTCGTCTGCTGGCAGCTATTCGCGAGGCTCCAGTTTGGAGTGCTATTTTGTATCCAGTTCGGGAGGTTGGTGTTCTGCAGTAGCTGTGCCTGTCTATCAGAAAGGGGCATATCGCCTAAACGGATTTTAACCCCTTGTCTGCTGAAACGGTCCGTTACATTGGTGGCAAGCAGCGGGATCGTTCCTACAGCTAGAAGGACAGCTACAGGAGACACCATTTCTGTGGATTCTACAATTTAAGGGCAACGCATGTCCCAGTACAGCTATTCTGCCACAGATGTACGTTAGAGATTATCCCCTGATTGGTTGTGAGTGATAGCCCCTGTACAAGTAATGGTAGATAGTTGAACTCACTAATATCTCCAGGTATAGGCACCAGTTGCATGTGATGATCCAGTGAGGAGAATACAATGGTGAAGCTTTGATAATTTATTGATTGCTTTGCTTGGAAACAAATGCAGAGAATCAGGTATGCTAGAGGATATTAGAGGTCAAAAAGAATAGCTCTCACCATCTAGAAGGTCTGTGACAAAGAGGAAGTACGAAGGACCTTACAGTAGTGATGTCCGGATCATGAACGAATCGTTCTTTTGAACCGATTCAGTTCACTGATCCGGAAGAGTCGGTTCCTCTGACTGAGCCGATCCGAATGAAACGGCTCAGTCAGATCAGCATAGAAGCAGCCTCCAGTGGACACTAGCCCCGCCCCTTCCCGCCCTCCAACCAATCAGAGCGAGGCAGCCAGCACTGACACAGCACAGGGGGAGTCGCAGCGCAGATACTCAGAGAGTCTATTAGTTAAAAGAATCGAATGAGTCAGAGACTCATTTGATTCTTTTGAGTTAAAAGAACCGTGAGTCACCGAGTCCCTGCCAGGCTCCCTGCTCTGCGGCTCCCTGTAAGTCAGTCCGTCCGTCCGTCCGGTGGGGGGTGGGGGCAGGCATTGATCTAGCATGTAGCAGAGCTGTGTGTGTGTGTGTACAGGGTGCATGCAGCAGTGTAGCATCATGCTACATGCACCCTGTACACACACAGCTCTGCTACATGCTGTAGCAGAGCAGGAAGTCTGGTAGGGACTCGGTGACGATTCTTTTAACTAAAACTCTCAGACAATTATCACAGTCTGCTCACTGCAGCAGAGCTGTGTTTGCCAGGAGCCAGTCCCTCCTGACCTTCGGTTCACTTGAGAGCCGACTCAGCAAGTGAACCGAAGATTCGATGAGCTGAGCATGCGCATTGATCTTCAGTTCACTTGCCTCTGCCGGCTCATGAAGTGAACCGAAGATCCGATTCATGAATCGGTTCATTTGAATGAGCTGATTCAAATGAACCGATTCAGCTCAAAGATCCGAACTTCCCATCACTACCTTACAGAGGATGTGATGTCACAAAAGAGGGAGGAGAGCAATGCAATGGAAATTTACATAACACACTATAAATGGTATTATAAGAATAACCACAGGGTGGCAGCGTTACACAACATAGTAGATGATAATATAATGCAAACACAACAATTGTAGAATACAAGAATAAAGGCTGGAACAGCACACTCCCCGTCTGAAATCCTTGGATTTCACTTTATATGCAACTACAGAAATGTCCATGAAATGTTGGAACCTGAAAGACAAAAAACAAACAAAAAAAAACCATACTGGAAATGGTGAACTGGAACAGTCCAACGCCTTGAGTCTTCTGGTTGCCAGGAATAAAGTTCCTCAAGTAAAGAATCATTCCTCCACGGGTAAGAGGAGAACAATCTCAGATGCAGGCCTAATAAAGGATTTGGGATGGCCTTGTTTTGCAATGGTCACTTCCACCTTGCGAACTTTGCCATCTTCACTGATGAATACCTTTGAGATGAGTCCCATGGGCCAGGAGTTTCTTTCCACCTTTTGGTCTTTCATGAGTACGAGATCTCCTATCTGTAAGTTTGGCTTGACCTGATGCCACTTTCTACGTGCTTGCAGAAGCGTTAAATACTCCTTTTTCCACCTGCTCCAGAAACAGTCGGCCAGATGTTGAACGTGCTTCCACTGTTTCAGATATATGTTACTAGAAGAAGACTCTTCAGGTGGATTAGGAACAGATCCAAACTTCTGAGTGAGAAGAGTTGCTGGAGTAAGATCGGCAGGGGATTCTGGATCCATAGATACAGGTACAAGAGGTCTTGAGTTGACAATAGCGGATACCTCAGCCAGGAAGGTAGTCAAAGTCTCATGGGTGAGCCTTGAGAAGTTTGAGTTCATAAGCAAACAGTCCAATATTTTGCGGGTGATGCTTATCATTCTTTCCCATGAACCTCCCATATGAGAGGCATGCGGGGGGTTAAAGATCCATGTACAACCATTATTGGCTAAGTAGTCTTGAACTGGTTTAGAGTCAATTTGCAACTCTCGACAGGCTCCTATGAAGTTGGTTCCACAGTCAGATCTTATTTGCTTTACTGGTCCTCTGATGGCGAGGAATCGTCTTAAAGCATTGATGAAGCTAGAAGCGTCCATGGATTCTATTGCTTCAATGTGTATAGCACGTACACTTAAGCATGTAAACAACACTGCCCATCGTTTGCTTTCTGCATGACCACCTCTGGTCTTACGTGCAGTGACTGTCCATGGCCCAAAGACGTCCAGACCAACATAAGTGAACGGTGGTTCGGTGCTTGTCCTATCAACTGGCAAATCAGACATTTGTTGATGTTGTAATTTTCCTCTCGCCTTGCGACAGTTAATGCAATGGTGAATAATATGAGCAACCTGTCTTTTTGCTCCCACTATCCAAAGACCTGCGGCTCTTAAAGCGCCCTCAGTGAAATGTCGGCCTTGATGCTGGACTCTTTCATGATAATGCCGTATCAAGCAGTGTAGTAACGTGGTGTTTGGCAGGAATAATAAGGGGATTCATTTCTGCAATCTCTAGCTTAGCCTTGTTTAGGCGACCACCAACTCTCAGCATGCCGTGATCGTCAATTACTGGTTTCAAGTTGACAATGGGGCTGCCTTTTGGTATATCTTGCTTGTCATGTATACATTTCAGTTCCATTTTAAAGGCACTCTGCTGTACGTTACGTATCACAAGCAATTCACTTAGAATAATGTCTTCTGCCGTTAGAGGTTTATGGCACAGGTGCCAACTGCGACAGTCAGTGTTATGCTTCTCAGCATGTAAACAATGAACAATGTGGACTAACCTTGCAATGATGTGAATGAGTCTTGACCATCTAGAGAAGCGTTCAAAGCGATGACAGCCCAAGCCAGCGCTCCTTTCAGACTTGGTGACGAAGGTACTAACTTCAGGCCGAATCTCTGGATCTTCATGAGGGTCCTGGAGACTGAAGACGTCTTGGATAGGAGTTTCTTCATTCTGGTTCAGCAGAAACTCTGGACCTGTCAACCAAGAAGAAGTTGCAGAGACTCTTCCAGATGCCGGTCTGGTGGCGCAATCTGCAGGATTGAGATGAGATGGAACATAGTGCCACTGTTCAGGTTTAGAGGATCTTCTAACCCTTTCGATGCGGTTACTGACATAAACGTAGAAGCGTTTTGACTGGTTGTAGATGTAACCCAGGACAACCTTACTGTCTGTGTAAAATTGAATGTCATCCACCTGAATATCCAGCTCACGTTGTATAAAGTCCGCAATCTCTACGGCTAGCACAGTCCCACAAAGTTCGAGTCTAGGAATGGTGTGCTCAGGTTTTGGAGCTAATTTTAGCCTTTCCAAACAGAAATCCAACATGTGCTTGATTGGAATAGTCTATTACCTTTAAATAAGCAACAGCTGCGATGGCTTCAGTAGACGCATCTGAGAAGATGTGGATTTCTCTCCTCCGAGTGGCTGTAAGGGATGTTGGAGTGTAACACCTTGGTATGTGAATACTGTCTAATGCATGCAAGCATTCCTTCCACAACTCCCACTTTTGTTGTTTGTCAGAGGGCAGTGGAGCATCCCAGTCAGATACAGACTCTGAGAACTGTCTTAACAGGAATTTGCCTTGTACAGTCAAAGGTGCCACAAATCCCAGGGGATCATATAGGCTGTTCACCACTGAGAGAACTCCCCGTTTAGTAAATGGTTTATCTGCACAGTTAACTTGAAATCCAAGGGAGTCATTTGCTAAGTCCCACCTCAGGCCCAGACTTCTCTGTACTGGTGGATTGTCTATCCCTAGATTCAAATCTCTGAATTCTGTGGCATGATCGCTGGGCTGGAAGGCTTTCATTACGGCAGCGCAGTTAGAGGCTATCTTATGTAACCTTAGACGAGACTTTGAAAGCATACCTTGTGTCCTTTTGAGCAGATCTATGGCCTCCTCCGCTGTAGGGAAGGATTTGAGTGCGTCGTCCACATAGAAGTCTCTCACGACAAAGTTTCTGGCATGTTCCCCAAATTCTGACTCACCATCTAAGGCAGCCCTACGTAGGCCATATGTAGCAACAGCAGGTGAAGGACTGTTACCAAACATATGCACCTTCATGCGGCATTCAACCGATTCTTTGCTGGTGTCATTGTCTCTATGCCAAAGAAACCTGAGGTAGTTTCTATGATCTTGCCGCACGATAAAGCAATGGAACATTTGTTCAATGTCAGCAGTAATGGCTACTGGCTCCTTTCTGAATCTCATGAGCACTCCCACCAGATTATTGGTCAGGTTCGGACCGGTGAGAAGGACGTCGTTCAGAGATACGCCATTATGTTTGGCACTTGAATCGAATACCACTCTTATTTGGTTTGGCTTCCGTGGGTGATATACCCCAAAGGATGGAAGGTACCAGCATTCTTCATGCTCTTGTAAGGGTGGAGCCAGCTCTGCATGATCATTGCGAAATATTTTTTCCATGAAGGCCACAAAATGACTTTTCATTTCTGGTTTGCTTTTTAACGTACGTTGCAAGGAGATGAATCTGGAGAGTGCTTGTTCCCGGTTGTCAGGAAGTCTGGCTCTTACAGCACGGAAAGGTAAAGGTGCAACCCAGTGGTTAGATGCATCTTTGAAGAATTCATCGTCCATTATTTTAATAAACTCTTTGTCATCCATGGACAAGGCCAGTTTGTCGTCGTCTGGTGTTGTACAAAACACAGTTTTTCCCAAGTTGTCATAACTGGTAGGAATGATGTCTGGTGTCTTTAAGAGGTTAGAAAGCCTTTCCTTCACCTCATAATGATGAACACATGGCTTAAAATGAGATGTGCGACCATTGTTGAGCACAAAGGTTTTGAAGGAGTTCACTTGAGATGGTTTGTGGCTCTTATTTATACATACATCGCCCACAATTACCCAGCCTAAATCGAGTCTCTGTGCATATGGGGCATTATCAGGACCGTTGCATTGTTGACGCACCTTGTGGACCCTCAGAATGTCTCTCCCAAGCAGAAGTAGGATGTCAGCATTCATGTCCATAGGGAGGATCTCACTAGCTAGATGTTTCAAGTGGGAATGATGATATGCAGCTTCTGGAGTAGGAATTTCATCTCTTTCATCTGGTATTTGGTCGCATTCAATTAACGTTGGCAAGGGTATATGAACGTTCCCTTTATGGAGGAGATAAGGTATCCAGTGGCTCTTCTGCCATAAGTCTCTACACGACCAGAACAAGTGTTGAGGGTATATGGTGTTGCTTCTCCTGCTATGCCGAAAATCTCAAAGAATTTAGGTTTTGCCAGAGACCTATTGCTTTGTTCATCAATAATTGCGTACATTCTGATGGCTCTTTCAGATTGCCCTTCTGGGTAGACGTTGACCAAACACACCTTTGCACAGCACTTAGAATCAGCCTCCTTGCCACATATCGCCATACAGGAAGAGGAAATAGTAGTTGTAGCTAATTCTTGAGCCGGTGGCTCCCCGCCATGAAGTGCGACGGCATTGGTCGCAGCTTGAGATGGTGCGTTGTCTGAAGGCAAGGTAGGATGCATTGCTGTAACGTGCTTGTCACTGCTGCATTCTGCACACTTGATAATAACCTTACAGTCTTTCGCCATATGATTAGATAAGGCACAACACTTGTAACACACTCCAAGCTCTTTGAGTATCTCTCTGCGTTCTTGCAAGGTCTTTGCCCTGAGCCCACGACACTCCTTTAAAGGATGAGGTCTTTTATGGATGGGGCACATGCGGTTAGGGTCCTTTTCTTTGAGGACAGGGTATTCCTTCCTAGTAGTGCAGGTTGAAATGAGTGGAACATTGGTTTTCCTAACGGATACTGTCCCCCTTAAGTCTCTACGTTTATTTGTGGTGTTGTCATACCTTGAACATGAGGATGAAGCAGGTAGAGTGGATTCAGTGAAGTCAAAGCTGGGGTCATTCTTCTTTCGAGCTTGGTCACTGATGAATCTGGTAAAATAAGAGAAAGAGGGAAAAGACACATTGTGTTCTCTCTTGTATCTGGAGCCCTGGTCTGCCCATTTCTCTTGCATGCCATGTGGTAGTTTCGACACTATTGGATTGACGCCATGGGCGGTATCAAGGTAACTCAGTCCTGGCAGACGTGGGTCCATTTTTGCCAATTCAAGTTCTTTTAGTAGGTCGCTTAGATCCTGGAGTTTGCGATTGTCTTTGCCAGTTATCCTTGGGAAGGCTTGAAGTCTCCTGAATAGGGCACTTTCTATAGCTTCTGGACTGCCATAGGTCTGTTCAAGTCTCTCCCATGCTGCAGCGAGACCTTCCTCTGAGTGGCCTGCATGAACCACTCTTAATGTCTTTATGCGTTCTGCAGATTCTGGGCCTAACCATTTGATGAGCAAGTCAAGTTCCTCCATGGCAGTGAGGTTTATGTCACCGATTACTGCTTTAAAGGTCGATTTCCAGGCCCTGTAGTTTTCGGCACGGTCATCAAACCTTGAGAGACTAACGTTAATCAGCTCCCTGCGCATCATGTATCTGGCAAAGTCTGACATGTCTGATCTCCCACTCCATATTGCTGTATTGCATTGTGGTGTCTCTAGAGCATGTGGGGGCTCTGGCAGATAAGGTTGAGATTGATCAGGATGGAATGATGTGGCATAAGGATTAAGCTGCGGTTTAGTCTCTGGATGATCAGCCTGCTTGGTGCTAGATATTACCTTATTACTGGGCTGTGATGATTTCTGGTACTCTGGGGGTTTGCCCAGTTGGTGAGTTAGAAGTGGCGTTGGTGCATGCGATTTAACAGGAGGAGTAGGCGATGGTTGCCTTAGCACATACCTGGCAGTGCGGTCGGCTGGGTCTTCCTCTTCTCCTGGGACGAAACAGTCTGGGCCGGTACCTTGGCCTAATGCTTGCTCGAGCACCTTTAGTTTAGCTAAAGTAGCTGCTTCTTCCCTTTCTGTCTGGAGGATCTTTAGCTGGGCTTTTGTCTCAGCCTCCATTTCTGCCATCTTAGCCTCCATTTCTGCTTTCTTAGCCTCCATTTCTGCTTTCTTAGCCTCCATTTCTGCTTTCTTCTTCGTAATCTCCGCCTCCTTCTTAGCAAAGGAACTTCTTACGCTAGCTTCCTCTGCTTCTGCCCGGACTTCTATAAGCTTGTCATGCAAGGCTGACCTTCCGGAACTAGAGGTTTTGGAAGATGAAAGGGTATATTTTGTATGTTTACTTGAAGTTGATCGATGGGATCTCGCCTCCTGTAAGTGTGCGATGCAGAGTTCTGCCTTGCTCTTAGCATCTTGTACTAGGGCATCCTTCTCTTCAAGGAGATTCTTTCTCTCACTCAGCTCCTCTGAGGCTTCGTCAAAATCAGAGTCGCTCAGGAAAGTGATGTACTTAGCAGAGAGTCGTTGATAGCGGACATAGGAGTTAGTTAAGCGATTCAACGTTGTGGTTAACTTTGTTGGGTCGTTGTTATATCGTAAAAGAGCTGCTATATAGGGTTCAGTTCTCTGCCATAAATCGTTTAAATTGTCACTGAACTCTTCTTTGTTCGCCTCAAAGTTCTCTCTGATCTTTTGTGTTGGCTTGATAACACGTTTAGATCGTACTGCTTGTTCTTCAGTTAACATGGACTCTGCTTCCTGCATATCTGAGTTTTTGGGAGCAGGGTGACTTTCTGTATGTTCAGTTACTGAGAGATCCACTAAGCCTCTTGTGGACATGTTATTCCTGTTTAAGCGGTACTGTCTCTTTAAGAGGGTATTCCAGCTTGTGCACTGTGCTTATGAAGCCACGTGCGTATAAGATGGCGGACAGCTCTAAGCTCGCAGGCAGACTGTGTGTAGACATGCAAGACTGTAGATTTAAGCTTCTTTTTGACTATTCTGCCACAGATGTACGTTAGAGATTATCCCCTGATTGGTTGTGAGTGATAGCCCCTGTACAAGCAATGGTAGATAGCTGAACTCACTAATATCTCCAGGTATAGGCACCAGTTGCATGTGATGATCCAGTGAGGAGAATACAATGGTGAAGCTTTGATCATTTATTGATTGCTTTGCTTGGAAACAAATGCAGGGAAATGAGGGTTTGCTAGAGGATATTAGAGGTCAAAAAGAATAGCTCTCACCATCTTGAAGGTCTGCGACAAAGAGGCAGTACGAAGGACCTTACAGAGGATGTGATGTCACAAAAGATGGAGGAGAGCAATGCAATGGAAATTTACATAACACACTATAAATGGTATTATAAGAATAACCACAGGGTGGCAGCGTTACACAACATAGTAGATGATAATATAATGCAAACACAACAATTGTAGAATACAAGAATAAAGGCTGGAACAGCACAACAGCAACCCTAAAAGCACCAGGATGGAACCAGCAGTGGAGTACAGATACTCTGTTGAGGAATTTGACCGTATGATGTGGTTGCGGCTGAACTTCTTCGGACCCAATCCAGCTGAGAAATATGTGAAGTTCGTGAGGAGTCTAGTGTTCAAGACCCTACTATACCGGGCAGAAGGTGACGGTCAGCTGCCACGTTGGGTGGACCTCCATCAGAAGTTACAGTTGCGGGACAGAGAGAGCCCAGTCTCCATTCCCCAGCGGCAGTGTGAAGTGCAGGGAGAGGAGAGCAGCGGCCTCCCTCCCCAGCGGCAGGCTGAGTTACAGGGGGCAGAGGTAGTTGTTCCTGCCCCCCAGCAGCAGAGTGATATGCCGGGAAGGCAGTGTAAAATGCAGGGAGAGGAGAGCAACGTCCTCCCTCCCCAGCGGCAGGCTGAGTTACAGGGGGCAGAGACAGACGGTCCTGTCCCCCAGCAACAGAAGGATTTGTTGGGAACTGGGAGTCTAGTCTCCATTCCCCAGCGGCAGCTTAACGCACCAGGGGGAGACAGTAAGCCCCACAACTGTGCAGATGGGACCGTGGTCTCTGCACTCACAGCACAGGGGGTAGGGACAGTCGGTCCTGTCCCCCAGCATCAGGGCTGTTTAGCCAAAGAGGAGACAGTCGGTCTCCCCCTCAAACAACCAGATCTCCAGCCATCTCCGCAGGGATACCAGGAGGAGGAGGTAAGCGAGCCCTCCCCTTCCCAGCTACTTCCCAACCGAGTTCTGGGGGCAGGGGATGAGCCTGCGGAAGAGCTGGCATCAGGGCAGAGAGCCGCTAGCCTATGCTACACCGACCCCTTTGTTACAGGACTGGCTTGTACCCCCCTCACCCCAGCGGAAGAGCTGGCATCTGGGCAGAGCGCAGACGGCCTCTGCCCACCAAGTACCTACAGCTCCAAGCTGGAGAACCACAAAGCAAGGAGTAGCAGAAGCACACTCAACAGCTGGGGACCTACAGAACAGAGCCAGGCCCCAAAATTCAACAGCTCCAGTATTTTGTTGTGGGTGGCCTGCCAGACTAACTCAGGTACCGACCGGCGTGAGGTTAGGTATCTGGTTAGTCTTCCCTGGGGGGGGGGGGGGGGGGAGATGTGTGGCGAAACCAACCTCACCACTGGGTTTTGGAGGGGGCTGTTTAAAAGCCTCTTGCCTCAGGATTATGGCCCATACTAACTTTTAAACCCCTGAACCTATTCCAGGGAATTTTGGATAGGTTTGTCCCCCAAGTTATACAGTTTAAATTGATGTAAGTTATATGTATGGACAATGTAACCTCACAAAGTTGTAACTATTTATAATAAGTGTAACTTGTCAGCTTGGGAGGAATATGCTGGGTGTGGTTCTATTGTCCCATTGTCCCATTGTGTGTTTGAAGGGTGATGTCTGTCCTGTTGTCTCCACATGTGTATTGGCGATCTCCCCTTTGTCCTGGGAGATAATTGGATTGCCCTCGGTTGTCTCCCAGGCAGAGAGGAGGAAACCATGATGCATTGTGGGGATATGTTGTATCTGTCCTGTTTCGCAGTCTCCCTTCTGGTCCTCTGGGGGCGTGAACGATTGGTTGCTGTATTTACATTGTATGTGTTGTAAATTACTGATTGGTTGTATTTCAAAACCCTGTGGGCGGACCTGTATTTGCAACAACTGTAATAAAAACCAGGCTGGGTGTGCCAGCACGCCAGAGTACAGCTTGACCCTCAACACGGAGCCTTGTCTCGTTATTGGGGGGATTCCCTGTATGCTGTTAGAGACTGATTGCCAGGAGTGTAAGCTGACTGTACGCTTTTCCTGTTCGTCTGCTGACAGCTATTCGCGAGGTTCCAGTTTGGAGTGCTATTTTGTATCCAGTTCGGGAGGTTGGTGTTCTGCAGTAGCTGTGCCTGTCTCTCAGAAAGGGGCATATCGCCTAAACGGATCTTAACCCCTTGTCTGCTGAAACGGTCAGTACACAGTCCATTGTCATATATTTAGGCCCAGGCACCCAGGCAGAGGAGAGAGGTCCGGTAACAGAGAATCTGGCTTCATCTCAGCAGAGAATCAGTCTGCATGTCATAGCATAGAATCAGGCTTCACGTCACCCACCACTGGAACAGTCCATTGTCATAAATTTAGGCCCCGGCACCCAGGCAGAGGAGAGAGGTCCCGTAACAGAGAATCTGGCTTCATGTCACCAGAGAATCAGTCTTCATGTCATAGCATAGAATCAGGCTTCACGTCACCCACCACTGTAACAGTCCATTGTCATAAATTTAGGCCCCGGCACCCAGGCAGAGGAGAGAGGTCCCGTAACAGAGAATCTGGCTTCATGTCAGCAGAGAATCAGTCTTCATGTCATAGCATAGAATCAGGCTTCACGTCACCCACCACTGTAACAGTCCATTGTCATAAATTTAGGCCCCGGCACCCAGGCAGAGGAGAGAGGTCCCGTAACAGAGAATCTGGCTTCATGTCACCAGAGACTCAGTCTTCATGTCATAGCAGAGAATCAGGCTTCACGTCACCCACCACTGTAACAGTCCATTGTCATAAATTTAGGCCCCGGCACCCAGGCAGAGGAGAGAGGTCCCGTAACAGAGAATCTGGCTTCATGTCACCAGAGAATCAGTCTTCATGTCATAGCATAGAATCAGGCTTCACGTCACCCACCACTGTAACAGTCCATTGTCATAAATTTAGGCCCCGGCACCCAGGCAGAGGAGAGAGGTCCCGTAACAGAGAATCTGGCTTCATGTCAGCAGAGAATCAGTTTGCATGTCATAGCAGAGAATCAGGCTTCACGTCAGCCACCACTGCAACAGTCCATTGTCAGATATTTAGGCCCCGGCACCCAGGCAGAGGAGAGAGGTCCCGTAACAGAGAATCTGGCTTCATGTCAGCAGAGAATCAGTCTGCATGTCATAGCAGAGAATCAGTCTTCATGTCACCATAGAATCAGTCTTCATGTCATAGCAGAGAATCAGGCTTCACGTCAGCCACCACTGTAACAGTCCATTGTCATATATTTAGGCCCAGGCACCCAGGCAGAGGAGAGAGGTCCCGTAACAGAGGATCTGGCTTCATGTCAGCAGAGAATCAGTCTTCATACATAGCAGAGAATCAGGCTTCACGTCACCCAACACTGGAACAGTCCATTGTCACAAATTTAGGCCCCGGCACCCAGACAGAGGAGAGGTTCATTCAACTTTGGGTAGCCTCGCAATATAATGGTAAAATGAAAATAAAAAGAGGATTGAATGAGGAAGTGCCCTGGAGTCCAATAATATATGGTTAAGGGGAGGTAGTTAATGTCTAATCTGCACAAGGGACGGACAGGTCCTGTGGGATCCATGCCTGGTTCATTTTTATAAACGTCAGCTTGTCCACATTGGCTGTAGACAGGCGGCTGCGTTTGTCTGTAATGACGCCCCCTGCCGTGCTGAATACACGTTCAGACAAAACGCTGGCTGCCGGGCAGGCCAGCACCTCCAAGGCATAAAAGGCTAGCTCTGGCCACGTGGACAATTTAGAGACCCAGAAGTTGAATGGGGCCGAACCATCAGTCAGTACGTGGAGGGGTGTGCACACGTACTGTTCCACCATGTTAGTGAAATGTTGCCTCCTGCTAACACGTTGCGTATCAGGTGGTGGTGCAGTTAGCTCTGGCGTGTTGACAAAACTTTTCCACATCTCTGCCATGCTAACCCTGCCCTCAGAGGAGCTGGCCGTGACACAGCTGCCTTGGCGACCTCTTGCTCCTCCTCTGCCTTGGTCTTGGGCTTCCACTTGTTCCCCTGTGACATTTGGGAATGCTCACAGTAGCGCGTCTACCAACGTGCGCTTGTACTCGCGCATCTTCCTATCACGCTCCAGTGCAGGAAGTAAGGTGGGCACATTGTCTTTGTAGCGTGGATCCAGCAGGGTGGCAACCCAGTAGTCCGCACACGTTAAAATGTATGCAACTCTGCTGTCATTGCGCAGGCACTGCAGCATGTAGTCGCTCATGTGTGCCAGGCTGCCCAGGGGTAAGGACAAGCTGTCCTCTGTGGGAGGCGTATCGTCATCGTCCTGCCTTTCCCCCCAGCCACGCACCAGTGATGGGCCCGAGCTGCGTTGGGTGCCACCCGCTGTGACCATGCTTCATCCTCATCCTCCTCCACCTCCTCCTCATCCTCGTCCTCCTCGTCCTCCAGTAGTGGGCCCTGGCTGGCCACATTTGTACCTGGCCTCTGCTGTTGCAAAAAACCTCCCTCTGAGCCACTTCGAAGAGACTGGCCTGAAAGTGCTAAAAATGACCCCTCTTCCTCCTCCTCCTCCTCCTCCTCCTCCTGGGCCACCTCCTCTTCCATCATCGCCCTAAGTGTTTTCTCAAGGAGACATAGAAGTGGTATTGTAACGCTGATAACGGCGTCATCGCCACTGGCCATGTTGGTGGAGTACTCGAAACAGCGCAACAGGGCACACAGGTCTCGCATGGAGGCCCAGTCATTGGTGGTGAAGTGGTGCTGTTCCGCAGAGCGACTGACCCGTGCGCGCTGCAGCTGAAACTCCACTATGGCCTGCTGCTGCTCGCACAGTCTGTCCAGCATGTGCAAGGTGGAGTTCCACCTGGTGGGCACGTCGCATATGAGGCGGTGAGCGGGAAGGCCGAAGTTACGCTGTAGCGCAGACAGGCGAGCAGCGGCAGGATGTGAACGCCGGAAGCGCGAACAGACGGCCCGCACTTTATGCAGCAGCTCTGACATGTCGGGGTAGTTGTGAATGAACTTCTGCACCACCAAATTCAGCACATGCGCCAGGCAAGGGATGTGCGTCAAACCGGCTAGTCCCAGAGCTGCAACGAGATTTCGCCCATTATCGCACACCACCAGGCCGGGCTTGAGGCTCACCGGCAGCAACCACTCGTCGGTCTGTTGTTCTATACCCCGCCACAACTCCTGTGCGGTGTGGGGCCTGTCCCCCAAACATATGAGTTTCAGAATGGCCTGCTGACGTTTACCCCGGGCTGTGCTGAAGTTGGTGGTGAAGGTGTGTGGCTGACTGGATGAGCAGGTGGAAGAAGAGGAGGAGGAAGCTGAGAAGGAGGAGGTGGCAACAGGAGGCAAAGAATGTTGCCCTGCGATCCTTGGCGGCGGAAGGACGTGCGCCAAACAGCTCTCCGCCTGGGGCCCAGCTGCCACTACATTTACCCAGTGTGCAGTTAGGGAGATATAGCGTCCCTGGCCGTGCTTACTGGTCCACGTATCTGTGGTTAGGTGGACCTTGCCACAGATGGAGTTGCGCAGTGCACACTTGATTTTATCGGATACTTGGTTGTGCAGGGAAGGCACGGCTCTCTTGGAGAAGTAGTGGCGGCTGGGAACAACATACTGTGGGACAGCAAGCGACATGAGCTGTTTGAAGCTGTCTGTGTCCACCAGCCTAAATGACAGCATTTCATAGGCCAGTAGTTTAGAAATGCTGGCATTCAGGGCCAGGGATCGAGGGTGGCTAGGTGGGAATTTACGCTTTCTCTCAAATGTTTGTGAGATGGAGAGCTGAACGCTGGCGTGTGACATGGTTGAGACGCTTGGTGACGGAGGTGGTGGTGTTGGTGGTACATCCCCTGTTTGCTGGGCGGCAGGTGCCAACGTTCCTCCAGAGGCGGAGGAAGAGGCCGAGGCGGCAGCAGCAGAAGAGGCCGAGGCGGCGGCAGCAGAAGAGGCCGAGGCGGCAGCTTCAGAAGAGGCCGAGGCGGCAGCAGCAGAAGAGGCCGAGGCGGCAGCAGCAGAAGAGGCCGAGGCGGCGGCAGCAGAAGAGGCCGAGGCGGCAGCAGCAGAAGAGGCCGAGGCGGCGGCAGCAGAAGAGGCCGAGGCGGCGGCAGCAGAAGAGGCCGAGGCGGCGGCAGCAGAAGAGGCCGAGGCGGCAGCAGCAGAAGAGGCCAAGGCGGCAGCAGCAGAAGAGGGAGCAGGGGGAGCCTGAGTGACTTCCTTGGTTTTAAGGTGTTTACTCCACTGCAGTTCATGCTTTGCAGGCAGGTGCCTGGTCATGCAGGTTGTGCTCAGGTTCAGAACGTTAATGCCTCGCTTCAGGCTCTGATGGCACAGCGTGCAAACCACTCGGGTCTTGTCGTCAGCACATTGTTTGAAGAAGTGCCATGCCAGGGAACTCCTTGAAGCTGCCTTTGGGGTGCTCGGTCCCAGATGGCGGCGGTCAGTAGCAGGCGGAGTCTCTTGGCGGCGGGTGTTCTGCTTTTGCCCACTGCTCCCTCTTTTGCTACGCTGTTGGCTCGGTCTCACCACTGCCTCTTCCTCCGAACTGTGAAAGTCAGTGGCACGACCTTCATTCCATGTGGGGTCTAGGACCTCATCGTCCCCTGCATCGTCTTCCACCCAGTCTTGATCCCTGACCTCCTGTTCAGTCTGCACACTGCAGAAAGACGCAGCAGTTGGCACCTGTGTTTCGTCATCATCAGAGACATGCTGAGGTGGTATTCCCATGTCCTCATCATCAGGAAACATAAGTGGTTGTGCGTCAGTGCATTCTATGTCTTCCACCGCTGGGGAAGGGCTAGGTGGATGCCCTTGGGAAACCCTGCCAGCGGAGTCTTCAAACAGCATAAGAGACTGCTGCATAACTTGAGGCTGAGACAGTTTCCCTGGTATGCATGGGGGTGATGTGACAGACTGATGGGCTTGGTTTTCAGGCGCCATCTGTGCGCTTTCTGCAGAAGACTGGGTGGGAGATAATGTGAACGTGCTGGATCCACTGTCGGCCACCCAATTGACTAATGCCTGTACCTGCTCAGGCCTTACCATCCTTAGAACGGCATTGGGCCCCACCATATATCGCTGTAAATTCTGGTGGCTACTGGGACCTGAGGTAGTTGGTTCACTAGGACGTGTGGCTGTGGCAGAACGGCCACGTCCTCTCCCAGCACCAGAGGGTCCACTAACACCACCGCGACCATGTCCACGTCCCTTACTAGATGTTTTCCTCATTGTTATCGTTCACCACTAGGGATGAGCGAACTCGAACTGTATAGTTCGGGTTCGTACCGAATTTTGGGGTGTCCGTGACACGGACCCGAACCCGGACATTTTCGTAAAAGTCCGGGTTCGGGTTCGGTGTTCGTCGCTTTCTTCGCGCTTTTGTGACGCTTTCTTGGCGCTTTTTGAAAGGCTGCAAAGCAGCCAATCAACAAGCGTCATACTACTTGCCCCAAGAGGCCGTCACAGCCATGCCTACTATTGGCATGGCTGTGATTGGCCAGAGCACCATGTGACCCAGCCTCTATTTAAGCTGGAGTCACATAGCGCCGCCCGTCACTCTGCTCTGATTAGCGTAGGGAGAGGTTGCGGCTGCGACAGTAGGGCGAGATTAGGCAGATTAACTCCTCCAAAGGACTTGATTAACTGATCGATCTGCAGCTGTGGATCATTGAGCTGCTGATCCTCAATTGCTCACTGTTTTTAGGCTGCCCAGACCGTTTGTCAGTCACATTTTTCTGGGGTGATCGGCGGCCATTTTGTGTCTTGTGGTGCGCCAGCACAAGCTGCGACCAAGTGCATTTAACCCTCAATGGTGTGGTTGTTTTTTGGCTAAAGCCTACATCAGGGTGAAGCTGTCACACCAAGTGCATTTAACCAGCAATAGTCTGTTTATTTTTTGGCCATATACTACATCAGGGGCAAGCTGCGCCTGTCACCAAGTGCATTTAACCCTCAGTAGTGTGGTTGGTCAAGCTATCACACCAAGTGCATTTAACCAGCAATAGTCTGTTCATTTTTTGGCCATATACTACATCAGGGGCAAGCTGCGCCCGTCACCAAGTGCATTTAACCCTCAGTAGTGTGGTTGGTCAAGCTGTGACACCAAGTGCATTTAACCAGCAATAGTCTGTTCATTTTTTGGCCATATACTACATCAGGGGCAAGCTGCGCCCGTCACCAAGTGCATTTAACCAGCAATAGTCTGTTCATTTTTTGGCCATATACTACATCAGGGGCAAGCTGCGCCCATCACCAAGTGCATTTAACCAGCAATAGTGTGGTTATTTTTTGGCCATATCCCAGTCTAATTCTGTCACTAAATCCATACCGGTCACCCAGCGCCTAAATACTAGGCCTCAAATTTATATCCCGCTAAATCTCTCGTTAACGCTGTCCTGTTGTGGCTGGGAAAGTTATTTAGTGTCCGTCAAAGCACATTTTTTGTTCTGGGTTGAAATACAATTCCCAATTTAGCAATTTCATAATTTAGTGGTTTCTGCTATATCAGAGCTATTTGAAATCTATCCCTAAAAGGGTATATAATATTCAAGGTGCACATTGGGTCATTCAGAATAACTTCACACACACACGCTTCTGTGCATTTCCAAGTCTAATTCTGTCAGTAAATCTATACCGGTGACCCAGCGCCTAAATACTAGGCCTCAAATTTATATCCCGCTGAATTTGAATACAATACATTGGGCCAAATAATATATTTGTTGTTGTGGTGAACCATAACAATGAGAAAAACATCTAGTAAGGGACGCGGACGTGGACATGGTCGTGGTGGTGTTAGTGGACCCTCTGGTGCTGGGAGAGGACGTGGCCGTTCTGCCACATCCACACGTCCTAGTGTACCAACTACCTCAGGTCCCAGTAGCCGCCAGAATTTACAGCGATATATGGTGGGGCCCAATGCCGTTCTAAGGATGGTAAGGCCTGAGCAGGTACAGGCATTAGTCAATTGGGTGGCCGACAGTGGATCCAGCACGTTCACATTATCTCCCACCCAGTCTTCTGCAGAAAGCGCACAGATGGCGCCTGAAAACCAACCCCATCAGTCTGTCACATCACCCCCATGCATACCAGGGAAACTGTCTCAGCCTCAAGTTATGCAGCAGTCTCTTATGCTGTTTGAAGACTCCGCTGGCAGGGTTTCCCAAGGGCATCCACCCAGCCCTTCCCCAGCGGTGAAAGACATAGACTGCACTGACGCACAACCACTTATGTTTCCTGATTATGAGGACATGGGAATACCACCTCAGCACGTCTCTGATGATGACGAAACACAGGTGCCAACTGCTGCGTCTTTCTGCAGTGTGCAGACTGAACAGGAGGTCAGGGATCAAGACTGGGTGGAAGACGATGCAGAGGACGATGAGGTCCTAGACCCCACATGGAATGAAGGTCGTGCCACTGACTTTCACAGTTCGGAGGAAGAGGCAGTGGTGAGACCGAGCCAACAGTGTAGCAAAAGAGGGAGCAGTGGGCAAAAGCAGAACACCCGCCGCCAAGAGACTCCGCCTGCTACTGACCGCCGCCATCTGGGACCGAGCACCCCAAAGGCAGCTTCAAGGAGTTCCCTGGCATGGCACTTCTTCAAACAATGTGCTGACGACAAGACCCGAGTGGTTTGCACGCTGTGCCATCAGAGCCTGAAGCGAGGCATTAACGTTCTGAACCTGAGCACAACCTGCATGACCAGGCACCTGCATGCAAAGCATGAACTGCAGTGGAGTAAACACCTTAAAACCAAGGAAGTCACTCAGGCTCCCCCTGCTACCTCTTCTGCTGCTGCCGCCTCGGCCTCTTCTGCTGCTGCCGCCTCGGCCTCTTCTGCTGCTGCCGCCTCGGCCTCTTCTGCTGCTGCCGCCTCGGCCTCTTCTGCTGCTGCCGCCTCGGCCTCTTCTGCTGCGGCCGCCTCGGCCTCTCTGCTGCTGCCGCCTCGGCCTCTTCTGCTGCCTGCCGCCTCGGCCTCTTCCTCACCTCTGGAGGAACGTTGGCACCTGCCGCCCAGCAAACAGGGGATGTACCACCAACACCACCACCTCCGTCACCAAGCGTCTCAACCATGTCACACGCCAGCGTTCAGCTCTCCATCTCACAAACATTTGAGAGAAAGAGTAAATTCCCACCTAGCCACCCTCGATCCCTGGCCCTGAATGCCAGCATTTCTAAACTACTGGCCTATGAAATGCTGTCATTCAGGCTGGTGGACACAGACAGCTTCAAACAGCTCATGTCGCTTGCTGTCCCACAGTATGTTGTTCCCAGCCGCCACTACTTCTCCAAGAGAGCCGTGCCTTCCCTGCACAACCAAGTATCCGATAAAATCAAGTGTGCACTGCGCAACGCCATCTGTGGCAAGGTCCACCTAACCACAGATACGTGGACCAGTAAGCACGGCCAGGGACGCTATATCTCCCTAACTGCACACTGGGTAAATGTAGTGGCAGCTGGGCCCCAGGCGGAGAGCTGTTTGGCGCACGTCCTTCCGCCGCCAAGGATCGCAGGGCAACATTCTTTGCCTCCTGTTGCCACCTCCTCCTTCTCGGCTTCCTCCTCCTCTTCTTCCACCTGCTCATCCAGTCAGCCACACAACTTCACCACCAACTTCAGCACAGCCCGGGGTAAACGTCAGCAGGCCATTCTGAAACTCATATGTTTGGGGGACAGGCCCCACACCGCACAGGAGTTGTGGCGGGGTATTGAACAACAGACCGACGAGTGGTTGCTGCCGGTGAGCCTCAAGCCCGGCCTGGTGGTGTGCGATAATGGGCGAAATCTCGTTGCAGCTCTGGGACTAGCTAATTTGACGCACATCCCTTGCTTGGCGCATGTGCTGAATTTGGTGGTGCAGAAGTTCATTCACAACTACCCCGACATGTCAGAGCTGCTGCATAAAGTGCGGGCCGTCTGTTCGCGCTTCCGGCGTTCACATCCTGCTGCTGCTCGCCTGTCTGCGCTACAGCGTAACTTCGGCCTTCCCGCTCACCGCCTCATATGCGACGTGCCCACCAGGTGGAACTCCACCTTGCACATGCTGGACAGACTGTGCGAGCAGCAGCAGGCCATAGTGGAGTTTCAGCTGCAGCACGCACGGGTCAGTCGCACTACAGAACAGCACCACTTCACCACCAATGACTGGGCCTCCATGCGAGACCTGTGTGCCCTGTTGCGCTGTTTCGAGTACTCCACCAACATGGCCAGTGGCGATGACACCGTTATCAGCGTTACAATACCACTTCTATGTCTCCTTGAGAAAACACTTAGGGCGATGATGGAAGAGGAGGTGGCCCAGGAGGAGGAGGAGGAAGAGGGGTCATTTTTAGCACTTTCAGGCCAGTCTCTTCGAAGTGACTCAGAGGGAGGTTTTTGGCAACAGCAGAGGCCAGGTACAAATGTGGCCAGCCAGGGCCCACTACTGGAGGACGAGGAGGACGAGGGTGAGGAGGAGGTGGAGGAGGATGAGGATGAAGCATGGTCACAGCGGGGTGGCACCCAACGCAGCTCGGGTCCATCACTGGTGCGTGGCTGGGGGGAAAGGCAGGACGATGACGATACGCCTCCCACAGAGGACAGCTTGTCCTTACCCCTGGGCAGCCTGGCACACATGAGCGACTACATGCTGCAGTGCCTGCGCAACGACAGCAGAGTTGCCCACATTTTAACCTGTGCGGACTACTGGGTTGCCACCCTGCTGGATCCACGCTACAAAGACAATGTGCCCACCTTACTTCCTGCACTGGAGCGTGATAGGAAGATGCGCGAGTACAAGCGCACGTTGGTAGACGCGCTACTGAGAGCATTCCCAAATGTCACAGGGGAACAAGTGGAAGCCCAAGGCCAAGGCAGAGGAGGAGCAAGAGGTCGCCAAGGCAGCTGTGTCACGGCCAGCTCCTCTGAGGGCAGGGTTAGCATGGCAGAGATGTGGAAAACTTTTGTCAACACGCCACAGCTAACTGCACCACCACCTGATACGCAACGTGTTAGCAGGAGGCAACATTTCACTAACATGGTGGAACAGTACGTGTGCACACCCCTCCACGTACTGACTGATGGTTCGGCCCCATTCAACTTCTGGGTCTCTAAATTGTCCACGTGGCCAGAGCTAGCCTTTTATGCCTTGGAGGTGCTGGCCTGCCCGGCAGCCAGCGTTTTGTCTGAACGTGTATTCAGCATGGCAGGGGGCGTCATTACAGACAAACGCAGCCGCCTGTCTACAGCCAATGTGGACAAGCTGACGTTCATAAAAATGAGCCAGGCATGGATCCCACAGGACCTGTCCGTCCCTTGTCCAGATTAGACATTAACTACCTCCCCATAACCATATATTATTGGACTCCAGGGCACTTCCTCATTCAATCCTATTTTTATTTTCATTTTACCATTATATTGCGAGGCTACCCAAAGTTGAATGAACCTCTCCTCTGTCTGTGTGCTAGGCCTAAATATATGCCAATGGACTGTTACAGTGGTGGGTGACGTGAAGCCTGATTCTCTGCTATGACATGCAGACTGATTCTCTGCTGACATGAAGCCAGATTGTCTGTTACGGGACCTCTCTCCTCTGCCTGGGTGCTGGGCCTAAATATCTGAGAATGGACTGTTGCAGTGGTGGCTGACGTGAAGCCTGATTCTCTGCTATGATATGAAGACTGATTCTCTGCTGACATGAAGCCAGATTCTCTGTTACGGGACCTCTCTCCTCTGCCTGGGTGCCTGGGCCTAAATATATGACAATGGACTGTTCCAGTGGTGGGTGACGTGAAGCATGATTCTCTGCTATGATATGAAGACTGATTCTCTGCTGACATGAAGCCAGATTCTCTGTTACGGGACCTCTCTCCTCTGCCTGGGTGCCGGGGCCTAAATTTATGAAAATGGACTCTTACAGTGGTGGGTGACGTGAAGCCTGATTCTCTGCTATGATATGAAGACTGATTCTCTGCTGACATGAAGCCAGATTCTCTGTTACGGGACCTCTCTCCTCTGCCTGGGTGCTGGGCCTAAATTTATGCCAATGGACTGTTGCAGTGGTGGCTGACGTGAAGCCTGATTCTCTGCTATGACATGCAGACTAATTCTCTGCTGACATGAAGACAGATTGTCTGTTACGGGACCTCTCTCCTCTGCCTGTGTGTGTGCTGGGCCTAAATTTATGACAATGGACTGTTCCAATGTTGGGTGACGTGAAGCCTCATTCTCTGCTATGACATGCAGACTAATTCTCTGCTGACATGAAGACAGATTCTCTGTTACGGGACCTCCCTCCTCTGCCTGTGTGCTGGGCCTAAATATATGCCAATGGACTGTTGCAGTGGTGGCTGACGTGAAGCCTCATTCTCTGCTATGACATGCAGACTGATTCTCTGCTGACATGAAGACAGATTCTCTGTTACGGGACCTCCCTCCTCTGCCTGTGTGCTGGGCCTAAATATATGCCAATGGACTGTTGCAGTGGTGGGTGACGTGAAGCCTGATTCTCTGCTATGACATGCAGACTAATTCTCTGCTGACATGAAGACAGATTGTCTGTTACGGGACCTCTCTCCTCTGCCTGTGTGTGTGCTGGGCCTAAATTTATGACAATGGACTGTTCCAATGTTGGGTGACGTGAAGCCTCATTCTCTGCTATGACATGCAGACTAATTCTCTGCTGACATGAAGCCAGATTGTCTGTTACGGGACCTCTCTCCTCTGCCTGGGTGCTGGGTAGTGTTGAGCGCGAATATTCGAAAAGCAAATTTTTTTCGCGAATATCGCAACTTCGCGATTTCGCGAATATTTCGAATATAGTGCTATATATTCGTAAAAACGAATATTCGTTTTTTGTTTTCCCCCCCCCCCCCCCACAAAATTACAGTACACATATAATTGATTGTTTCCCAAAGGTCCAACAGCTCAGATCTTACTCACATTGCCTAGAAAGTGATTGAGGCGCGAATCTTCGTAAGGCGATTTTATTAGCGCACATGCGAATATCGGCACGTCCCAGAACAGAGGCAAAGGGCTTTGCATTCATACATTAGTGAATTGAGTTGCGAATCTTCGTAAGGCGATTTTATTAACGCAAATGCAAATATCTACACTTGTCCCCAGAACAGAGAGGCAAAGGCCTGTGCATTCATATAGTATAGCACCATATTCGCGAATACGTAGAACTTCGTAAAATTCGATTTACGAATATTCGTATTTTTTATTTTACTTTCCACCTTACAGATTACATTGATCTGTACTCTGTCAACTACTGTCATCACCCCCCACTGTATCTCGATTGATTCCCAAAAGTCTCACATTCCCTAGAAAGTGATTGAGGTGCGAATCTTCGTAAGGCGATTTTATTAGCGCACATGCGAATATCTACACTTGTCCCAGAACAGAGGCAAAGGGCTTTGCATTCATACATTAGTGATTGAATTGAGTTGCGAATCTTCGTAAGGCGATTTCATTAGCGCACATGTGAATTTTGCATAGCATATGTATTATCGCATATGCGAAATAATAACGAATTTGAATAATCGCGAATATTTTACGAATATTCTTTCGAATATTCACAAAATTTCGCGAATTCGAATATGGGACATGCCGCTCAACACTAGTGCTGGGCCTAAATTTATGACAATGGACTGTTGCAGTGGTGGGTGACGTGAAGCCTGATTCTCTGCTATGACATGCAGACTGATTCTCTGCTGACATGAAGCCAGATTGTCTGTTACGGGACCTCTCTCCTCTGCCTGTGTGTGTGCTGGGCCTAAATATATGCCAATGGACTGTTGGATTGGTGGCTGACGTGAAGCCTCATTCTCTGCTATGACATGCAGACTAATTCTCTGCTGACATGAAGACAGATTCTCTGTTACGGGACCTCTCTCCTCTGCCTGGGTGCCGGGGCCTAAATATCTGAGAATGGACTGTTCCAGTGGTGGGTGACGGGAAGCCAGATTCTCTGCTATGGAACCTCTCTCCAATTGATTTTGGTTAATTTTTATTTATTTAATTTTTATTTTAATTCATTTCCCTATCCACATTTGTTTGCAGGGATTTACCTACATGTTGCTTCCTTTTGCAGCCCTCTAGCTCTTTCCTGGGCTGTTTTACAGCCTTTTTAGTGCCGAAAAGTTCGGGTCCCCATTGACTTCAATGGGGTTCGGGTTCGGGACGAAGTTCGGATCGGGTTCGGATCCCGAACCCGAACATTTCCGGGATGTTCGGCCGAACTTCTCGAACCCGAACATCCAGGTGTTCGCTCAACTCTATTCACCACAACAACAAAAATATTATTTGGCCCAATGTATTGAATTCAAATTCAGGCCTTTTTTTACAGACACCTAACACTATCTGGCATCTATTTAGGTCCCGTATTACACTAATACAGCCACAGCAGTAACCACAGATTTAGCTGACTATAAATTTGAGGCCTAGTATTTAGGCGCTGGGTGACAGGTATAGGTTTACTGACAGAATTAGACTGGGATATGCACAGTAGTGTGTGTGTGAAGTTATTCAGAATGACCCTATGTGCACCTTAAATCTGATATACCCTGTTAGGGATAAATTTAAAGTAGGCCTGATACAGCAGAAACCACTGATTTAGAGAATTGCTAAATTGGGAATTGTATTTCAACCCAGAACAAAAACTGTGCTTTGACGGACACTAAATAACTTGACCAGCCACAGCAATAACCACAGATTTAGCTGACTATAAACTTGAGGCCTAGTATTTAGGCGCTGGGTGACAGGTATAGGTTTACTGACAGAATTAGACTGGGATATGGCCAAAAAATAACCACACTATTGAGGGTTAAATGCACTTGGTGTGACAGCTTGACCAACCACACTATTGAGGGTAAATGCACTTGGTGACAGCTTGACCCTGATGTAGGATATAGCCCAAAAACAACCACACTATTGAGGGTTAAATGCACTTGGTGACAGATTGACCCTGATGTAGGATATAGCCAAAAAACAACCACACTATTGAGGGTTAAATGGACTTGGTGGCAGCTTGTGCTGGCGCACCACAAGACACAGAATGGCCGCCGATCACCCCAGAAAAAAGTGACTGAAAAACGCTCTGGGCAGCCTAAAAACTGTGAGCAGTTGAATAGCAGCAGTTCAATCATCCACAGCTGCAGATCGATCTCTGAATGAAGTCCTTTGGAGGAGTTAATCTGCCTAATCTCGCCCTAACGTCGCAGCTGCAACCTCTCCCTACACTGATCAGAGCAGAGTGACGGGCGGCGCTATGTGACTCTAGCTTAAATAGAGGCGGGGTCACATACTGCACTGGCCAATCACAGCCATGCCAATAGTAGGCATGGCTGTGACGGCCTCTTGGGGCAAGTAGTATGACGCTTGTTGATTGGCTGCTTTGCAGCCTTTCAAAAAGCGCCAGGAAAGCAACGAACACCGAACCCGAACCCGAACCCGGACTTTTACGAAAATGTTCGGGTCCATGTCATGGACACCTCAAAATTCGGTACGAACCCGAACTATACAGTTCGGGTTCGCTCATCCCTAATCTTCTATCCTTATAATACACCCTTTATCCTTATAATATACCCTCTATCCTTATAATACACCCTCTATCCTTATAATACACTCTCTATCCTTATAATACACCCTCTATCCTTATAATACACCCTCTATCCTTATAATACACCCTCTATCCTTATAATACACCCTCTATCCTTATAATACACTCTCTATCCTTATAATACACTCTCTATCCTTATAATATACCCTCTATCCTTATTATACACCCTCTATCCTTATAATACACTCTCTATCCTTATAATACACTCTCTATCCTTATAATACACTCTCTATCCTTAAAATCCGCCCTCGTTCCTTATAATACAACCTTTATCTTTATAATACACTCTCCATCCTTATAATACACCTTCTATTCTTATAATACATTCTCTATTATTATAATACACTATATAGTTCTATAATATTGTTTCTGTCCTTATAATACACCCTTTATCCTCATATTACACTGCTTTATCTTTTTAATATACCATCTGTCCTTATAATACACTCTCTA
This sequence comes from Bufo gargarizans, assembly GCF_014858855.1. Classification (NCBI taxonomy): domain Eukaryota; kingdom Metazoa; phylum Chordata; class Amphibia; order Anura; family Bufonidae; genus Bufo; species Bufo gargarizans. Next base: position 537,792,998 of record NC_058083.1, on the reverse strand, counting down.
TCCTTATAATACACTATCCTTATAATACACCCTCTATCCTTATAATACACTATACTTATAATACACTCTCTATCCTTATAATACACCCTCTATCCTTATAATACACTATACTTATAATACACTCTCTATCCTTATAATACACCCTCTATCCTTATAATACACTCTCTATCCTTATAATACACCCTCTATCCTTATAATACACTCTCTATCCTTATAATACACCCTCTATCCTTATAATACACTATACTTATAATACACTCTCTATCCTTATAATACACCCTCTATCCTTATAATACACCCTCTATCCTTATAATACACTCTCTATCCTTATAATACACCCTCTATCCTTATAATACACCCTCTATCCTTATAATACACCCCTCTATCTTTATAATACACCTTCTATCCTTATAATATGCTGCTCTGTCCTTATAATACACCCTCTATCTTTATAATACACCCTCTATCTTTATAATACACCCTCTATTCTTATAATACTACTTCTGTCCTTGTAATACACCGTCTTTCCTTATAGGGCACTCTGTCACGATAGGTAGGTAAGCGGGGAAATAACCAAACAAGTGAAACAAACAGAACAACTAGGCCCAAAAGCTAGGGAGAAAAGGGTCACCTCCTAGCAATCCCTATGGCTTTCCCTATACTGCTGTGCACATGTGCATACCCTTATGGTGGATATGCACATGCCCTCGTGCCTAAACCTAAACACCCTGGGCAAACCCTAAGCAGCAGGGAAAAGGGAAGAGGCGAGCTGCTTCTTCAAACCAGGAGGAAGCAAGCGTCTCCCTAGAGGCCTAGATAAAACACACAAAGGGAAATGAAGGAGAGGACTTATCTTGGGCAGAGCTGGAGCAGATGATCCACCACACATCAAGAGCTCCAAGGAAAGACCTATAACCCGCACAGGCCACTGGGGGAAGGAGGGATACATAGCCTGACTAACAATGAAACCCAGTACACCTGATGGAAGGTGGATCCAGCTCAAACCCAAACCAAAACAAACAGAGAAGTCAGACATGTGCAGCCAGTCTGACAGACCTCCGGACATTCACGGGGCAAGGCATGACACACTCCTTTATGCTTATAGTTCACCCTTCTCTCCGTATCGTGTACCTCTCTTATGGTTCTTCCCTTGCTCTTTGTCTTGTACCCCTCTCTCCTTATAGTGACCACCTCTATCTTTATATTATACCCTTTATCCTTATAATATCCCCTCAATTCTTATAATACACCCATTATTCCAATTATTTCTACAGTGCACTCATCTCTACATAAAGCACACCGATCTACTTATCAGTCTGTCTCCTATTTCAATAGCACACCCCTCTTTATTTACAGTGCCCCCCTATTCTTTCCTTATTGTGCACCCCACTTCCCTTGTAGTGCACTCTCCTTATAGTGCACCCCTATCTCCTTATACGCACTCCTCTCTCCTTATAGTGAACTCCTCTTTCCCTATAGTGAACACCTCTCTCCTTATAGTGAACTCCTCTCTTCTTATAGTGCACTCCTCTCTCCTTATAGTGAAATTCTCTCTCCTTATAGTGAACATCTCTCTTCTTATAGTGAACTCCTCTCTCCTTATAGTGAACTCCTCTCTTCTTATAGTGAACTCCTCTCTCCTTATAGTGAACTCCTCTTTCCCTATAGTGAACACCTCTCTCCTTATAGTGAACTCCTCTCTTCTTATAGTGAACTCCTCTCTCCTTATAGTGAAATTCTCTCTCCTTATAGTGAACATCTCTCTTCTTATAGTGAACTCCTCTCTCCTTATAGTAAACTTCTCTCTCCTTATAGTGAACTCCTCTTTCCTTATAGTGAACACCTCTCTCCTTATAGTGAACTTCTCTCTCCTTATAGTGAACTTCTCTCTCCTTATAGTGAACTTCTCTCTCCCTATAGTGCACCCCTCTCTCCTTATAGTGAACTTCTCTCTCCTTATAGTGAACTCCTCTCTCCTTATAGTGAACTCCTCTCTCCTTATAGTGAACTCCTCTCTCCTTATAGTGAACTTCTCTCTCCTTATAGTGAACTTCTCTCTTCTTATAGTGAACTCCTCTCTCCTTATAGTGAACTTCTCTCTCCTTATAGTGAACTTCTCTCTCCTTATAGTGAACTCCTCTCTCCTTATAGTGAACTCCTCTCTCCTTATAGTGAACTCCTCTCTTCTTATAGTGAACTCCTCTCTCCTTATAGTGAACTTCTCTCTCCTTATAGTGAACTTCTCTCTCCTTATAGTGAACTTCTCTCTCCCTATAGTGCACCCCTCTCTCCTTATAGTGAACTTCTCTCTCCTTATAGTGAACTCCTCTCTCCTTATAGTGAACTTATCTCTCCTTATAGTGAACTTCTCTCTCCTTATAGTGAACTTCTCTCTCCTTATAGTGAACTCCTCTCTCCTTATAGTGAACTCCTCTCTCCTTATAGTGAACTCCTCTCTCCTTATAGTGAACTTCTCTCTCCTTATAGTGAACTATCTTCTCTCTTCTTATAGTGAACTCCTCTCTCCTTATAGTGAACTTCTCTCTCCTTATAGTGAACTTCTCTCTCCTTATAGTGAACTCCTCTCTCCTTATAGTGAACTCCTCTCTCCTTATAGTGAACTTATCTCTCCTTATAGTGAACTTCTCTCTCCTTATAGTGAACTTCTCTCTCCTTATAGTGAACTCTCCTCTCCTTATAGTGAACTCCTCTCTCCTTATAGTGAACTCCTCTCTCCTTATAGTGAACTCCTCTTTCCTTATAGTGAACTTCTCTCTCCTTATAGTGAACTTCTCTCTCCTTATAGTGAACTTCTCTCTCCTTATAGTGATCTCCTCTCTAATTATACGAACTTATCTCTCCTTATAGTGCACCCCTCTCTCCTTATAGTGAACTCCTCTCTCCTTATAGTGCACTCCTCTCTCCTTATAGTGAACTTCTCTCTCCTTATAGTGAACTCCTCTCTCCTTATAGTGAACTCCTATCTTCTTATAGTGCACCCCTCTATCCCTATAGTGCACCCCTCTCTCCCTATAGTGCCCTCCTCTCTCCTTATAGTGCACCCCTCTCTCCTTATAGTGCACCCCTCTCTCCTTATAGTGAACTTCTCTCTCCTTATAGTGAACTCCTCTCTCCTTATAGTGAACTCCTCTCTCCCTATAGTGCACCCCTCTCTCCTTTTTACGCACTCCTCTCTCCTTATAGTGAACTCCTCTCTCCTTATAGTGAACTTCTCTGTCCTTATAGTGAACTCCTCTCTTCTTATAGTGCACCCCTCTCTCCCTATAGTGCACCCCTCTCTCCCTATAGTGCACCCCTCTCTCCCTATAGTGCACCCCTCTCTCCTTATAGTGCACCCCTCTCTCCTTATAGTGCACCCCTCTCTCCTTATAGTGCACCCCTCTCTCCTTATAGTGAACTCCTCTCTCCTTATAGTGAACTTCTCTCTCCCTATAGTGCACCCCTCTCTCCTTATACGCACTCCTCTCTCCTTATAGTGAACTTCTCTCTCCTTATAGTGAACTCCTCTCTCCTTATAGTGAACTTCTCTCTCCTTATAGTGAACTTCTCTCTCCTTATAGTGAACTCCTCTCTCCTTATAGTGAAATTCTCTCTCCTTATAGTAAACACCTCTCTCCTTATAGTGAACTCCTCTCTTCTTATAGTGAACTCCTCTCTCCTTATAGTGAACTTCTCTCTCCTTATAGTGAACTTCTCTCTCCTTATAGTGAACTCCTCTCTCCTTATAGTAAACTTCTCTCTCCTTATAGTGAACTCCTCTCTCCTTATAGTGAACTTATCTCTCCTTATAGTGAACTTCTCTCTCCTTATAGTGAACTTCTCTCTCCTTATAGTGAACTCCTCTCTCCTTATAGTGAACTCCTCTCTCCTTATAGTGAACTCCTCTCTCCTTATAGTGAACTCCTCTTTCCTTATAGTGAACTTCTCTCTCCTTATAGTGAACTCCTCTCTCCCTATAGTGCACCCCTCTCTCCTTTTTACGCACTCCTCTCTCCTTATAGTGAACTCCTCTCTCCTTATAGTGAACTTCTCTGTCCTTATAGTGAACTCCTCTCTTCTTATAGTGCACCCCTCTCTCCCTATAGTGCACCCCTCTCTCCCTATAGTGCACCACCCCTCTCTCCTTATAGTGCACCCCTCTCTCCCTATAGTGCACCCCTCTCTCTTATAGTGCACCCCTCTCTCCTTATAGTGAACTCCTCTCTCCTTATAGTGAACTTCTCTCTCCCTATAGTGCACCCCTCTCTCCTTATAGTGAACTTCTCTCTCCTTATAGTGAACTCCTCTCTCCTTATAGTGAACTCCTCTCTCCTTATAGTGAACTTCTCTCTCCTTATAGTGATCTCCTCTCTCCTTATACGCACTCCTCTCTCCTTATAGTGCACCCCTCTCTCCTTATAGTAAACTCTTCTCTCCTTATAGTGCACTCCTCTCTCCTTATAGTGAACTTCTCTCTCCTTATAGTGAACTACTCTCTCCTTATAGTGAACTTCTCTCTCCTTATAGTGAACTCCTCTCTTCTTATAGTGAACTTCTCTCTCCTTATAGTGAACTCCTCTCTCCTTACAGTGAACTCCTCTCTCCTTATAGTGAACTCCTCTCTCCTTATAGTGCACTCCTCTCTCCTTATAGTGAACTTCTCTCTCCTTATAGTGAACTCCTCTCTCCTTATAGTGAACTTCTCTCTCCTTATAGTGAACTCCTCTCTCCTTATAGTGAACTTCTCTCTCCTTATAGTGAACTCCTCTCTCCTTATAGTGAACTCCTCTCTCCTTATAGTGAACTTCTCTCTCCTTATAGTGAACTCCTTTCTCCTTATAGTAAACTCCTGTCTCCTTATAGTGAACTTCTCTCTCCTTATAGTGAACTCCTCTCTCCTTATAGTGAACTCCTCTCTCCTTATAGTGAACTCCTCTCTCCCTATAGTGCACCCCTCTCTCCCTATAATGCACCCTTCTCTCCTTATACGCACTCCTCTCTCCTTATAGTAAACTCCTGTCTCCTTATAGTGAACTCCTCTCTCCTTATAGTGAACTTCTCTCTCCTTATAGTGAACTCCTTTCTCCTTATAGTAAACTCCTCTCTCCTTATAGTGAACTTCTCTCTCCTTATAGTGAACTCCTCTCTTCTTATAGTGAACTTCTCTCTCCTTATAGTGAACTCCTCTCTCCTTAAAGTGAACTCCTCTCTCCTTATAGTGAACTCCTCTCTCCTTATAGTGCACTCCTCTCTCCTTATAGTGAACTTCTCTATCCTTATAGTGAACTCCTCTCTCCTTATAGTGAACTTCTCTCTCCTTATAGTGAACTCCTCTCTCCTTATAGTGAACTTCTCTCTCCTTATAGTGAACTCCTCTCTCCTTATAGTGAACTCCTCTCTCCTTATAGTGAACTTCTCTCTCCTTATAGTGAACTCCTTTCTCCTTATAGTAAACTCCTGTCTCCTTATAGTGAACTTCTCTCTCCTTATAGTGAACTCCTCTCTCCTTATAGTGAACTTCTCTCTCCTTATAGTGAACTCCTCTCTCCTTATAGTGAACTCCTCTCTCCTTATAGTGAACTTCTCTCTCCTTATAGTGAACTCCTTTCTCCTTATAGTAAACTCCTGTCTCCTTATAGTGAACTTCTCTCTCCTTATAGTGAACTCCTCTCTCCTTATAGTGAACTCCTCTCTCCTTATAGTGAACTTCTCTCTCCTTATAGTGAACTCCTCTCTCCTTTTAGTGAACTTCTCTCTCCTTATAGTGAACTTCTCTCTCCTTTTAGTGATCTCCTCTCTCCTTATAGTGAACTCCTCTCTCCTTATAGTGCACTCCTCTCTCCTTATAGTGTACTCCTCTCTCCTTATAGTGCACCCCTCTCTCCCTATAGTGCACCCCTCTCTCCTTATAGTGAACTTCTCTCTCCTTATAGTGAACACCTCTCTCCTTATAGTGAACTCCTCTCTCCTTATAGTGAACTTCTCTCTCCTTATAGTGAACTCCTCTCTCCTTATAGTGAACTTCTCTCTCCTTATAGTGAACTCCTTTCTCCTTATAGTAAACTCCTGTCTCCTTATAGTGAACTTCTCTCTCCTTATAGTGAACTCCTCTCTCCTTATAGTGAACTCCTCTCTCCTTATAGTGAACTTCTCTCTCCTTATAGTGAACTCCTCTCTCCTTATAGTGAACTTCTCTCTCCTTATAGTGAACTTCTCTCTCCTTTTAGTGATCTCCTCTCTCCTTATAGTGAACTCCTCTCTCCTTATAGTGCACTCCTCTCTCCTTATAGTGTACTCCTCTCTCCTTATAGTGCACCCCTCTCTCCCTATAGTGCACCCCTCTCTCCTTATAGTGAACTTCTCTCTCCTTATAGTGAACACCTCTCTCCTTATAGTGAACTCCTCTCTCCTTATAGTGAACTTCTCTCTCCTTATAGTGAACTCCTCTCTCCTTATATTGAACTCCTCTCTCCTTAGAGTGAACTCCTCTCTCCTTATAGTGAACATCTCTCTCCTTATAGTGAACTCCTCTCTCCTTTTAGAGAACTCCTCTCTTCTTATAGTGCACCCATC